>NC_068358.1:142275560-142645560 GCF_020536995.1 Dreissena polymorpha | reverse complement strand
TCGAGAACGCATACGCCTAGGATCATGAAACTTCATAGGTAGATTGATCATGACTGGCAGATGACCCCTATTGATTTTGAGGTCACTAGGTCAAAGGTCAAGGTCACGGTGACCCGAAATAGTAAAATGGTTTTGGGATGATAACTCAAGAACGCATACGCTTAGGATCATGAAACTTCATGGGTAGATTGATCATGACTCGCAAGTGACCCCTACTGATTTTGAGGTCACTAGGTCAAAGGTCAAGGTCACGGTGACCAGAAATAGTAAAATGGTTTCCGGATGATAACTCAAGAACGCATACGCCTAGGATCATGAAACTTTATGGGTAGATTGATCATGACTCGCAGATGACCCCTATCAATTTGAGGTCACTAGGTCAAAGGTCAAGGTCACAGTGACCCGAAATAGTAAAATGGTTTCCGGATGATAATTCAAGAACGCATACGCCTAGGATCATGAAACTTCATGGGTAGATTGATCATGACTCGCAGATGACCCCTATCAATTTTGAGGTCACTAGGTCAAGGTCACGGTGACCCGAAATAGTAAAATGGTTTCCGGATGATAACTCAAGAACGCATACGCCTAGGATCATGAAACTTCATAGGTAGATTGATCATAACTTGCAGATGACCCCTATTGTTTTTGAGGTCACTAGGTCAAAGGTCAAGGTCACGGTGACCTGAAATAGTAAAATGGTTTTCGGATGATAACTCAAGAACGCTTTTGCCTAGGATCATGAAACTTCATAGGTAGATTGATCATGACTCGCAGATGACCCCTATTGATTTTGAGGTCACAAGGTCAAAGGTCAAGGTCACGGTGACCCGAAATAGTAAAATGATTTTCGGATGATAACTCAAGAACGCTTTTGCCTAGGATCATGACACTTCATAGGTACATTGATCGTGACTCGCAGATGACTCCTATTGATTTTCAGGTCACTAGGTCAAAGGTCAAGGTCACAGTGACAAAAATCGTGCTCACACAATGGCTGCCACTACAATGGACAGCCCATATGGGGGGCATGCATGTTTTACAAACAGCCCTTGTTTATATAATGATGAGATGGTATATTTACAAGTTGAAAAGGGTTATATATCAAAGAGTTCATCAATATGCATTCATTTGCATTTTGCGAAGGTGTGCATTGCAACACCTGTGCGTGTATATTATTTGCTTTGAAGGAGTGCTATCTACAACTGTCTGACCTTTAAAATCAGATTTCATGCACAAAATGGATACAGGCAGTCCAATAAGAGCTTAGCTAGGCTAGATTATTGAATTTGTGCAGCAGTTTTTATCAGTAAAAATGTTATTGCAGATATATAATCTTCATAAATATTTCTGCAGGTGTCTGTGGCTTGTAAGTAAACAAATTAAAATAAAGAAATTATTACATTGTAAGACACCTTGTTTCATACCTACCATACTATCATTAGTACTTAAGTGTTGATTACTGTAGAAGTTTCTAACAATACAAACAAATATTCTGCAAAAAGTTCAAGGCACTTGTTAAGCAGAAAGTTGCAAAATATCAATTTATATATTTGCCGTGCTCTGTGAAAAGGGATTTTAATGCATGTGTGTCAAGTATCAACCCAGAATAGTCTGCGCAGGCTGATCAGGGACGACACTTTTCCTTTAATGATATTTTATGTTTCAAGAAAGTCTTTTCTTAGTAAAAAGCAAGTTTAGCAGGAATTTGTCGTCCCTGATTAGCCTGTGCTGACTGCACAGACTAATTTGGGATGACACCTAACGCACATGCATTAAACCCCCTTTTCACAGAGCATGGCTCATATATATAATGTGTGAGTATTTTAATCAGATATAATGTTCCACTCTCAACTCTCATAACTTTTCACCCTTTGGGCTTTACTTAAAAATCATTAATAAGTTAAGTGATAATATTTTTTCAAGTAGGTGACAGATCTAAGAAATTTTATCAAATGATGATGTTCATTGATAACATAACAATAAAGACCATCATTAACACTCATTAACTGTGATTATTGTTGAACATTGGTGTGGATAGCCCTGGGACATAGTAAGGTCACTTCAAAGAAGAAAGTGTGCCCCTTAACTTGTGGCCTGTCATCTTTATGTCAGCAAACACTTAAAGGGTCATAAATCACTTATCATTAAATTCAAACAGTTTTCTTTTGATTCACCAATTAATATATCAGATTGTAAAATGATCAACATGATTTCATTATATAGATTGATTTTATGTGGACAATTCAATTTTGTATGATCTTAAATAAGAATAAAAAATGTACCTGATGACATGTGTTAAATAATAGAATTAGTAATATTATAATTGATAAAAAATACATCATTTGGTCCTGTTGTGGTTTCGAGGAACAAGGATTTTATATTTCTTCATTTGTTCTATATATTTGGTACACCATGGAGACTAATAAGCCTCAATGCCAAACCAATTTAGTAAATCCTCATTTAATTTAAAATTCTATCAATCACATTTTTATTCTAATTTTCTTGAATCTTGCTTAGAACATATTTTCACATGTCTTGGCTGAATTTGAAAATGGTTTTCGTCAAATTAAAAACACGGCCACATCCATTGGTTGGGGTAGTTTTCCTTGCATGTCTTCAGCAGTAGCCTTGTAACCCACTGAAAGTCGCACTTTTTGCCCTTTATACATGTACAGTTAGAAAATTAATTTTGTTCAAATAACTTCTCAGCAAAGTTTAAAACTTGATCTGGGTAAAAAGCAGAATTTTTATGTTCCATTTGGGAAAAATACATCCTTTTTTCCATTGGGAATGGGAAAGAATACCGTATATGTCCTTATTGTTGCTCATGCCCGAATAGACGTGCAGGCTGTCTTATCTGGGGTTCATCGTAATTTATCGGAACCATAAGATAAGATTTATGTAGCCCGTAATCCATTAAAAGAGTGGCACATAACATCTGAAAACATCGTTTTGTGGCCATTTTGTTTGCAACACGATGACACCGTAAATATGCTACCGTGCGTGTTTACAACGTAGGTTACAAACCAACAATAATAATGAGTACGCTGTTTCTGTTAAGCAATTACCATTTACATTGTTCATTATTGGTTATATATTGTTGATGTATATTCCTCGAGGACTGCGTGTAACTCGGGTGCTAGGCAGCAGTGAAAGGACGTTGTCATGGGTGGCACATTCGCTTAACGCCAATGACAGCAACTGTATGGTATTTAGCGATCGGATGTATTGTTTGTCACACTATAAATACTTATCAACTAGACGCAGTGAAGGCGCGAAATACCGGGTCAAGCTGGATTTAATGGTGAGCGTCTCTTAATGGGGAAATATTTAAGTCGATGAAAAATAAAATGGGATCCACTGCAAACTTTCGTTAAATTGGACATCGCGATGTAGGGTGTCTGCAGCAGACAATGTCATATGATTGGATTAAAAAATGTTGTGAGCGACAGGTAATGAAAATGGTACAGTCTGTTCAAATGTAAGGAATAGGTAATAGTGGTTCAAATTTAACGCGCAGGGGTCTTGAAAAAAACACGCGCAGTACGCGTCAATAAGGACATATAAGGTATTGGCCCCGAACAAACAATAATTGACTCTGTCATAGTATAGCTTAATCAGCCCTAAGTATCAAATACCCTGTAAATTATCTCACTTTACAGGGGGTTTTTTTACTAAGAAAGTGACGCCGATCTCCGGCGTCTTCCCCTACCAGAATTTTTCCCCTAAAACTACCATTTCCCCTCCAAAAATATAATTTTTCACCAAAATATAATATTTTACCCTCAAAGAAATGGGTTTTTTTTCTTTTGGGAAGTCGACACATATCCAATTTGTACCATGTACAACGATCTCGCTCTCTTTCTCTCTCTCTCTCTCTCTCTCTCTCTCTCTCTCTCTCTCTCTCTCTCTCTCTCTCTCTCTCTGTCTCTCTCTCTCTGTCTCTCTCTCTCTCTCTCTCTCTCTCTCTCTCTCTCTCTCTCTCTCTCTCTCTCTGTCTCTGTCTCTGTCTCTGTCTGTCTCTCTCTCTCTCTCTCTCTCTCTCTCTCTCTCTCTCTCTCTCTCTCTCTCTCTCTCAAATCTGGGAATCCCAGTGATTCTATATATAGCTCTTAAATTACTTCATGGAAACCAGGCAACTAATCGTATTAATCATGTGAATATTATTTTACTGGATTCTGGTCTTACGCCAGAAGGGTGTTTCGTAAATTAATTACCGGAAACCAGTCGAATTTTCATCTGGGTTATGTGAAAGCCAAGATATAAACGTTAAAACAGAAAAAAGTCTCACAACTGGCGTTCATACACGAACAAAATGAAACGTTCGGACTCGGAAAATATTAATTGCGTTGACGCATTTTTTAAGAATGAATCATCAAAAACCGTTGAAACCCAGCAGGATTCGGAGGTACATGTAATCAACATCGATTAATACTGTCGGACTTTTGTGAAAGTGAAAGTAGACAATCGGCAGCTGCCGCACCTTTCCCTTCCAATACTGCCGCAGATTTAGATCGTCAACCCATTCATCATGAAATTGAAATCACAATATTGACATCGTTCCCCGGCCCCAGTTGAAAACATTTCCCATTATTAGATCTACCCCTGCAACTTTATTTAGGACTTTGACTTTAATATCATACTTGTTCATGTGTTTAAGAACAAAAAGGTCAGAGACATGCCTCTTTTTCTAAAAAAAACAACCCTGAAGTCTGTAGGCGAATTATAGACATTGAAATGAACAGTTTTTATTTTTTCCCCAAATATGTCTCTTTCGCGCTCAATTTTCCCCTTTTACCCAGCGTCCAGCGTCTTCCCCTTTTTCTAAAAAAACCCCCTGCTTTAAGTTAAGATAAGAATCTGTCAACTATGAAAACAAGAAAGTGACTGATACAGTTGGCCTTTTCATTTTTTTCAGGAAATGGATTTAAACATTCAGAAAAAAGAAATCACCTGTGATATTAGTTTGACATTTTAGAATTTCAGTGCATAACATCTTTGTTGCCAAAATATAAATCATTCATGAAAAAATAGGAAGTCAGCAGTTTCGGATTCACGTTTTGGTCCAGTAGGGGGTGGGGGGCCATTCCCAATTGGAAAAAGTATACATCTTTCCCAAATGGGACCCACAAATTCCCAATTTAAGTTTTACCAAAATAAAAATAAAATTAAGTTTTAGAATTTTGTTCATCAATCCACTAAGTTCTGTAAGTTAAATCTTAGGTGATTTTCAATTTTTATGTCCCCCACTATAGTAGTGGGGGACATATTGTTTTTGCCCTGTCTGTTGGTCTGTCCATTTGCGCCAACTTTAACATTTTGCAATAACTTTTGCTATATTGAAGATAGCAACTTCATATTTGGCATGCATGTGTATCTCATGAAGCTGCACATTTTGAGTGGTGAAAGGTCAAGGTCATCCTTCAAGGTCAGAGGTCAAATATATATGGCCAAAATCGCTCATTTTATGAATACTTTTGCAATATTGAAGATAGCAACTTGATATTGGGCATGCATGTGTATCTCATGGAGCTGCACATTTTGAGTGGTGAAAGGTCAAGGTCATCCTTCAAGGTCAGAGGTCAAATATATGTGGCCCAAATCGCTTATTTTATAAATACTTTTGCAATATTGAAGATAGCAACTTGATATTTGGCATGCATGTGCATCTCATGGAGCTGCACATTTTGAGTGGTGAAAGGTCAAGGTCATCCTTCAAGGTCAGAGGACAAATATATGTGGCCCAAATCGCTTATTTTATGAATACTTTTGCAATATTAAATATAGCAACTTGATATTTGGCATGCATGTGTATCTCATGGAGCTGCACATTTTGAGTGGTGAAAGGTCAAGGTCAAGGCCATCCTTCACAAGGTCAAGGTCATCCTTCAAAGTCAAACGTCATATAGGGGGACATTGTGTTTCACAAACGCATCTTGTTAAGTAATATTTTGCACAAAAAACAAAAGCACTTATTTTCCAAGTCAAAACAAGGCGATTTTTTCCAATCCAAAGGGACCCAGCCCCATTCGGAAAAAAACACTGGTCAGTGCATAACAAAGTGTGAATTTATATACTAATGATTTCCTTTGAAATAATTACTTACTATTTTAATGTGAATGTTTTATTCTCGCAATGTTTAAGGAACAAATGAGGATGAACAAGGAATGTTATTCAAAATAAATAAATAATTTGTATATGGTGCCATCAATAAAATATTCTTTACTTCATTGAAATTGATGATGAGTAAGTTTACGCTGATATGGGCACATTTACATGTATTTATCGCAGAAACAAATTTGTGTCTGTGAAAGAATCTGCACCGAATAAATGGGATATTCCCACAGTGTCCATTTCTTTTAGGCTTGAAAAAGATTTCTGCTTCTAAATAAAAATGTACTTTCATTTCATTCCTGGTACTACTTCTGAAACTGTCTTTAATCAACATTAAAGTTTCCTGAAAAAAGTGATAAGATTATATAAACTCGCTTTAAGTTTTAAATGTTCTCATACAACATTGTAAATTATATCAGGTGTTTTTTAACAGTCAGCTATGACTTGTTTCAATTAATATGTATATGTTTTCATCATGGAGACACGATTTTGTTTTCAAGTCTTCATTTAACACTGTGTTGTTTTTTTTAAAGAAAATAACAGACAAACCCATTTCTGTAATGTGATGCCAGTTTGGTGCTGTGTTATTTTTGCACCTGATGTCTGTTTCCATGCAGTTGCAATCAGTTGGGTGCAGCACAATGTTTTAGTGTTGCAGGGCAGATGGGACATATCATATCATCTTTATGCTGGAAGCAGCCTTTGAGAATGTTGAGGAAAAATGTATCACCACCTTTGTTTTATATGAACTAATACCTGAAAATATTTTATAGTAAACACTCATAAAGGTTTAAAACAAAAATGCTTCAAGTTGATTGCAAAAGATCTCCTTTCATTAAAACAATTACCTTTTAAAACACAATTATGGTTTAAAGCCTCGGGGTAGTTGAGTACAGATGGAATCAAATTTCATTTCTATTGCATTGGTCATAAGTTGTATGCAGAGATGTAATTGTGATAGCAGTATTGGACCTTCCTTGCAGTGTATCAGATGGTCACATGACTAATGAGAGGCAGTAACTGATTTAATACAAGATCTTGTGCTCTGGGCCTCTGTTGTCAGTATTGGTGATTGCAGTGCTAGAGGAGAGACTTAATGTGAAAACTGTTAAGAGGCCTTTAAGATTTGTTTAACCAGCATTTATTTTACTTATTTGGATATCAGCTGTGGTTGTAAAAGGTTTGAACATATTTTCTTGTCTTATTTCGTAAGTTTAACAATTTATTTTATTTAACTTATTATTATGCCTGCATTTGCATTAAAATTGTTCATTTAGAGTTGGATTGTTTAGTGAACTTACTACTCAATGTTTATTTTTTGCTTGTAATATTATTCTTTTATAATGTAAGGATTTTGGTATTGGTTTTTCTGGTGTCATATACCAAGTACTGTTCAGTGTAACAGAATTATACAATTGATATGAGTGTAAAAATTTATTTTAATTAATGTATAAAATGGGTAACATTGTATTTAACAGTGCTCCAGCTAGGCCTAAATTGAAGAGCGCCCTGCCCTGATCTCCCGAACCTCCGCCCTGCCCTTCCTAGGGTCCCCCCTGCCATTAAAAAAAATTATTTTTTTTAGCTCATCTATTTTTTGAAAAAAAATTATGAGCTATTGTCATCACCTTGGCGTCAGTGTTGTATGGTTAAGCAGGGGTGGCGAAATCAAATGTCCGAGTTGCCCGAGTCGTACATTTGCTTGTCTGGGCAACTGATATTTTTCAATTAAGTTGTCCGTGGAAAACAAGTTTTTTAAAGTCGGGTCCAGGTATACAAAAAAATACATTGTATTAAAGCCGTTATTAAGTTTTTCAAAACCGGATGTTGACACGTGATTACATTGTCAGTGCTATTTGCGGAGCAATCAAGCTAAAATACGGGCACTCTCCTGCGCAGTGATCTCCCTTATTCTATAAGAGACCGGAAGCATGCCGCATTTTCAACATTCGGCCCGACTGTTAGACAGTGTACAGACTGGTTTCTTTATATTTACAATCAGACGGAAATAAAAAGTATCAAACTAAGATAATCAAAACACGGTCTACCTTGTTATTTCAGACAACTTTAATGGTAAAGATGGAACATTTTGTTTTTTTAAATATTCAACAACAGAGAAGAAACAAGAAGCTTTGAGCAGTCCACCTCCCAAAAATACTAAGAAAGATTATGATAAAAAATATGATCTAAGTAAACGCACCAGAACTTTAAAAAAAACTTGGCTAACAGATTTTCAATGGTTATCCTCGATTACACAGATTTTCAATGGTTATCCTCGATTACCGTAAATTCGCGACCTTAACATTTTATGTCAATATTAAAATAATAACGCATAAAAAACAACGAAAACAAACAGTAACCTTTTAAAATAAATTCATTCTTCGCTGATTTGTTCAATTGTGATTTCCAAACAATGTTTTTAAAGCTCTTAAATGTCAATATTGTTGGCATAAGTGTAAAGCGTCAGCCATTTTGTTTTACTACCCTTGATTCGCGGGTATGACGTCATACAAAAATTCATTGCAATGTCGAGTAATTAGGCCAAGCTAACTTATTTTTAACAGTTTAAAATTGGTTTCTGCTGCAAATAAAACATTTAACAAAAAAGTCAAACACGAAATAACAATAAAATATTAACATATGAACAGGGTAAATTGAGTCGACGATACCAGTTGATGATAATCAAATTGCTACCAGTAGCGGTGCAGAGCCTCAGTCTGATGAGGTCGACATATTGGACTAATTTAATTTGTTAAGATAACGATGTACTTATGTTCAACACGCGTTTTAATAACACTAGGTTTGCAAGATTAAAAGTTTGACAAGTTTTTATATTGTTTATAATATACTGTTATAATGAATGTACCATTGAAATACAACTATAAACAAAACAAGCAAATCATACTCATTTTGATATATTCCACATTATTTTACATTAATCAATAAATAAGTTTATAATTTATATAAACATTAACAGACAAGTGTAGTTCAGCAACGGACAAGTTAAATTTCCTAAATGGTTGTCCGTGGACAAGTACAGTTTTTTGAGATTTCGCCACCCCTGGTTAAGTTTTGCATTTAGGTCCACTTTTCTCATAAAGTATCAATGCTATTGCATTCAAACTTGGTACACTTACTTACTATCATGAGGGGACTGGGCAGGCAAAGTTAGATAACTCTGGCTTGCATTTTGACAGAATTATGTGCCCTTTTTATACTAAAAATTGAAAATTTTGGTTAAGTTTTGTGTTTAGGTCCATTTTATTCCTTAAGTATCAAAGCTATTGCTTTCATACTTGCAACACTTATTAACTATCATAAGGGGACTGTGCAGGCAAAGTTATGTAACTCTGACTGGCATTTTGACAGAATTATGTGCCCTTTTTATACTTAGAAAATTGAAAATTTGGTTAAGTTTTGTGTTAAGGTCCACTTTTTTCCTAAAGTATCAAAGCCATTGCTTTCATACTTGCAACACTTACTAACTATCGTAAGGGGACTGTGCAGGCAAAGTTATGTAACTCTGACCGGCATTTTGACAGAATTATGGGCCCTTTATACTTGAAAATTTGGTTAAGTTTTGAGTTTTGGTCCACTTTACCCCTAAAGTATCATAGATATTGCTTTCATACTTGGAACACTCGCAAACTATCATAAGGGGACAGTAAAGGGCAAGTTGCATAACTCTGGTCGTCATTTTTACGGAATTATGGCCCTTTTTGACTTTGAATATATGGTTACATTTTGTGTTTAGATCCACTTTACTTCTCAAGTATCAAGGCTATTGCCTTTAAACTTCAAATACTTTCATGCTTTCATGAGGATACTGTACCTGGCAAGTTGAATATTACCTTGACCTATGAATGACCTTGACTCTCAAAGCGGCGTTCTCATGAAGCTGCACATTTTGAGTGGTGGAAGGTCAAGGTCATTCTTCAAGGTCAAAGTCATCCTTCATGGTCAAAGGTAAAATATAAAAAATTCAAAACCCCGTTGTCATGAGGCTGCACATTTTGAGTGGTTAATGTTCAAGGTCAAGGTCATCCTTCAAGGTTAAGGTCATCCTTCAAGGTCAAATGTAAAAAATATATATTAAAAAATTCAAAGCGGCGTTATCATGAAGCTGCACATTTTGAGTGGTTAATGTTCAAGGTCAAGGTCATCCTTCAAGGTTAAGGTCATCCTTCAAGGTCAAATGTAAAAAATATATATTAAAAAATTCAAAGCGGCGTTATCATGAAGCTGCACATTTTGAGTGGTGGAATTTCAAGTTCAAGGTCATCCTTCAAGGTCAAGGTCATCCTTCAAGGTCAAAGGTCAAACAAAAATTTTAAAATTTCAAAGCGGCGTTCTCATGAAGCTGCACATTTTGAGTGGTGGAAGTTCAAGGTCAAGATCATTCTTAAGGTCAAGGTCATGCTGGAAGGTCAAAGGTCAAAAAATAAATAATTTAAAACCGTGGTTATCATGAAGCTGCACATTTTGAGTGGTGGAAGTTCAAGGTCAAGGTCATCCTTCAAGGTCAAAAAAATAATATTTCAAAGTGGGGTTCTCATAAAGCTGCGCATTTTTAGAGGTGGAAGTTCAAGGTCAAGGTCATCCTTCAAGGTCAAAGGTAAAAATAACAACAACAAAAATCAAAGCGGCGCAATAGGGGGCATTGTGTTTCTGGCAATTACATCTCTTGTTTTTTTTTCAAACATGGTTAAAAAACACAAATATTTATTTTTATTATTTTATTTTTTAAATACCGTCCAACCATCCCACCCAAGAATCCCTCCCCCCCCCCCCCCCCCCCCCCCCCCCCCCCCCCCCCCCCCCCCCAAATAAAAATTATTTTTTTTTTGCATTTTTTTGCATTTTTGGAAGATAATTTAATAAATGACCACACCCCCACACTATACACCCCTCTCCACTTCACCCCTCCCTCATTTGTGATTGAAATTGAGATAGGTCCCTACATGTTTAAAAAGAAAAATAGATGAGCAGTCTGCACCCACAAGGCGGTGCTCTTGTTGTTTTTTTTGCATATTTTGATGATTTATAAATCGCCTATTACAATACATTGTAATTAATTTATTCCTCATTGTAGACATTATATTTTAATTGTTAAATAATAATGGGAATAATATATTCAAACAATTATTAATAACATATAAATTAACATGCAAGAGGAAGTATTCCAGAAACGCCGGTGCACTCAGTGCCCTTTCGACAAAATACTGCGCATCCAAAGTGCTCTTTTGACAAAAAAGCCCCCTGCCCTTTTCAAATTCTAGCTGGAGCACTGATTTAAATAAAAGAGTTGAGCAGGTTCATCAAAAATATTTACATTGTGATGTCAGATGCAGATATAAAATTTATAACCAAACAAAAATCTACATCTGGAGTTGTTAACAAGTACATGAGAAGTTGTTTATCAAAAACACAGGTAGTAAATTCCTGATTTATAAAGAACTTTGTCAAGTACTTATTTTAAGAAATGAACAAGAATTTTGTGTAATGATATTAAAGACTTGATGTTTTAAGAGGTTAAACAGTACAAAAAATGGCTGGTTAGGTAATACAATAAGCAGAGGCTGATATTTATAGAAACCATGTACATGTGAAAAGAAAACAACAACAAATTCTCACTGATGTGTTACAAGTTTTACATTTAATGCGTGCTATTCAGGAACAATCCACTGATATTTTAATGTTACAACAGAAAATATCTTAATATTACCAGTCTTCATTGTCAATGTTTTTCGTCAAGTCATTTAATATTTTATATTACTAGTAGGGTTTTGGTTTAAAGCACATGTCCATAAAAATTTAATTTCAAATAATATTGGTTTAAATGTATAGAGCATGCCTTACTGTTTGTTTTGTACAGATGTGGGGACGGAATTAAGCAATTTATTAGTTTAATGGTCTCACAAAGCAAAGATAAAGCATGATTTGGGTCTTTGACACACACTTGCCATTTATTTGCATGTTATATTTGAAATCAAATGCCTTAGTTTCTGCTGTAAAGGCATTGAATATTGTGGTAAAAGATTCAAATGCCATTTCTTAGTCCAAATTCTTAAGTAAATATTTGCTTGTAAAATACAATTAAAATATAAAATGAATCTTCATAATCATAAAATGCAATACAAACAGCATTATATATCTTTTAGCAACCTGTTGTATGATAATTGTTTTGTTTTTTACCAACAGGCTATCAAATATATTGTGGTTATTTTAATTATAGAATGATAAATTGACATATCATATTTATTTAATTCTGTAATCTGGGAAAATAACAATGATTAATGACAGTCAGGTTAAAGGGAGATCCTGTTAAAAGCTTTAATGTTTCTATAATAATATCCTTCAATATGTTTTTAACCCATTTATGCCTAATGTCTAGAAAAAAAGGGCTTTGCAAACAGTGTAGACCCAGATGAGATGCCACATGATGCGGCGTCTCATCTGGGTCTGCACTGTTTGCTTTAAGGAATTCTGTAAGAAATATTCTAAATATAGAAATAAATATACTAGAAATCCCTAATTTTGGAAATAAATTGATCCAATTTAGAAGGATGGGAGAGTCCACTAGGCATAAATGGGTTAAGTTTGAATGAAACATGTGGTATAATATCTTACAGTTTCAAAAAATAGTTCCCTGGATTTGTATGTTAAAAATGACCTGATAAAATAGATATAAAACAGTGGAAGCATTCAGGAGTCAGGTGGCAAAGTTATTACTTTGTTTATTTATTCCAGCTAACAGCTGTCTTATGTTGTAATAACCTTTATTAAAGAATTAAGTACCAAGTGAATACCCCTCAGTACATTGTGTGATGATAACTTTTAAAATTCCTGCTCATGGCCATAAAACACAGATGGGGTATACAAGGAAATATGTGAATTGTCTATAATTGTGGGTATTCAAATATTACTCAATAGATGAAGTGCTTGATTGCTCTGTGTTATTGCCTGACATATTTATTGTTCATCATTATATAAAGTTATTGCATTGTTGTAGCTCAAATGATATACAGTTAACTAAAACCCTCATAGTAAACTGTTATTTTGAAGGATTGGGGTTTGTCATGCTTACTCTAACATATTTATGATCAAGTTGGAGGTGAACATGCATTGAATGAATTTTGTGTATTTGCTGTAAACAAGCTTAATATCAACCTTTATCGTATTTTTAGTTCAACCGAGCATGAAAAAGTCATGATTATCTATTGTGGTCATCCTATGGCTGGTGTCGTGTGTCATATGACATCAACTATTAACCCTTTCCCACTCAGAAGCAAAGTGAAAATAGCTATGTGCAAACTCGCAGTCTGTTCAGGTTTTATTCTGTTTGCTGCTCATCAGTATCTACGGGTTTGAAATAAAGCCTTTAAAGAAAGGTCTTTAATTAAATTGAACTTTCTATGGTACTACAAATGCGTGAAAATACGTATCTAAGTGGTAAAGGGTTTACAGGTTAATACTCTAGAGGCCTCATATTTATGCCCCCTCAGAGTGGAAGGTATTAAACATTGCACTAGTCCAACTGTAAGTATGTTACAAAGCTTGTGTTTTGAACTTCTCTCTAGTTTTTATTAAAATTTGGAAATCAGTGTCCGACAAATCCATTGCCAGGAGCCTGGGGGCTACCGAAATTTTTCATCGGCTACTGAAATTTTCCAGCTGACGCCCACCGGTCTACTATAAATCTATAAGAGCAGTAGCCCGTTTTATTGACAGACATACGTAGAATAAACACGCTGACCATGTGTTTCTACACTGTGTATTGCTTATAATCCGATAACAAAGTGCAATCAATTATCTAATCAGTCACCGATCACTTGCGGTAATGTCTTAAACAGTGACAGTGTATTTTAATCAGCCAATCAGAATCAACATTTGTCGTCTGCTAATAATATAATGAGAGCCGGTTGGATAGTTGGCGCACATGATGCAACATCATTTCGCACTTTGGAATTCTTTGTTAACCGCAACAATGAGTAATAGCGACAACGTTTTTGATGTCATTAATTTTCCAAGGACGCGGAACATTAAATAAATCAAAACAATAGCGGATTCTTCAAAACGGTAACGAAACCGAAAATGAATATTAATAACAACGGTGTGAACGCGGTAAACACCTGCTAATTAGTTTGCATTGTCAATTAATAATTGGATTAATCGACTGTTAATCAATAATCTCATATATGCCCAATTTATATTTTTTTAACCAAATTATGGGTGGGTAATATAGACGATAAGAGTCATAAACACAAACGTTTGAAATTTTCTAAAGTGTCAAATGAATTTCGGCATATTGTTCTATTTTAAAGATATGATGAAATAAGCTCCCAATCAGGTCCGTTCAATTGCAACATGCGTAAATCACCTGCCATGGTTTGCACGCGTAGTGTACAGCTAGTTTAGGTTACAAAATTCTACATTTAATAAATGAATTTCTTTGTCCAGATAAAAAGCGCGCAAAAATTGGCATGGGTGTATTTATTTGTAAATAAAAATTTCGTAGCGGGTACAAGTTTGAGATCATTTAATTTCCATTAAAAGTTTCGTTGTGAATTTCAACTAAAGTACCGGGGTATCTCGCGAATTATTTGGCATTGACATTTCCTCTTAATAAAATATCATGTAAACACGCTGTATCGTTACCGTTACACTGTATCAGTTCCTTCATTATTGAAACAATAATGGTATTGTTTACTGACTGCACACAAGTGTCGTAACAAACGGATGCAATACGTAAATTCGGACAGTACTTAAAGTCGGACACAAGTAAATAAATGATTTAATACTCTTGATTTCTTGAAACTCGGTATTTGTTGTTAAAAAGGGCAATTGCATTGATTAACACCATACGAGTCAATCGTATTGATCATCTAAACGCTTTATTTACGTTTCCAACTTAACGTGCTGTCCGAATTTAAGTACACATACATGTGTACATACATGTAATATCTACATGTAGTATATGATTTTCTTTGGTACATTTACATTTAAGTACATGGTGCCTGTACTGTAACATTAATTAACGATATTGACTGTGTACATCAGACTACTTGCTGTATTATGTATATGTATGTATACATATTATGTATATGTAAATGAAGAAATAAAAAAAAGATGAAAACCTGCCTCTTATCATTTTGTAGGAAAATTTTATGGGCTACCAAATATTTTTATTGGTAGCCCAGTGGGCTACCTGAAAAATAAGAAATTTGTCGGACACTGGAAATTAATGTGTGTGTTATTTTGCTAGCAAATACTATAAAATTTAGAATAAAACCAACAACCAAACTCACATGCTTTCATGAACTCTGGTTGCATAGTTGAGAAGCAGGGCTAGCGCTGGTCCAAAATTTCTTTGAGCCAACCAGTTTTTGTTTTTTCGGTGCGCGAAAACTGGTTTTGAAATAATAATATATACTATTATACTTAATGACAACAAGGGCTTATCACATATCATAATATAACATACAGTTTTCAATATAGAAATAATTATTATGGTACTTGTCAAAATACAAACATAAGTACATGTACATTTAACAGTGGTGTCGGTTGTCCCAAATTTGGAATCCTGAAAATTAGTCTTGGGGTCTAGGAGCCGCAGCCGCAGTAACCCAACAGAAATAATTTGGGCAGAGCCCCCCACCCAACCCAGAGCCCTTTCTAATTGTTATTTTTTATAGTCTTTCCAGTTGCAATTTTAGGTGAATACAAATCGAAATATTATAAACCACACCGTCCGCATCAGTCGGATGTGTATTTGTCAGTCTATTTATTCTATAAAGAACTTCGAAAAAAAATATAATCAACAAAAAATAATGTATCCAAAAACTATCGTCCGAAAAATTGTACGCGTTTTGCACATGAAATAAATGTGCATATCGTTTGACTGCAGACAATGAAAAACAATAACCTAGCAAATACGTAATTAATATACAATTTGGTTGACATATTGATTTACAATAGATAGTTTGTGGGTAAAAAACAACTTAATTATCACCTTTTAATTTCAAACGATAATCTGCAGAAACTTTCTGAGAAAGGTGTAACGTCATCGACAAAGAACTAATAAGTTTTTTATCATCCTTTAATTCAGATCGATAGTCGGTAGAAAAGTGTAAAGTGATCAGCTTAGAAATAATTTATTTATTGTTACGCTTCTTTTCATTTGTTTATATTTAAATGCGACGTTTGCCATCGGCTGCTGTATTGTTCGAAGACGACAATATCAACTGTGTATTCCTAGTGTACAGTGTCTGCGCATGAATGACCCTATATTATGCATGAGCGAACTAAATGTTGATTGGCCAGCTACCACGTGCGCTTCAATAACAATATGGTCAAGAGATGTCTCATGGTGCAGACCGGGTTTTGTGTATTGTTCAAATTGCGAACAAAGAGAAAAATATAGAAAACCAGTCTGAATTTAAATGGCGGCTATTTTCAATAAAAATTTAAGAGATTTTATCATTTTCGCAAATCAGATTTTTCTTGAGCCAAAATCTCAATATTTTCGCAAATGGCGAACGACAGCGCGAGCCCTGGAGAAGCACATGTTCTGGTACCAACAATCGCACTTACTTGACATCATTTCATGGCCATCATTGCCCTCTTGTTATATATCTTTACTTGTCAACAACTTGAAACACACACATAAAATATGATTAGTTGATTACATGACTGTAAAATCTTGATTTGGCTATTAACAGTGAATTTTTTGTCCCCTACCTGTTTCACCTGAGGGGACTTTTGTTTTGCGTTCTGTGTGTCTGTCTGTGTGTGTGTGTCTGTCTGTCTGTCTGTCACACTTTTCTTGATCCTGCCATAACTTTAAAAGTTCTTCATATTTTTTTATGAAAATTGAAACATGGATAGATGGCAATATGGACATTATGCACGTCATTTCATTTTGTTCCTATGTCAAATATTCTGGTTGCTATGGCAATATTTTTTTAATCTGACAATGGTGGAGCTTGTAGGGGACATATATTGCTTGGCAATAGTCTTGTTTATATATTATATCGTGCAATTTGTTTACTGCCATTATTATTATGCATGTATTCTGAAGAGCAACTATACACCTAATGTAAGAATTCATTTGAATCTTAAACTGGGGGAATGCTCCTTTATATGTCACAAATATACATAAATATAAGATAGAGAGCCTTGTCACTATCAAATGTATTCACAGTTGAGACCCATTTACTAATTCTGTTTTCTTAGAAAGCACATTTATTTTACACGAGTGCATCCATTATCTGTGGCAAGCTGACATGGTAATGCTGTCTATATATGGTTTGCTTTTCTTAGTATGGGCAAGTTGTTCACTGGCTTCCCTTGTATTCTTAAGCTTTATGTTGATTGATTTGCGGACTATCATATTTTAGCTGAACAGACAATTACTCTTCTATGCATCTATAACATATGAGCATAACTGCAGTGTTTTTTTTCACCATTTTGGGAATGTGGCCGGGTCCCTTTGGATTGGGAAAAATGGCGGCGTTTTGACTTAAATTAGGAAATTTAAATAATTTTGTATTGTTAGTTTTACAAACACAAAGTATTGAGAATAATGTGTGCTTAATAAAATAATCTAAGATTTGAAGTGCTGCTTGCATTATAAATTATAATTGACCTAATTATTTAAACTAACTCAAGACTTTTGAAACGACTGGTCCAGTCATAATAATTTATCAACAAGATGGCATAACAAGTTATACAGTTACACAATGCACAGTAATTATCAGGCCAAAAAATGGCAGTATTTAAACAGACTAACAGAAATATACACTGTAAACAATAGAACTGCAACATGATGGACACAACATCATAAAATAGTCACTAATTGTAATCATTGTGCAACTGCACTCATAAACCAATAATGATACTTTTTCAGTCACTGGTTACTGTGGCATCAGGGGTTGGATTAAAGGGGCCTTTTCACAGATTTTGGCATGTTTTAAAGTTTGTCGTTTAATGCTTTATATTGATAAATATAAACATTAAATTTTAAAAGCTCCAGTAAAAAAAATAAAAATTAAATAAGGAAAAAAAAAGTAGCCCGCATCAGGGCTCGAACCAGTGACCCCCGGAATCCTGAAGTAAAAACGCATAAGACAACTGAGCTATCCTGCCAAGCATACATATGATGCGTATTTTATACGTTATATAAGCAATCTTCGTAGTTTCACAAATTTAAACGACAACAACAAAACTCTCCAAATTATTCAATCGTTTCGAGTTGCAATGCTTTATAATTTTTAGGTTTTTAAATCGTCAAAAGATTCATATAATGGCTATATTAGACCATGGCAAATGTTCAGTAATACTGTTTCCTCACACATATCATAACTAAACCGAAAATTTGCGAATATGAAACAACTTTTTTCAATTTTGTCAAATTACCAAACCGTGAAAAGATCCCTTTAAAAACCTCGCAAAGTTCACAGCAATATCCTAATTTAGCAGCACTGAAGTATAATCATGGGTAAACAAATTATGCTTTCTTCCATCAAAATATCTGAAGTCAGTGGATTTGCTTGATTTCCCTTTGCCAACATCTTCATCAGAAGATGAGAGATCAGATTTTTGCCCTTTGCCAACAGCTTCATCGGAAGATCAACGATCAGATTTCAAAGAAGTTTCATAAGCAGGCTCTGCCGATTTTTCGACAGGCTCTGCCGATTGTGTTTGTGCCGATACTGAAATCGCCGAAAGAACAAGAAGCTGATGTCGATTTACTCGGTTGAGGAAAAGAGAAGGATTGTTGTTTAAATATTTAGTCTATTTTTATACATTTACTGGCAGTTTTCATACTTTTTTTTTTAGCGTAATATTTTGAGTTGTGTGACATTTTAAGACGCTTGATTTTGACCGGAAGTGCAGAATGTTGTCAATGACGAACGTGTCTAAAAGCTGGATTTGCATGTAAAAGCCGTATTTTACCATATCTCGCAAGGCAAGCACGGCAGAAAAGAGGAACGTTACGATATTATTTTGTTTGGAAATTTCAATTGGGAATTTTTAATGTCCAGATTGGGAAAAATATATACTATTTTCGATTGGGAATGGGTCCGGTTACCGGCCCCGAATTTAAACGAAAAAAAACACTGGAACTGTTGTCTGAGCATAACAGGTGAAAACACTTGTGCAGCTTCACAATTCTATCCAGAACAAGGTTATGCAATGCAAAAAATATTTGAAGCTATAGGTTGTTAAAGACATCAGTCCTCCTTTGTTTATTAAGAGATAAATAATTGTAATCAAAAGTGAATTACTAAAGTTAATAAAATTTTGTTTAAACATTATGATTAATGTTGATTTTTCATCTAAAAATAAATTAAGATCATGTTCGATCTATCAAAAAAATAGGACGAATTGCCATTCACCTCAATTGTGATTTCATCTCCTTTGAATGTAGGATTATTTGGATATGCCTGTATGGTTTGATAAACCTTGGTAAGTAAGGCTTATCCCATCCCTTTACAGGTGTTTGTGTTATAGCACTATATCTAGAAGCTGCCACCATGTGACATTCTCATTGAATCTGATCCCCACCTTTGGTATTACATGGCCCTTCTGTGTGGCAGCCAAGTGTTAGTTCTCTACCAATGCATATATACAGGCAGTAAGAAGTGTAAATTATAACCAATGGTAACTGTCACATTTGTGGGGATGGTTTCACTGTTTGGCGCTGATATATTATTGACAAACATGTACCGGTACACACAATCATATTCTCAATCAAAAGTGTTAAAAAAAATATGTGGAAAAATCTCAATCAGTATGGTGTTGTTGTGTTGATTTTTCTCAAGAGTGTTGATTTCTAAGTGATATTTTGTTAAGTGGAGATATCAAACAGAAAGTGGTGGTTTCACACATGTGCAGAGAAAATGTGCCAATGATGTTAGACAGTTTGTCGCCAGTGCCAATGTAAACTGTTGTTGTTTAATCATGCTTTTAAACTGAAACGGAAAACTTGCTAGGCTGGGATGGTAAGCATCTCCTGAAATTTGGTGTTATGTAGATTAATGTGTTGGCTTTGTTCTGAATGAGGAATTTGGTTCATTTTGATTAAATCAATGTCATAAACAATCATAACATTTCTTTTTTATGAAACTCTTAACTTGTTTGAATAATTTGCTTGGATTATGTTAAAGGAAAAAGCTAGTAATCTTTGTGACTAAAGTGCTCCCCAGTAACCTTAAATTATTGAATTTTTTTTCTCATTTTCCACATACAAAAAAAATTTCAAATAAATGCAAAGCTTGAAGGAACATATTAATTTCATTTGCTGAGTATTATACAGATATACAGAGATTCTGTATTAAAACTTTAATTAGAAATCATTACCAAATCCTGGCATCACTAGAATCGGTAAACAGAAAATCAAAGTTACACAATCAAGAAAAAAATAACACTTTTGGATTAAGACTATGCCATAGCAAAAATTATCAATAACAATCTAATGTTAATGTTTACCTACATTTCATGTCTGACAGCTCATTTCAAAGCATGTCTTTCTTATACTGCAAGCAGTTTATTATTGTCATTAGGTTTTCCAAAGTTGTATTGTGATTTGCTCTGCAGAAAATGTTGCAATAAACAATAATTGCTAAAAGCGACAGACATTGATGCATATTACTGTGTTTTTTAGGCAATTTTTTGCCCAAATTTCAGTCCCATTCTCAATCTCAAAAAAGTATATATTTTTCACAGTCAATTGCCTTAAATTACAAATTGAAGATTTCAAATTGTTTTGCTTACAAAAAAAGTCTTAAATTGTTGTTTATCTCATTATTAGTTGAACCTTAGTAAAAGAACACACCTTTATTTTCAGTTTTTAAGTATTTGTGACAAAAACAAACAAACAATTTCCCAATTTATATCAAAATCACATGCTTTTTTCCAATCCAAAAGGCCCTGGCCCCTTGAGAGAACTGTTGAGAAAACCCCAGTCTGTATTGTACTTAAAACACCAGTCTGTATTGTACTTAAAACGCCGGTCTGTATTGTACTTATTTTGAGCAGCATTGTGTGATTTCAGGCTGAGGCTATGTCCTCTACAATCTCCAGCCTGAACAGCCTGTTCTCCTTCACGAGTCCTGCAGTGAAGCGCCTTCTCGGCTGGAAACAGGGCGACGAGGAGGAGAAATGGGCGGAGAAGGCTGTCGACTCGCTTGTGAAGAAGCTCAAGAAGAAGAAAGGGGCCCTAGAGGATCTGGAAAAGGCCCTTAGCTGCCCTGGCCAGATGAGCAAGTGTGTCACCATACCTAGATCACTGGATGGACGCTTACAGGTGGGTGCAGGGGCTTTTACCATTTTCTGCTCAGAACTAAAGTAAAAATGACTATATTTAACCAGCAAAAAAAAACATAACAGCCTGTGAGTAACTTGCAGGCTGTTCAGGTTTTGTGCTGTTTGCTGCTCATCATTACCTTAGGGTTGCAAATGAAGCCTTTAAAACTTTTATGAAGTAAAGACTTTCGAGATTTTCTAAGGTACTGCTCATCGGTCACAATGTGTATCTGAATGGTGACGGGTTAAGTATGTAGACATTTGCCAGTTTCAGTAGCTGGCGTTTGGTCAGGATGAAGAACAAAAACATACATTTATGTACATTAATTCCCTTATTTTTTGTAGCACACAATAAGTGTAAGATTTGCAGTCTGTCTTCTCTCATAATGTTAAAAGGCTTTAATTATTCCGAAAACAACAACAAAGGAAAATAATAATTTCGATGAAATTATGACAATTAATTTGAGTGCCATGTGGAGAGAAATTCTTTCAAGATCCCCTGTCTGTCTCTGTTTCAAGGTTTCTCATAGGAAAGGTCTGCCCCATGTGATATACTGCCGAGTGTGGCGCTGGCCGGACCTGCAGAGCCACCATGAGCTGAAGGCACTCGACTGCTGTGAATACCCATTTAATGCCAAACACACGGACGTCTGCATCAACCCTTACCACTACAAACGCGTCGAAAGTCCAGGTATGTCCAAGATGGTTAGGAGGTCACATACATGTACATTTGTTGAGCGTGGAAGTGAAGTACCTGACCCGAAGCGAGTTCATCCATTGAATTGCACATTAATATTCAGACTTGACAAAGGCATTTGGATTGAACAAGGCCTGCTTGGCTACAAGTATAAAGTACAATATGCACCTTTGCATTCAACACTTGGCCTGACCTTTGCATTCAACACTTGGCCTGACCTTTGCATTCAACACTTGGCCTGACCTTTGCATTCAACACTTGGCCTGACCTTTGCATTCAACACTTGGCCTGACCTTTGCATTCAACACTTGGCCTGACCTTTGCATTCAACACTTGGCCTGACCTTTGCATTCAACACTTGGCCTGACCTTTGCATTCAACACTTGGCCTGACCTTTGCATTCAACACTTGGCCTGACCTTTGCATTCAACACTTGGCCTGACCTTTTTTTGCGTCAGAATTGATATTGTAACACATTAAATGTTTAGAAATTACAATAATATTACTTACTCAATGCAGATCATGTCTGACTAAGTATCAAGCAATTATTTGAGTCTCAAAAGACTTGTATTTAAATAACTTAGAAAATATCTATACATCATAGTCCCCTGTATTTCAGTGCTACCGCCGGTTCTAGTCCCGAGGTACAGCGAGTTTCCCGCGGGACAGAGTCCGTCAATGCCTCCATTCCAGTCTATACCGGAGCCGTCGATGCCCCACAACGTTACTTACCCACACAACTTCCATCAGGGCCCAACATCCCCTGCCAGCTCAGGGCCTGGCAGCCCCTACGGTCTTCCAGGTAACAAGATGGGACCAGTTTTGTGTAGAGTTCAGCTATTGGCTGTTTCGACCAGCTAAGTTAAGACTTTGGATCTAATGCGTGTTGCTTAAAAAAAAAAAAATATCCTGACGTTAAATTATTTTAAAGAAGGAGACTTTTGGTGTAGGGTAAACTTGTGCTTTTCATTTCTATCAAGGTTATTCCGATGATCTCAGCACTTAGTACTTTTTATGTCCCCCACCACTATAGTGGGGGACATATTGATTTGCCCTGTCTGTTGGTTGGTTTGTTTGTTTGATTGTTTGCTCCAACTTTAACATTTTGCCATAACTTTTGCAATATTGAAGATAGCAACTTCATATTTGGCATGCATGTGTATCTCATGGAGCTGCACATTTTGAGTGGTTAAAGGTCGAGGTCATCCTTCAAGGTTAAAGGTCAAAAAAACAAATCCAAGGGAAGTAATAAGCTTTATAGGGAAATAATTATCTGAACCTGCCAAATGATAAAAAGCGGCGCAGAACGGGACATAGTGTTTCTGACAAACACATTTCTTGTTTTTAGCTCACCTGAGCACAACGTGCTCATGGTGAGCTTTTGTGATCGCCTTTTGTCCATTGTGCGTCGTGCGTCGTCAACATTTTGCCTTGTGAACACTCTAGAGGCCACATTTATTGTCTGATTTTCATGAAACTTTGTCAGAACATTTGTCCCATTGATACCTCGACTGAGTTCGAAACTGGGTCATGCTGGGTCAAAAACTATGTGACTAGATCAAAAAAAAGAAAAACCTTCTGAACACTGTAGAAGTCCCATTTGATGCCCAATCTTCATGTAACTTTGTCAAAATGTTTGTCTTAATAATGATATGTTGGTTGAGTTCAAAAATGGTTGTGGTCCGTTGAAAAACATGGCCGCCAGGGGGCGGGGCAGTATTCCATATATGGCTATAGAGAAACCTTGTGAACACTCTAGAAGTCACAATTTTTGCACAATCATCATGAAACTTGGTCAAAACACTGGTTTTATTGATATCTCGAATGAGTTCGAAAATAGTCCAGATCGGTGAAAAAAACATGGCCGCCAGGGGGGTGGGTCATTTTCCTTATATTTATATAGTAAAGCAGCTTGTGAATACTCTAGTTTAGCATGTCAAGGGAAGTAACTGCAAAATGGCTTTTGAAAAATTATTTTGAATTGACAGAGTTGTCTCCCTTTTTAAAATATTTGTTTTTTTAAGCACAAGGATTTTTTTTAAGCACAAGAAGATTAAGTGGAATTCATTATAAATGATAGTTTTACATTCTGGAAGATAGCAAACTTTTGAATATGTTTTTTATTGTTTGATGATTCTGTACAATATGGCATTCTTTTGTCAAACGATTAAAGCGACACTATACGATTTTTTTATGTGTTAAATTGTAATATATTGATAAATACATGTTACAATAACACAAAATAGGTAAGACATTGAAGACGAATTTCATAAAATGCAGTAAGGACAAATAAGCGCCCCGAGCAGATGGTGATGAAGATATTTCGTACATATTTTCCTGCAATAACCGAAGAATTTGTCTTTTTTATTAGGATCGGAGTAAGTGTTTGTGTGTGGTATGAATAGACATCGCTGCAGAAATTTAAAAACAACCATTAAACTAAATTAAGATTGACATCGTACATGCATGATATACATTCTGGCAAATTTGACTTTACAGACATATTCGATTTCAGAATTAAATATCTGGCTTATTTGGCATTTTTCGACACATGTTCTTCTCAACTTTTATTAACCAGGTTTTCCGAAGGAAAAAACTGGTTATTAGATTGGCGAATGCGGGCGGGCTGGCTGGCGGGCGGGCGGGCGGAACAAGCTTGTCCGGGCCATAACTATGTCGTTCATTGTCAGATTTTAAAATCATTTGGCACATTTGTTCACCATAATTGGACGGTGTGTCGCGCGAAATAATTACGTCGATATCTCCAAGGTCAAGGTCACACTTTGAGTTCAAAGGTCAAAAATGGCCATAAATGAGCTTGTCCTGGCCATAACTATGTCATTCATTGTGAGATTTTAAAATCATTTGGCACATTTGTTCACAATCATGGGACGGTGTGTCGCACGAAAGAATCACGTCAATATCTCCAATGTCAAGGTCGCCACAACTAAAAATAGATTTTTTTTAAAAACAAGCTTACAAATGGGGTTAATTTTGTTTGTTCATTTCAAAAGTTCAGTTTGAGTTTTCTCCCTTTATCAGATTTTTTTTTTCACAATGAAAACCTGGTTTTGTGACAATTTTGTCCCTTGTTTTAAATTATATTGAAATGTATGACCTTGTTAACACTCTAGAGTTCACATTTATTTTCCGATCATCATGAAACTTGGTCTGAAGATTTGTCCCAATGATATCTTGGATGAGTTCGAAAATAATTATGTTTGCTTGAAAAAAATGGCTTCCAAGGGGCGGGGCATTTTTCCTTATATGGCTATAGTAAAATCTTGTTAACACTCTAGAGGGCACATTTAATGTCCGATCTTAATGAAACTTGGTCAGAAGATTCATCCCAATAATATCTTGGATGAGTTCAAAAATGATGCCGGTTGGTTGAAAAACATGGCTGGCAGGGGCGGGGCATTTTTCCATATATGGCTATAGTAAAACCTTGTTAACACTCTAGAGGCCACATTTATTTTCCGATCTTCGTGAAACTTGGTCAGAAGATTTGTCCCAATAATATCTTGTTATTCAGGTGAGCGACTTTGGGCCTTTTAGGCCCTCTTGTTGTTAATATGTGATAAAACCTTATTTTAAACATGTGTATAAATAGAACAGCATTAAGTGTATACTTAATGTAGAGTATAAGAATCAAAACTATGTTCTGTTTAGTTATTACAACGTTTTTATTGTTAAGTCATTGCAACATAAATGACAAAACTTATGTGGGTGCGGAATGAGATAATCATGATGGAGATTGAAGCCTTCTGTTCAAGGAGGAAAGTGTTTGGCAGTCTGTTTAAAATGTTTGTCATGATTGTTTTTGTGTGTTTAGATGAAGTATAATAAAAAAAAATGAATGTCAAAGTGTGTGGAAATATGGCTCAAATGAAAATGGTGAGATTGAATTTAATTTTATGTAATAAATATAGATTGTACTCAAATAAGCGAGTGTTTTAAATGCTAGGTAAACATTTAGAAGCTATGTTTTAAATCTACATTTCTAATAAATTTTGTGCATTCTGTATTTTGATGGAAATTCAATAAATATAAAAGCTCTTTTACTAAACTAAAATGTGGTTTTATAGTAACGCCTGAGCTGTAAAGAACAAGACCAATGTAAATTCTCTCACCTTTGTTAAAGCCTCAAATTCAATATGAAACGTATCTACCGGTATTGTTTTTACAGCTGATACCCCACCACCTGCATACCAGGCCCATGATGACAGCAGTTCCCACGGCAACAATGCTAGGAACCAGCCTATGGATACCAGCATGCCCCCACCCCAGGGCCCACCACCCTCCGTCAACATACCCATGAACGACAAGTACTCTATCCGTGAGTGCAAAAAACCAAGTAATTTAACCTTGTACACAGCCTAATGTTTTATGTTTTACATTTCTACCCATCTTTTTCCTTGGTAGTTATTATAATGGTACCATTTGAGATAGATGAATCCAGTTCTTCTTTAGTAGGGATCAAACTCTCAGTTTCAAGGTGGGTACCAATGGCAATATTTTGATTCCCTTGAAACATGAATCCAAAACTCTTTTACATATTGCAAGTTTTTGTCTTGCAACACACTTTACGCATACATTAATCTCAAAGCTGGGAAACTGATTTTAGTTTTCTGATAATTATTTTCGTTATAAATTATTTATCTATTACATATAGAATTCCAAGATGGTTGTGTGCATTAAATCGAAACACTTCACGCACTTTATTTTGTATAGAAATGGAAGTCATTAAGCACAATACATAATATACATTGTCCGGCTTGCAAATGAAGACTTTCTTGATGCAAAAAATCAACTAAAGTAATTGTGCTCTATTTTAATTCCATTCAGAGGCATGTCTCACCTTCAGTGTATGTAGAAGTTTATAAACTTTCCCGCTCATAAACAAAGCAAAAATGGCTACATGCAACCAGCATAAAACAAGAACATCCTGCGAGTAACCCGCAGTTAGTTCAGGTTGTATGCTGTTTGCTGCCCATCAGTATCTTAGGGATGGAAAAGAAGCATTTAAAACTTGAATCTTGTAAGAAATGTATTAAATTCATTTGCAGGGACTACAAACACATCAAACAAAAATTATGTGAATGGTAAAGGGATAAACTTCAATAGCTATGTATCCTTTTGTTAGCTCAACTGAGCACAACGTGCTTATGGTGAGCTTTTGTAATCGCCTTTTGTCCGTCGTCAACATTTGCCTTGTGAACACTCCAAAGGTCACATTTATTGTCTGATCTTCATGAAACTTGGTCAGAACATTTGCCCCATTGATACCTTGACTGAGTTCGAAACTGGGTCATGCTGGGTCAAAAACTAGGTCACTAGGTAAAAAAAAGAAAAACCTTGTGAACACTGTAGAAGTCCCATTTGATGCCCAATCTTCATGTAACTTTGTCGAAATGTTTGTCTAAATGATATGTTGGTTGAGTTCAAAAATGATTCCGGTCCCTTGAAAAACATGGCTGCCAGGGGGCGGGGCAGTATTCCTTATATGGCTATAGAAAAACCTTGTGAACACTCTAGAAGTCACAATTTTTGCCCAATCATCATGAAACTTGGTCAAAACATCGGTTTTATTGATAGCTCGGACAAGTTCGAAAATGGTCCAGATCTGTGAAAAAACATGGCCGCCAGGGGGCGGGGCAGTTTTCTCTACATGTATATAGTGAAAACATGTGAACACTCTAGAAGTCACATTTTTGGTCCAATCTTCATGAAATTTGGTCAAAACATGTGTTTTCTGGATATGACGATTGAGGTCGAAAATGGTTCCGATCAGTAGGAAAAAAAATGGCCGCCAAGGGGGGTCATTTTCCTTATATTTGTATAGTAAAAAAGCTTGTGAACACTCTAGTATATTTTTGGCAGACATGCAGTCAGTGACGTACCAGGAGCCGCAGTACTGGTGTTCTATCGTCTACTACGAGCTCAACAACCGCGTGGGAGAGGCCTTCCATGCCTCGCAGACAAGCATAGTGGTTGATGGCTTCACGGACCCCTGTAACAACGCTGACAGATTCTGCCTAGGCTTGCTGTCCAATGTGAACAGGAACTCCACCATAGAAAATACACGAAGACACATCTCAAAAGGTTAGGTTGGTTCTGGATTTATGATCAATTCTCTTGCTGTGGGTGTCCTCAACATTCATAAATAATCAGCTGCATACAGAGAATACTAAGTCCGTGCTGTATAAGCGATGTTTATTTTGCGAGGCTTAGAAAATCTGAACCACAAGCCTTGGCGAGACAGACATAGGATGTATCCGAAGATAAAGTTGGATATGCATCTCTTTCATGTCTATGGCTTTTCAGTATTTTTTTCAAATATTGGACATAATTATTCGTTACAAACTTAAATTTTTCAATTGGCAAAATAAAAAATTGACAAAATATATGAATATCAATGTTTTGCGAATAATAATGGTTTCATTGTATACATCTACCTTTTGTATTCAGTGTAACTAACATACACACAAATAATATAGACGTGTAGTCAAAGGTACGTCAATGTATGTGTATAAGCATACACATGATATCAATGTTAACCCCAACATGTGTGTATAAGCATACACGTGAAGTCAATGGTAACCTCAATGTATGTGTATCAGCATACACCTGTAGTCAAAGGTAACCTAACATGTGTATAAACATACACATGAAGTCAGCGGTAACCTCAATGTATGTGTATAAGCATTCACGTGTAGTCAATGGTGACCTCAATGTTTGTGTATAAATATACACATGTAGTCAATGGTTACATAATTTATGAGTATAATCATACACTCGAGTCAATGTTAACCCCAATGAATGTGTATAAACATACATGTGTAGTCAATGATAACATCAATGTATGTGTATAAACATACACATGTAGTCAATGATAACATCAATGTATGTGTATAAGCATACATGTGTAGTCAATGGTAACCTCAATGTATGTGTATAAACATGCACGTGTAGTCAATGGTAACCCCAATGTTTGTGTATAAACATACACGTGTAGTCAATGGTAACCCCAATGTTTGTGTATAAACATACACGTGTAGTCAATGAAAACATCAATGTATGTGTATAAACATACACGTGTAGTCAATGGTAACCCCAATGTTTGTGTATAAACATACACATGTAGCCAATGGTAACCTCAATGTTTGTGTATAAACATACACGTGTAGTCAATGAAAACATCAATGTTTGTGTATAAACATACACGTGTAGTCAATGGTAACCCCAATGTTTGTGTATAAACATGCACATGTAGTCAATGGTAACCTCAATGTTTGTGTATAAACATACACATGTAGTCAATGGTAACCTCAATGTTTGTGTATAAACATACACATGTAGTCAATGGTAACCTCAATGTTTGTGTATAAACATACACGTGTAGTCAATGAAAACATCAATGTTTGTGTATAAACATACACGTGTAGTCAATGGTAACCCCAATGTTTGTGTATAAACATACACGTGTAGTCAATGATAACCTCAATGTTTGTGTATTTTGTTCCAGGTGTGCACTTGTACTATGTGGGTGGGGAAGTGTTTGCTGAGTGTCTCAGTGATAGCTCAATATTTGTGCAGAGTCGTAACTGTAACTATCACCACGGTTTCCATCCCACCACGGTCTGCAAGATACCGCCGGGATGCAGTCTGAAGATCTTCAACAATCAGGAATTCGCAGCCCTTCTCAGTCAAAGTGTGAACCACGGCTTTGAGGCCGTGTACGAACTCACAAAAATGTGCACAATCCGACTGAGCTTTGTGAAAGGTTGGGGAGCAGAGTACCATCGACAAGACGTGACCAGCACCCCTTGCTGGATTGAAATACACCTGAATGGGCCCCTACAGTGGCTGGACAAAGTTCTCACTCAGATGGGTTCTCCACACAACGCGATCTCCTCAGTGTCTTGATCACATCTCATGGGTTATCTCCTGACTGACAATTGTTTCCTTTCGTTAGCTTTCCACATGCCATGGCTCACAAATCACTTATGTCATGATTCCAACATCGAAATTATCAGTTTGGCGTGGCATAGCAGTATTCTTAAATGATTTCTTGTTAGTTAAGAAATGTTACAAGATTGGATATATTATTAGGTGCAAACAAAGTTCAAAATTACCCGAATACCAGTGCAGAGTTTGTGGGTCAGGGCTATTTCAATCACTTTTTTCTCGTACCATATTTCAAGTTATTCATTACACCATCATCTCATTAAACAAATTGTTTTTTTACTTTGAATGTACTAAGTATACGTGATGTGAAAATTTGCATTTTTTGCAATTAGTTTTAAGTTTTATTGCTTCTGCCCCACGAAGTGCAGATGGATCAAAATGATTCTACACTGACTCTAATGAATGTAAATACTTTCATTCTCTTGTAAATTACTCATTTCAATAGTATTTTAAGTTAAGGTAGTGTCAAAATTGTTGATTGAATTAAAATCTATTTTCTGGTATTTCATGTGGCATGTATAGTTAGTAAGTGCAATGTGTTCTTGTACTGGTTGTTTGGGGTGTTGAGAACTTACATAGTTAAAGTCTGTCAAAGTTTTGAGTTGATGGCAAGTCCAGTAAGTATCCATAAATGATTTACAAGAAGCATGCTGTATGTATGGACATGTATTATTAAGTCACAAGGTACTTTTGATATGAAGCTGGTTGGAAGCATGGAATGATTTTGCATTTTAAAGATCTGATTATCATTTCTTAAGATTGTACCTTTTTCTGTTGGTTCTAAGGTTATTGGCATTTATAATAAATACTTGCCCCCAAAAAAAACATAAACGGCTTTTTTACTAGTATCCATATTCAAAATTCTCCTTAGAGAAAACTTAGGAGTAAATGTTATTGAATTGTTACACTTCTTTGTGTATTGACTTTTTATGTATACATCTTAAGATAGCAGGATATTAAAAGTACATTTTTTGTGTGAAATGTTTATTTTTCATACCGGCAATTGCAACTGAACTTAGGGTTATAGCCTAAATATTTTAACACAGATGTCCACATGTGATTTCAGTAAATCGTGTACAGAGGATATAGAGAGCTGTATAAGAATATTTAGGGGCCCTAATGAGAGCTGTATAGAACATTAAGGGGTCCTGTGCACATTTTAGGAGCCAAGGGTTTGTGGGCACTGCTGAATTGTATCCCTGATTTTGGTGATTAAAAAGCAAAACTCCATATAAATTTTCTAAATGCATCTTCTGGTATTGTTTTCTGATTTCTCTGATATTAAGAAAACATTTTAAAACATATGTCTATCCAAGTAAGATTCTGTTTACAGACACATACAATTCAGATTATCATAACTAGTAAGCTATTAGCATATGCAAGAAATATGGATGACTTTGTTTCTGATATGCATATTTTATGCTAATATTTTTATATTGTGAATGTGTTCTTTTTTATGCAAATGAACAAAGTATGTGTGTGCTTTATGTTAAAGTGCTTGAACCTTCTACAATTTTGTCATAATAGGTGCTTTGTTACAAAGGTAGCTTAATTGTTTTTTATGTCCCCCACCCACTATAGTGGGGGACATATTGTTTTTGCCCTGTCTGTTGGTCTGTTTGCTCCAACTTTAACATGTGCAATAACTTTTTCAATATTCAAGATAGCAACTTGATATTTGGCATGCATGTGTATCTCATGGAGCTGCACATTTTGAGTGGTGAAAGGTCAAGGTCATCCTTCAAGGTCAGAGGTCAAATATATGTGGCCAAAATTGCTCATTTTATGAATACTCTTGCAATATTGAAGATAGCAACTTGATATTTGGCATGCATGTGTATCTCATGGAACCGCACAATTTGAGTGGTGAAAGGTCAAGGTCATCCTTCAAGGTCAGAGGTCAAATATATTTGGCAAAAATCGCTCATTTTATGAATACTTTGGCAATATTGAAGATACCAACTTGATATTTGGCATGCATGTGTATCTCATGGAGCAGCACATTTTGAGTGGTGGAAGGTCAAGGTCATCCTTCAAGGTCAGAGTTCAAGTACTGTAAACTTATAGAAATTCGTCTGTATGAAATTTCGTGGTTTCATAAAAATCAACAAATTCGTTGACACGTTATTTCGTGGATTTCAAATTTTTTGGGAATACTGACCGTCATAATAATTTAACTTTTATTAAAACAACCAGAGTAATAACGAAGCATAATCTGCTAATCTGTGTTGACAGCAAGACTTGGGGTTAATGTGCACTGAAGCATGAAAGTGTTGCCGATTGCCAATAATTGTCGAAAAAATCGATCAAGTGGCGCACATGTGGGTCCCTGCTCGCTAATTGCCATCAATGTTGTTTTGACAATATGTGCAATTCTCAGCGCAATCGGTCTCTTAGTAGTAACAATTAAGTAATAAGGTCCCCAAAATACACGTGTGAAAACCGTTATATCTCTTTTAACTTTAATTGGCACTAATAAACATATGTGATAAATCTGCAAACGTTACTTTGACGATGTCACGTAAAAAAGTATTAATTCCCAGACACTTATCAAGAAAACAACATATTGTATTAACTAGCATATCTCAATCAAACAATGTCTCTTTCAAAATGGTTGAAAACGGAAACAGTTCAGACACTTTCCCCCACTATAGCAGGATTGCCCGACCTTGCAAAGGCTCAGTCTATGACTGAAGCATTATTGACACAGGTCGCTAACAATTCAGTGGAAGAAAACATTTTCAATTCAGAAATACTTTAATTAATCAAGAAATTGTGTAATGTGACCTACTGAAGTGAAGTAATTATTACAAAAAACAAATATCTCGGATAACCGCAAACAAAAGAAAATGTCGGAAATGACCGATTTCGGCTAAAAGAATGTATAAATAATCGTTGGTACTTGAATTCGTGGTTCAGTAGACCAACGAAATCCACGAAAATTCGTACCACACGAAATTTAATGGTTTTACAGTATATGTGGCCAAAATCGCTCATTTTATGAATACTTTGGCAATATTGAAGATACCAACTTGATATTTGGCATGCATATGTATCTCATGGAGCCGCACATTTTTAGTGGGCGCAGAAGGGGACATAGTGTTTCTGACAAACACACTTTTCTTGTTTTGCACATGTTTATAGGTCTCCATTCTTTTGAGTAGGTTGTTTCATGGGTATGCATGTGATTATAATTTTAAGAAAATGTATTGATTGAACGATATACTTAGTATAAAATAAACATTTTTGTATTTTTATATATTTTGCTATGAGAACTGAATTTAATTCATTCAATTATGTTAATTTCCTTGATATTTAATTGACTAAAGGTGCATATTAAGAGGTGGCGAAATCTTTAAAAATCAAACCTTCCCACATACAACTTTATATAAAGTATAACATGTCTGTTGGATAAATCCACTTGTCTGTATAATCTATATAAAGAAATGCATTTATTAATTAAATTAAAAAATAATTCTAAAATCCAAATAATTGTTTAATGCCTTTATGTGGTATACTGCTTATTTATCAGTTCATGTAAAGTTTGCTCAGTATAGATGAGGTTTATATTTTACTGTTGACAACTACAATAATAATCATGACTTGACTATCTAAGACGACAATGTATGTGTTAGGTTTTTTGCTGCTGTTTTGGAAATTCCACCTTGAATTAAAACTATGCATGCTTGTTAGCAAAACATACTTTAATCACAATAAAAAAGTGTGGACTCATTGTTGTGTCTCTTTTGTTGGAACATATTAATTTATAGTAGAATTTGCATGTGTATTTATTGTTTTTAATAAACTCTGACAAGGTCCATTGTGAATAATAAGCATAATAAAATGGACATCAAGATTTATAATCTTAAGAAGCTTGCTTAATTCTCTTTAAAATAGTAAAAGTTGTGCAAACATGTTATGTGTTTGCAAGTGTCTTTAGCATTGTACTGTATGATGCTTTACATCCAGTTTTGAACATTAAATAATTTTTACAATCAGTTTACCTGTATGGACTTTTTATTCCCACCAAGTGATGATCAAATATATATATTTTTATTTGTTGGTTGTATTTTTTACTTTTCTAAGATATATATTTACATAGATCTTATGTTTGTACTCAATTGAACATTTATATATCAACTTTTTTCGGTACAATTTATATTCTTTTCTATAGAAAATTAAGATATCAGAGTTGTAGTACTTGTCATTAATATTGTTTCAAAAATCTGAATAGATGAATTTAATGAAGATATGACTGTATCAACCCTACATCTGGGCCTGTAGTCACCAGCAGAATCTTGACACGAAATTTAGTACCTTTTAACTGTACAATTTTTTTTAGAACAATTAATTTGAGAGAAAGGCAAAATGTATAGCCTTCATATTTTCAAATGCTGATTCTTGTTTTTTTTTTCATAAATTCTAAGAATGGTTTGATAAAAATGGGTCAAGGGTACTGACACCTGTATGAGTATAGAATGGTTATTATTACATTCTAAGTGTGACTTCTTTTGGGCAAAATAGGTGTTTTTTCACCTGAACTAGTTTTTTTAATGCACTTATTTACAAACACCTGTTTATGATAAGGTGTTTCCTGCGTTGTGAGATCTAAATGTCACATATTGTTTTGGACTGGTATAAATATACTTGGGGAAACTTATCTAGGAATTAAAAAGACTAAGTTCTCTACCCATAAGGCCTAATATTATCAGTATTCTATTGTTAAAAGAAAATATTTAGAAGACATGTTCATGCTATTTGGAAATACCGGTAGATAATATAGAAGAGTTATGGTGTACTTAACAAAAGTGCCTGTTGTACTTGTCACTTCTCAAATCCAGCATAATATCAAAAGGTGTTACAAGTTTATTTTGTTAAAAATACTAGATATATCTAGAGTATAATTGAGATACAGTAAACAATGTTACCTGAATCCAGCATAATATCAAAAGGTGTTAAAAGTACAATATTTTTTGTTTACAAAATATTTGAAATATCTAGAGATACAGTGAACAACGTAACCTGCTTAAAACAAGTATTGATACACTTGATTGTATTTTGTGTTGAATTGAAAAGTATGATTTTATACATTATTTTGAATGTGTTTTTCTTTATGCTACGTAATCTTGGTCTTATGATATGCGGCCAGCGTAGTGCCAGGCCAGCTTGTGCATTTGCACAGATTTAAATAGATTTTTCTGGATGCACAGGCTGGTCTTGAATTATGCAGGTAGCAAATGACATGAGGCCCATTTTTGCATCACATGTCATTTTGAAAATGAATAACAACTTTGAAGTCAAAACATGACATGTTAAATATAAGGGTAATTTAATCTTGTATTTTTTGCAAGAAAACTGCTCAGCCTTGATTATGTGTTTTGTCTTGATTATGTGTACAAACAATTATAAAAACAATGAACATAATTTAAACCAAATGAAAATGATTACATACTCATATAAAAGTACCTGTTCATGTATGTTATAAGTCCAATAACCATGAAAAAATCAGGGCTAATATTTGGATTTGATTTATAATATATACCACTATTCAAATTGTTGTGCACTATAACTGCTGACTGAAGGTTCATTTTTAATGTTTATTCCATGGACATGAAGACATAAAAATATAATACATCATTTTAGTAGATATCAGTTATTTTGTTAAGAAAATTTGTCTTTTGCGTAAATGTTTTGGTGTACTTTGATTTCCCAGTGAAGCTAAGATCTGCGAGTACCTATTTTCAAAACCATCGATATACCGTTTGTTATATTTTGAATGTTTTCATTTGTGTTTTGTCTATTATAAAGTATGATAAATTTATGCTTCTTGTTATATTTTGTTTTAGATTTTTAGTTTCATTTAGATTTAAACACTGTTGCACTGTAAATTATATCATTGTTAGTAACCATAGATTTCTCATCTATACAGGCACATGCATAAATAAAATGTCAACTATTATCTGTGTGTGATTCCTGTCCTCAGTATATACCCTATTGGCCTTTACAAATGTGTTGAAACGTTAAAATATCTGACATGTATATTATCCCCCGCCATAGGCGGAGGGATATTGTTTTGGCGTTGTCTGTCCTTCCGTAAGGCACTTTTGTGTCCGGAGCCATATCTTGGAAGTGCTTTGGCGGATTTCATTGAAACTTTGTACGAGTATATATATTGACAAGAGGATGATGTGCGCCAAATGGCATTGTACACCATCTGTTAATAATGGAGTTATGGCCCTTTGTATCTTGAAAAAAATGCTTTGAGTGTCAAATGTAACACTTTTGTCCAGAATATATTGGCGGGGGATATCAATTCAATGAATTTGCTTGTTTTTACTTTCATTTTAACAATTCCCGTTGAAGCATTTCATCAAGATACATGTAATGCATAGAAGACTCTAGAATTCATGCCAACTCAAGGTCATACATGGCGGTCATGGAAGGGATTAAGTGATCCTCGGGTTCAATGGTGTTGTTCATTTTACAAATGATCTGCTAAGTACCATTATCCACATACCGGTAGTACAGCTGACATGCATCTTTAAATGCACATTATTTCCATGCTGATGATAACATTAACATAACAAACTCCGAGATTTATTTGAAGATACTTTTATTACCGGTACACGAAAGTCATGCACAATGATTTCATTTTTTACAGTTTAAGACTTGACACATACAAGCTTTATCATTATTTTTTCAAGATATTTTTCAATACCAACTAGAATCGAACAAGAACTGTTTTTCAAAACAGTATTAAATGCCAAATAAAGGTATTAAGCGATATTAAAATACAAGTTTGAGGGTGATGTGGTAATAGATGTGGGACACAGACAGCATTTACTAATAAATCTGTGAGAACCATATCCATACAGTTCGTTTTTTCATAGAACAACTTGGCTAATATGTTAAAGACTCGTATAATTTTTATTAAGTTTAGTTAACCACCATCCAAGATAAAGAACAGACACAGCTTAAGAGAGATTCAAGATAAATCAATGGCGGAAAGTGTGCAGTTTTACAATTAACAATGTCCAAATTACCAGGCCAACATTAGCAAACCTAAACATAGTGCCACCTTTGATGGAGGAGCATAGATGTTTTAAACTTCTTTCCCCTTTATATTTTTTGCTATTAAGGCAGTTTGAAATCTTGCATACCAATTACTTTTATTGGAGGTTTATCACTAGTAAAACCTGTTAAATTAATGATAATACAATAAACTGTTCAGTGCCTATATAAATACTATTGAATTTCCTTTTTAAAAAGTGTACGCAAGTGTGAGTATTGCAAAAGTAGTTTTTACTTTGGTCAAAGTTGTGCAATAACATAGTTTAATACGAGGTCTATCAACAATGCACTTCAGGTCCTGCAAACATTCTATACTTCAAACTTTAATAGAAATGCTTCCTGTTTAACATCTCTTTAGCTTTAAAATAGTTCATGTTTTTCATAAAATGATTTTTTATTGCTTACTATTCAATTTAATACTTCACAATTAAAACATCACAAAGAAACAAAACGCATCCTTATCGGCATTTAAATAAAATATCACATTCTTAATTAACTTCCGTTAACTGAACGGCCTTATACAGGTTGCTTCCCAATGGCAAAAAGTAACTTTCCCCCCAAAATCTGACCAAAACTTCCCCAAAAAGATGCAAAACTTTTCCAAAAAATTATTGGTTTATTGAGTTTATTTGACAGGGATATAGTTCTGTAACACGTAATAACATTAATTTGAAAATTGAGCTAAACATTCACTAATTAAAAATTGGAATACTGTTGTTTATTATCATATTTATGATGTTTCATTTTGCGACAAAATGCATGGTTTATCCTGCTATTTTTCACAATCCAAAAGGCAAAGGCTGTAAAATATGAGGCCAAATAAATCTCTGAACTTCATAGATCATTTAAAATTTGTGACTAAATTATGCACAGTCTGATCTCAATACAAGACTTGTATTACAAGTTTATGACATAAGTAAACATAAGGTTATGACATCAGTGACATCAATAAATGAGGACAGTAAAGCGTTAATAAGGTTAATGTTGATGATTGCAGACAGAAGGAAACCACAATAGCTCTCCATGAGCAGTAGGAATGTATAAAGAGCACCAAACATATTCAGATCTTTATTTCTAAACACGGCAAGGTAATATTCCAATATTAATATATAAGCTCCAGTACATGTACAGGATGTGACCTAGGAATCTAATATTAAAACAGCCTAAAAATTCATTGCTGTTTGTCAAATTACACAGCATGTTCAGAAATTTGAATTGCAAAGTTTATCATTTTAAAATAAAACAAGGTACTTGCGAAAAATAGTTTGAACCATAATCTAAGCATGTATTGCTGAACAAATTGGCGCACAAATAATGTTGCCATCATTCACTTCCATGTAAATATTTCAAAAGTATTAAGGCTAAAAGTATACAGAAAGGATCATTTACAAAAGCAGAAATTCGCAGTACATAACATACTTCCAAACAAATCAAAACACAGTAGTTATAAATGCAAAAATAGAATCCATGCACAAAAAATACACACAATAATAAACACTATAGCTTCAATAACAAGAGGGCCATAATGGCACAAAAGCACTCACCTGAGCTCAAAGTACATCAATTTTTGACAACTTAACCTGTTTTTTACCTACGTGATCAGATTCGAAATAGATATTGTAAAAATAAACATTTTGAAAAAGTTTCAATACTGAGTCATTAAGGTGGTTTACAGTGATGTAACAAGCTTTTTTTGTTTAAGATTTGACATGGCTAGCCTACCTATTGTCAAAATATGCACCTGAACCATGTTTCATCAAATTGAGTCATACATACGGTCTCAAGAGTGTAAACAATTTTTCTAACATTTGACCTTGTGACCTGGTTTTTCAATGAACATTACCCATATTTAAACTTATTGTCAATATATACATTTTTACCATTTAGTACTAAATGTAGCCTCTACAGCGACAAGGTTTTTCTAAGATTTATCCTAGTAATCTAGTTTTTGACAACATAGACCACATTTCAACTTGACCTAGATGTATTCAAAATAAGCTTTCAACCTTAGTTTTATCAACTTTGAATCATTAATGTGGCCTCTAGAGATATAATAAGGGTTTTCAAAGATTGGACCTAGTGACTTTATTTTAGGTTATACATGACCCAGATTAAAACTTTGCCTTTAAATTGTGTATCGATTAACATTTTGACAAAGTTTCAACAAGATTGAGTCATAACTGTGGTAAAGTTTTCTCTTAGATTTGACCTTTGTGAACACATATGACCGAGATTAAAACTCAGTCAAGAATTGTACTGATAAACATTATTATCATGTTTCAACAAGATTGGATGAAAAATATGTCACTTTTAATGTTGATAAATGGTACAAAATTTGTACTGCAAAGAAATAAATCTGTGAAAAAACGGTTTACTGATCATCCAGTGTATGCTGTTTGTCTGTGGAATTTTCTAATTTTTTGGCAAAATCTACTATTCTTCATTGAAATTCTTTCTTCACAATACTACAGGATATATCATTTATCAACTCCTACATGTACAAGTACCATGTCTCAAAAACTAATATAAAGGACATCAATACAATATATTTAAGAAATTTATATATATATGCATGGTGTTTGTTATTCTCTGTTATGTGCCATCAAAGTATCAGCATGACAAGCGTGGATATTGTAACGATAAATATTCTGACAAAGTCTCAACAACAGAGGATGAAAAATGTAGCCTATTTACCACTTAGATTTGTATTTTCACACCTGTGTAGCCACTAATAAAATTTAATTAAAAGACCTTTCTTATTAGATTCAAATTTTAAAAGCTTCACTTCCAACCCTTAATACTGATGAGCAGCAAACAGCATAAAACCAGAACAGACTGCGAGTTTCTTGCAGGCTGTTCTGGTTTTATGCTGGTTGCAAAAGCCATTAGACATCAGACATAGCGCGACCAATTTATGCTCAGTTGAGCTTAATGTGTAGTTGTAATAGAAATGAAGCGTATTGCTTAAATCTTGTTCAACATTCAACACTTGTGTTCAAAATTACAAAATATTACAAGTTTTAACAACAACAAAAAAGAAACATTCAAAACACTTTACACAAACGCATATTTTAACAGTATATTTTTCCATTTCCCTTAAGCAGTATTAAATCATAACAAAACATCTAAATGTACCTAATTGTTGTGCACCATACATTAATTTTTGTATATAACTTTAGAATACAAAATAAATCATAGTGATTCCTTTTTGCATGGATGTATAAAAGAAAATTTCAACGAATACATTTTGAAAATCTAAAATTGATTCAATAACAAATAAGCAACTAGCAATTTCTTACAAAGGCAACTAAATATTGATTACTTTCATACACACAAATACAATCATAAGCATAAAGATAAAAAAGTTTATTAAACATGATGAATATTTACATTCTTAATTGTTATTTTATCCAATTCATTTACATCTGTCTAATAACAAACCCATAATTTTACAATCAATCATACAAGGATGGTGTGTATACTACAAATCACCAGATAACGATACTCATCAAGGTCATATCTGTCTAGCTTGTTTAATTGCTCCCAGCTCAAGCGCCCCTGGAGTACGTATTACGTCTCTGCCTCGCTACACCTGTTGTAGAGTGGCCTGCCCATCTTGCACGGTGAACTGCACGGTTCCAGCCTGATCGACGATAGCCTGCGCCACCTCGTTGGCATCATTGGTCTGGACAATAATGATGGTCTCCTGGCCGCCCTGCCCCTGTAGGGCCTGGTAGTGGCCGTCCTGTCCCACCATGGCTGCGTACTGCCCCTCGGACACCTGTACATATGTCTGCCCGTCCTCCCCCTGGATGTGTTCAAGCCCTTCCTCCCCCTCCTCCTCCTCCTCCTCGTCCATCTCCTGCTTCAGGTAGCCCTCTTCATCTTCATCCTCATCATACTCCTCCTCGTACTTGCGTATGATAGCCTGCGCAGTTTCGCCGGCCGACACGTGCACCTTGCCGATGTGCTCAAGCAGGATCTTCTTCCTCTTAAAGGTCTCCTGACACATGTCACACTGGTACGGGCTCAGCTTCTTGTGCACCAGCTGGATGTGCGACATCAGGTTGGACTTGTTGTTGAAGCAGCGACCGCAGTCATGGCATTTATGTGGTTTCTCTCCTGTATGGATCAACATGTGCCTGTCCACATGGTATTTCTTTGTGAATCTCTTCTCACACACAGAGCAAATAAAGATCTTCTGATTGGGAGATTTCCAGCCCTCGTGGACACGCTTAGTGTGGCCAATCAGGGCTCCAAGGGTCTTGAAAGCGGCCTTGCAGGTGTTGCACAGGTATTGGCGGGTGTGAAGGTGCATTCCCTTGATGTGGGTGTTCAGGTTGCCGCGGAATGCGGAGGAGTAGTCGCAGTGGGGACACTTGTACGGCCTGCGGCCAGAATGCACCGTACGCATGTGTGAGCTCATGCCGGTCTTGAGCACCACCTTTCCGCAGATTGGACACGGGATCTGCATGCGGTTCTGCTGGTGCAGCTCCATGTGCCTCTTAAGGTTCTTGGACACCTTGCCACACTCTGGGCAGGGGTCTCCCTCCTCAGACTCCCCCGTTGTGGACACCTTCATGATCCTCTCCCTCCACTTGGCATTTCTTATCTCTTCTTCAAAATCAGGCTCGTCGCTATGCTTAGTTTTGATGTGCTTCACAAGCCCGATAAATGCTTTGTCACAGAATGGACATTTCAATGCCTCTTCCGCATTCCGCTTTAAAGACCTCCTTCTGCTCTCAACGTCCTCAAAAAGGCCAGGACCATCATCTTTGAACATCCTTCTCCGCTTGTACTCTTCAAAATCATATTCTTCATCTTCCCCCAAAGGACCAAATTTCTTCTTTTTCAGCCTTGGATCAGTCTGCGTCATGACGGTCCGTTTTCCAGGCACCTCAATAAATGTGACCACCTCCACAAAGTTTTCAACTTCTGGCTCCTCGATGGGTGTTTGGGTGGAGAATGTTTTCATCTGGGGAACAGGGGATGTAGGATCCACAGGCTGCAGCTGAATAGTAGTAGTACCACCAGTCACAGAGGTTGACGGCTGGACCTCTTCTTCACCAAAGCTGTAGGGGTCCCCAGCACGAACACTTCTGCTAGTATCCTTCCTATATATCAAAGGACTCTCGTCCTCTAGATCATCATCCTCTTCAAATTCTTCTTCAAATTCTTCCTCTTCATAATCAATTTCTTCTTCTTCAGGTTCTTCTGCTTTTATTTCTACGGTCACAACACCATCTTTCTTCTTTTTCGATGGTGTATCAAGTTCCATTTCCATGACTCGTTTCCTCCCCTTTAGTGGACTTCCTTCTTCCACTGTTAATGTTGCAGTGGCCCGTGGAGAACGTCCTCTACCTCTTTTAGGAATTACTTCCTTCTCCTCCTCCTCAATTTCTTCATCCACCAATTCCTCATATTCACCTTCCTCAACTCCTTTCTTGGCTCTTCCCCTACCCTGTTTAGGAGTTTCTTCTTTCTTTGGCCTTCCTCTGCCCCTACCTTTCCCAGGAGTGTCTTCAGCAGCCTTCTTAGGCCTTCCCCTCTTTCCAGGTGTTTTCGTTTCCACTAACTCGTCCTCATCATCTTCTTCCTCTTCTTCCTCTGCATCATTAACTTCTTTAACTTGTTTTGCTGCTCTACCTCTAGGGGACCTCTCTGGAATTTTTTCTTCAGTTTTAACAGACACATTTTTCCCCCTTCCACGACCTTTCTTAGGGCTCTCCTCTGCCTCGCCTACTTCAGCTACGTTAACCTTTGAATTTCTACCTCTTCGGGGCTTCACTGTTTCTTCAGCCTCTATTACTGGGGCTTCCTCATTTACTTCCTCGTTTGCTCCAGCTACTTCAGACATCTCTTCCAACACAGGGGGAGACATTGATTTGGCCTTGAAGTTTGCCTCTGCATTGCCATCTCCGTCGCCCAACGGTATGAAAGTCTCAGGAACTATCAGCACCTCGTTCACTTGCATCTTAAAAACAATCAAATAGCATTGTTGAGAAATTGTAAGAGGCTAAACCAATTACATTAAAAGACAACCATTAAAGTCCTGAAGCGTTTACCCTATTTCAAGAAAACTCGACCTAGTTTTTAGATACATATGACCGGAATTCGAACTGGAACAAGGTATTATCAGCATAAACATTTTAACTAGTTTCATCAAGATAGAGACATGCATGTGGACCCAATACTGAGAACAAAGTTTCCAAGATTTCACCAGGTGACCTAGTTTATTTTGGACATGACCCAGATTTAAAGTCTGCCAAGCAGTTGTTTTTTTACCATTTTGGGAATGGGTACGGGTTGTTTTTGGGAAAATCCCATAGTTTTTACTTTAATTGAGAAATAAGTGTTGTTGCTTTTTGGCTTGCAGATGCTTAAAAATTTAGAATAAAATGTCAATATTACATTTACTACGGTTCAATTATAGAGCTTTATGGGAGATGAACTAAATTATGAGACTTATTTATTTTTATATATTTGTGGCAACCTTGAATGGAAAATAAGAAGATTCCATCTGGGAAAATGATGTACTTTTTTATTGGGAGTGGGTCGCTCTGCAGGCCTTAAATTGGAAAAAACTCTGCCTAGATATGGTAACCATAAACATTTTTACAAGGTTTCATCAACATTTGAGTCATAAATGTGGGCTTTAGCGCGAAAACAAGGATTTTCTAAGATATGACCTGAAGACCTTGTTTAAGGATGCAAATGACCCATAATTAAACACGGCTTCCAAGTTTCATCAAGATTAAGTAATAAATGTGACCTAAACATGAATAACAAGGTTTTCATTAGATTTGACAACCAGGCGTAGTTTTTAGACACAAGTGACACAGATTATAAACTTAGCCTCCATATTGTCAAGATAAATTTTAGGTTTCATCAAGATTTGAGTCATAAATGTGGTATCTCTAGTGAAAACAAGGTTTCTCATTTTATCTGATGACCTATTTCTGGGACACACATTACCCAGGTTAAAACTAGATATCAACATTCAGTGCCCCAGATAGACTGCGTATCTGCGCCTTAAAAAAGCAAAGAAATACAATATCATGCCTATTGAAAAGGTAACCAATTTGACATTAACGCAAATTCGTCATATTTGATGCATATTATAAAATAGCTTTGATCGAAAATGCTTCTATCATTTTTGGTATTTTCTCTTTGGAATTCAGAGCTCCAGATAAGGGTCGTGTTTTCGTAATTACGAATTATTTTCAAGTCCGTTACATATTTATTTTAAAATTTTGTCGTACCATTAAGAATTACAAAATCAAGTTACGAATATTATTTTTACATCGGTTCGTATCGATTTTTATTGAGTTCTTTTCGCGTATTAAAGATCTTTGCGGTGCTTATATAGAATGGTTATCGGGTTTGTTTTACAAAGCGCATTTTTTCCAATAAAAGAGGCGTATACAGTCTATCTGTCAAAACACAATGGCGGCGCCCAGAGAGCGTCCTAAAAAAACTGCAAGGCGTCCAAAAACACACTTTTAACATATTGTGCGCAAAGTGAGCCGAAGTTAAATGTTTAGAAAGACATTATAGAAAAGATCTTAAACGATGTTGTATGTTCAGTTGCCGACACAGTCGGAAAAGCTAAACAAAAACGCGACATGACGGGTCCAAACTTAAACACAAAAAAAACCATTGAACGAGTGGAAGGGACAAGTCCCGTGGCTAATCGTTGAAAAGATTGAAGGAAAGACCCGTTTTAATTGTGAAATATGTAAAAAAATTCATCTAAGGCATACAATCTAAGCACAGTTTGGGCATATGAAGGTATTTGAAAAATAAAATTGTATAATACTGAAAAGACACAGTTGAACTCGTATAAATAAAGTTGCTAGTTTGGTATTTGGATTTTTTTGCATGAAAATAACCATTATTATTTATTTTTAGGTCATTTAAAAAAAGAAACAATTATTTTTCTAAACTTTGTAGTAACGTTAAGAATAAAATTTCAGAGTTAAGAATTCTTTTTGAAAATCTGGTAGTAATTTAAGAATTTCACAAAACCTTATCTGGAGCTCTGGAATTATTATCATAACACAGCGACACTTTCATTCAGTAAGCGCCTGGATAACGGGGCAGGAAAACAGTCAAAGTTATTCAAACGCTCCGCTTACTAGATCTAATAGTTAAATAAAGTGGCTGATCAAATTATTTAGTTTTCAATCTCACTTAATCCGTCGCTCATTGTGCATGTATTTGTAAAGCGTCTGTTCTTTCTATTACGATGCAAAATGGAAGTTCTGCCAAAGGTTGCCTTGAATTTCTAAAACACGTGTATGTTTGACAGTTACAAAGATGTCAGTTAACATCATTTTTTTAAGTTTAAAGCTTATATAATGGAAAGTTCAAGGATTAAATTTGTTATAAAACATCAGTTTATTAAAGCTAATTATGATAGTTTACAGTTTTATTGAATCAAAACAAGTGTGCAGCTTCAACAGAAGTAAGGCAGTAAAGAATGATTTTAAGGTATGCATTTTTATAAACATTTCACTAGTGTTTTTCCCAGGAGGGCAAAGGGGCATGGCGCATTACTTTCAAAAAGGGCATTTTAGCGCGCAGTTTAGGCAAAAAAGGGCAAAAACGTTCCCTGAATACCTGAATTATGGGGAAACATGTAATCGCATCAGAAGCAGTTGTGGAAAAAATAACATATAAACAAGCACATGTAATGGTCATAGATGTATTTAACTTACTATGATTTATATTAATATATTTACCTTGCAATGTACATTTAAGTTCCATGCTGTTTCAATAAACTGTACAGCACGACAAACATAATAAAGCAATATACGCATATGAATCTGATTATACACAGATCCACTAACATATAAATGAAACCATGTTTGTCTTATCCCATTTTCTAACAATAATCTCGACAGATATTTAAAATAGCATTGCGAGTAAATTGATCGCTAACAATATGCAAACACTCGTTTCCGTGACATACATCCACAGAGTAGTTTACAAATAAATAAATAATGTTGTTGCTATCTAAAACATTTTTATGCATCGTTGATTATCACAGACATTTCATTAATTCCTTCTAAATGTATAATCTCCATCGTTAATTCGATCGTTTACGACGCTATTTGCCATTTTTGCCGAGTCACAATTTAATTCTGTATAGTCCGCCATGTTGATAAAATGTCAAATGATGTAAGCGACAGGTGCGCATAGCAACGTTAAATCGTATACGCGATTCGCATATTGTTTAATTAGTATACGTCTCAGTAATTATTTCAATAATTAGACCTAATGATCTTAAAGACGAAAACGATAAAGAATAAATTTGTTTGTGATTTTAAATGTAATTATGCGGAAAAATATATGTTTTGATATAACTAAATAATGCATGCAATGCACAATTGCCACGAGAATAACATCGAGTTTTTCATCAAAAGTCTCCGAAGTAATACAATGCCGAGCGAAAAGTGCGCTTGGTATAACATAGCCTCCGGCATTATTGATACTGACACGGGGTTATTCACGCATGACTAATTCACAGCTTTGGAGCAGTCAGTAAGACCTACCTATCAATTGAGCACTGTTATAGATTAAATCTGCTCAATTAATATAGTCGATTAGACGTTGACGTCTCTCGAGTAAATCAAGCACAGTCGGAGCGTCACACAATCAAGGAAGCTGATTTTGTGGATCAAGTAAGATCGTAAGGCAATAAAGATGTTATCGATAATGGCGCTTGGCGAAATATGCCTTTGAAAAAAAAGGCGCGTGGCGAAATTTGCCTTTGAAAAGGGCAGCGTGGCGATCCGGGAGGGCGGCGTGGCTTTTCGCCACGCTAAAATGGCCTGGGAAAAACACTAATTTCACCCTATTTCAAGAATGAAATCACCCTATTTTTCAAAATCAATGGGTGAAAACTCTATTTCCCAAATAATTATCTGGGGCACTGAACATTGTCAAGATTCTGAGCAAGTATCATTCAGATTGGATGAAAAAGATGGCCTCTAGTGTAACAAGAGATTCAGAGATTGCCAAGCAATATTGTCCTCTACCGGTGAAACTCCACCCAAGTCAGTAAATTTATTTATTTATTACTTTTTTAATATTTGTTGCTATAGCAACCACAATTTTTGACGTAGGAACAAAATGAATTGACGTGCATAATCTCCATATTGCCATCTGTCCATGTTTCAAGTGTCATGAAAAAATATGAAGAACTTTGAAAGTTATTGCAGGATCCAGGAAAGTGTGACGGACTGACTGACAAACTGACTGACTGACAGACTGACACACGGCGCGCAAACCATAAGTCCCCTCCGGTTTCAATGGTAGGGGACAATAAAGATCTTAAAGTAGGCCCCACACAAATTCTGACATATGGAGACTACAATAAATCCCCATGAGCACTTCACGACTAATGTGAGCTTAAAAGGTGCTTATGGAACAACCTCAACAAAAGACAAAATTAAGATTAAAAGAATTCATCATACCTCAACATTTCCAGCTGCCTTGTTAACAGGCTGAGTCATGGAAGGCACTAAACCTATAAGGACAAAACAAGAATATACAATGCATAATAAGCCCTAATTGTGAAAACATTCACATACAATGAATGAAAGTCAGGTTACACATTTTCTATTTTAAACAAGAGCTGTCACCATAGGATTACTTATGCCCCCTATAAACGCTTGATAGAAGTTATGAGCTTTTTTCGAACCTTAACGCAGATTTCGAAACCTAAAGGCGGACCCTAAGTTCAAGGTCAAGGTCACAGGTGTAAAAATTTGTGTGCGTATGGAAAGGCCTTGTCCATATACACATGCATACCAAATATGAAGGTTATATCTCAAGGGACATAGAATTATGAGCATTTATTGAAACCTAAACGCAGATTTCGAAACCTAAACGCGGACCCTAAGTTCAAGGTCACAGAGAAAAAAAATCTCCTCTTGGTAGTGAAGCTTCCCATAAAGTTTCATTGAATTCCGGTCATTAGTTGCTGAGAAATAGCCCGGACAAAAATTGCACTATATGTACAGTAAATGGAAAATTTCAAAGGGCCATAACTCTGTGAAAAATTATCCTACCAGAACCCGCTGATATTATGCACATCTCCTCTTGGTAGTGAAGCTTCCCATAAAGTTTCATTGAATTCCGGTCATTAGTTGCTGAGAAATAGCCCGGACAAGAATTGCACTATATGTACAGTTAATGGAAAATTTCAAAGGGCCATAACTCTGTGAAAAATCATCCGACCAGAACCCGCTGATAATATACACATCTCCTCTTGGTAGTGAAGCTTCCCATAAAGTTTCATTGAATTCTGGTCATTAGTTGCTAGGAAAAAACATGGACAAAAATTGTGAACGGACGGACACACAGACATACGGATGAAAGGACAGACGAAGCGGCAACTATATGCTCCCCCCAAAATAAATTTTAAGGGAGCATAAAAATGAGACCCAGATTCAAATTCGGTCTATTAAATAATATTTTGACAAGATTATCATTCTTACCAAGTATCATTAACATTGAGTCAAACATGTTATCAGGACTGGTAACAAGATTTTTCGAAGATTTAACCAAGTAAGCTGGTTTTTGGATGCACACAACTTCAAACTCGACCGAAGATATTGTAAAGATAAATATTGTAACCGTCAAGATTTCATAAAAATATTGCCTCTAGAATTCTAACAAAGTACATGGACAACTCTACAACACACACAGCTAGACTTTGGGTGACTATATTAGCTCACCATGCTAATGTGAGGTATGAGGTAGGGGAAAAAAGGAAAATAAAGCCCTCTTGAAAACCTGAAATAATCATTTCCTGAATACTGCAGGATATCCCGGTTATTATTAAGGACAACAGATGTAACCTTTCACTCCGTTTAGTCTTTGATGATCGACTAATGATTTTTAAATACATTAAAGTTAAAGGGTTTGCCTCTTCATGTTAATAAAGCCTTACCAGGTTGGCTAGTCTGCATGTACATCTCAGCATTTCCATTAAAGAACTCCTACAATAAAAACAGTAATTTTGTATTACTTAATAATGATTACACATTTTCTGCACTCGTTAATTTTGAATAAGGCTTGCTCATTTTTTTTAAGTATTTTTCTTGGGTTGAAGTAACAATATAAGAATAAATATACATTGAATTTGTAATAAAACAAGCAAATTCGTTGAATTGATATCCCCCACCAAACTAGAGCTTTGTCACAGACAAAAGTATTTTTTCAAGATACAAAGGGCCATAACTTCGTTATTAACAGATGGTGTACAATGCTATTTTGCGTGCATCATCCTCTTATCCATATATATACTCGTACCAAGTTTCAACTAGAAATGGCGCGGCAGAGGCCGACGCGTATCCCCACGCCGCATGTTTGACCCAAGGGCGCCCCAGGGTTGATCATGGGGCCATGCATAGTTGAGATTGACTGTATTGTCATAAGAGAAGTTCAGTATCAATTAGAAGTGAATGGGTGTAAAAATAAAGAAGTTATAGTAAAAGGCAATTTTGGGAGGGTGTGGCCTATGTGGGCGGGGTGCCCCAGGGTTGGTAATGGGGCCATGCATAGTTGAGATTGACCGTATTGTCATAAGAGAGGTTCAGTATCAATTTGAAGTGAATCAGTGTATTAATGAAGAAATTATAGTAAAAGGCAATTTTGGGCGGGTGTGGTCTATGTGGGCGTGGCGCCCCAGGGTTGGCAACGGGGCCATGCATAGTTGAGTTTGACCGTTTTGTCATAAGAGAGGTTCAGTATCAATTTGAAGTGAATCAGTGTAGAAATGAAGAAGTTAATGTAAAATAACCTAAATTTTTTTTATAGTAAATGGATTTTTTTGGTGGGTGTGGCCTATGTGGGCGGGCGCCCCAGGGTTGGGATTGGGGTCATGCATAGTTGAGATTGACCCTAATGTCATAACAAAAGTTCAGTATCAATTTGAAGTGAATCCGTGTAGAAATGAAAAAATTATAGTAAATGGAAATTTTTGGTGGGTGTGGCCTATGTGGGCGGGGCGCCCCAGGGTTGGGAATGGGGCCATGCATGGTTGAGATTGACCGTATTGTCATAGGTGAGGTCCAGTATCAATTTGAAGTGAATCGGTGTAGAAATAAAGAAGTAAATGTAAAATAACCTAAAAAAATGAGTGATAATTTCTGACGCGGCCCCACCCCAACCCCTATAACTTTTGACCCAGGGGTCAGATCAAAATTCCAAATAGTGCACCGTCGCACATATGCTCATAGCTACCATGTGTGTAAATTTCAAGGTTCTAGTGCTTTTAGTGTAGGAGGAGATAGTGGCCAGGACGGACGGACGGACAGACGGACGGACAGACGGACGGACGGACGGACGGACGGCGGAGATCACCACAATATCCCCACCTTTTTTTCAAAAAGCGTGGGGATAATGAAATCTGCCAAAGCACTCCAAAGATATGGCTCCAGACACAAAAGTGCCAGTCGGACGGCCGGCCGGACAACGCCAAAACAATAACCCTCCGCCTTTGGCGGGGGGATAATAATGTAAGATTTTCAACTTGCATGGTCAAAGTGCCAATGTCAATTGCGTGAAATGAGCTTGGGATCAAACAGAGAAATGCTCATAACCATAGTGTCTCTTCTATAACACCCATGTCTGCTTGCAGCAATTTATTTCCTTCTTTACAAAGTACCCGTAAAAGGTACTTTCCCAATTGAGAAAAACTACATTCCAAATATCCGTCTGAAAAAATCCCAGAAGTAAGGAAAATAGTGTCTATTTCGTTCTAAAAGTGCATTTTCTGCAAGTGAACAAATAAACTGAGCACTAAAACTGAATATTTCCAAATAATTTATTAAATTGGTTTGTGCAATTTATACGTGGCAATTGAGAAGACCAATAATTCCCAATCATAAGATTTAATGATGCATATTTTCCCAATTTCAGTGCTAAATTTTTGCTATTGGTTTGGTTCAAGTACCAGGCCTTTTCCGCCCTATGCCACGGGTCTAAATATAGGCCCCATTCCCAATGCAAATCTGGTTGTTTTTTTCCCAATTGAACAAAAATCCCCAATTCCAACGATTGCAAAGTTGATTTTTTTCGGCTGCTAAAAATGGGCAAAATAAAGTTACCTTAATCCGCAAACTAAACCCGCTTATTTTGAGCCCGGCTTTGTATCGATCAATAGGGCGCTCACTGTGCAGGTAATCATTAATCATCAAAATGGTGTCTCACAACAGCAAATATTACGTTGCAAAAATAAGAAAAAAAGATTCTCAAATACGCCAACAATTTTGTTGAAAGAAAGGCCTTGTTTTACAGATTATATTTGTTAATGCTGTTATCTTAAACATTGTAATACTATTTCACAGACAAAATATACTTGGGGGATGATGCTACGCATGCATCTGTAATTGTTATTCTCTTGTTACTGTTTGACAGTTTGGTTTAGAAATTTCTAATACTGACGCCAAGTTTGTTTATATTTATTAACATAGGCATGGTAATGTACACTTATCACAAATGTTCATAATATTTTGTAAAATCTTAATAAAATGGTTACAAAATAGTCGTTATTTACCAGTAAACGGCTTCTTTGAAATATAAGAAACACTATTTACATACAATTATTTTTCCCAATTGAGCCAGTTTTGCGGGGGTTTTCCCACAAAATGAGATTTTTTACGATGCGAAATTCCCAAAATTCCCGTGTGGCATTTTCCAAAAATGGAAAGGAAAAGGCCTGGGTACTTTTCACAATTGCGCGAACAAAATTGCTGGTTTGGAAGTACTCATAAATAATTATAAGCTGTTAAAATTAAATTAATTAAATGCACATAACACAGGAACATGCAAATCACAGGGCATCAAAAAGGTGTTTTGCAAATCCACACTTCATGACAAAAACATCAAGATTCAATTCATTCACTTGAGTTTGCTGTTGACAAGCTAACCAAAAAGAGCAACTCATATCAACCCCCATCCATTGTTTCAGGGGTTATAATTATAAACAAGACTATTGCCAAGCAATAAATGTCCCCTTCCGGCTCCACCATAGTCAGATTTTTTTTTATTAATGTTTTTATATTTGTTGCCATAGCAACCAGAATTTTTGACATAGGAACAAAATGAAATGGCATGCATAATGTCCATATTGCCATCTATCCATGTTTCAAGTTTCATGAAAAAATATGAAGAATTTTAAAGTTATCGCAGGATCCAGAAAACCACCATTTTTAGCAGTATTTCTAGTCTATTTGTTGCCATAGCAACCAGAATTTTTGACATAGGAGCAAAATGAAATGATGTGCATAAGGTCCATATTGCATATCTATCCATATTTTAAGTTTCATGAAAAAATATTTAGAACTTTTGAAGTTATTGCAGGATCCAGAAAAGTGTGACAGACTCACAGACAGACAGACACACAGAGCAAAAACCATAAGTCCCCTCCGGTGAAACTGGTGGGGGATAATACAAGGGCTGTCAGAGGACAGTGCGCTCGACTATTCGAGTGCTTGACAGTATAACATAAGCCATCATGGGGAAATTGTTCACATTCAATAATTTATTAGACGATCTTTCACAAATAAACAAGGGCTGTTTGTAAAACATGCATGCCCCCCATATGGGCTGTCCGTTGTAGTGGCAGCCATTGTGTGAATACGTTTTTTGTCACTGTGACCTTGACCTTTGACCTAGTGACCTGAAAATCAATATGGGTCATCTGCCAGTCATGATCAATGTACCTATGAAGTTTCATGATCCTAGGCGTAAGCGTTCTTGAGTTATCATTCGGAAACCATTTAACTATTTCGGGTCACCGTGATCTTTGACCTAGTGACCTCAAAATCAATAGGGGTCATCTGCGAGTCATGATCAATCTACCTATGAAGTTTCATAATCCTAGGAGTATGCGTTCTTGAGTTATCATCCGGATTCCATTTAACTATTTCGGGTCACCCTGACCTTGACCTTTGACCTTGTGACCTCAAAATCAATAGGGGTCATCTGCGAGTCATGATCAATCTACCTATGAAGTTTCATGATCCTAGGCGTAGGCGTTCTTGAGTTATCATCCGAAAACCATTTTACTATTTCGGGTCAACGTGACCTTGACCTTTGACCTAGTGACCTCAAAATCAATAGAGGTCATCTGCGAGTCATGATCTATCTAACGATGAAGTTACATGATCCTAGGCGTATGCGTTCTTGAGTTATCATCCGGAAACCATTTTACTATTTCGGTTCACCGTGACCTTGACCTTTGACCTAGTGACCTCAAAATCAATAGGGGTCATCTGCGAGTCATGATCAATCTACCTATGAAGTTTCATGATCCTAGGCGTAAGTGTTTTTGAGTTATCATCTGGAAACCATTTTACTATTTCGGGTCACCATGACCTTGACCTTTGACCTAGTGACCTCAAAATCAATAGGGGTCATCTGCGAGTCATGATCAATGTACCTATGAAGTTTCATGATCCTTGGCCCAAGCGTTCTTGAGTTATCATCCGGAAACCACCTGGTGGACGGATCGACAGACCGACGACATGTGCAAAGCAATATACCCCCTCTTCTTCAAAGGAGGGCATAAAAAAGGGAAAAAAAAATATTTTTTTTTTTTTAGGGGGTAGGGGGGGTCGAGAGGGGGGTATAGGGTATGATGTGGGGTGATGTCATTTATTAGATGATCTTTCAAAAAAAAAAAAGGAAAAAATATATATATTTTTTTTGGGGGGGGGGGGGGGCAGGGATTCTGGGTTGGGGCGTGGGGTATTGTTTGGGTAATGCAGCGATTTTCCTTGTCCAATTGGGAAAAGTACCCGTACCGGTCCAATTGGGAAAAATCGAGTCGTGAAAACCTCAAAATTGGGAAAAATCGAGTAGGTGAAAACCTCAAATTGGGAAATTGGTGTATTTGATTTTTTGCTCCCAAATACTTTAAATTGATAACCAACTGTTTTCAAGCTGTCAATATTATATAAACCTAGGTTCAAGCTATAGAGCTGCAAAGGGAAACTAACTAAATGTTGCTTAAAAAAAAAAAAAAAAAAAATTTTTTTTTTTTTTTTTTTTTACCTTTAATTGGGAATTTAAGGACAGCAATTGGGAAATTTGTATTTTTTTCGTAATTGGGAAAGTGCCGTTTACCGGTACTTAATAAAGAAGGAGGAAAATCGCTGTAATGTCCATTGTGGTATTCAGGTAAGTGTTGTTTTGTCAAAGTATTAATATAATCTGATCATAAATAAAGAAGTTATGGCAATGTAACTAAAGTAATATGCATATTGTAATGGAAAAGGGGCCGTAACTCATACAAAATGCTTGATACAGTTGTCTGCTCTTGTTTATAGATTGGGGTCATGTTGGTAAAGAAGTTTGCAAACAAGGGCTGTTTGCATGCCCCTATATGGGCTGTCAGTTGTAGTGGCAGCCATTGTGTGAATACGTTTTTTGTCACTGTTACCTTGACCTTTGACCTAGTGACCTGAAAATCAATAGGGGTCATCTGCCAGTCATGATAAATGTACGTTTGAAGTTTCATGATCCTAGGCCTAAGTATTCTTGGGTTATCATCTGCAAACCATTTTACTGTTTTGAGTCACTTTGACCTTGGCCTTTTACCTGAAAATCAATAGGGGTTATCTGCCAGTTATTATCAATGTACCTATGAAGTTTCGTGATCCTAGGCCTAAGCATTCTTGAGTTATCATCCGGAAACGATTTTACTGTTTCGAGTCACTGTGACATTGACCTTTGACCTAGTGACCTGAACATCAATAGGGGTCATCTGCCAGCCATGATCAATGTACCTATGAAGTTTCATGATCCTAGGCGTAAGACTTCTTGAGTTATCATCCGGAAACCATTTTACTGTTTCGAGTCACTGTGACCTTGACCTTTGACCTAGTGACCTGAACATCAATAGGGGTCATCTGCCAGTCATGATCAATGTACCTATGAAGTTTCATGATCCTAGGCGTAAGACTTCTTGAGTTATCATCCGGAAACCATTTTACTGTTTCGAGTCACTGTGACCTTGACCTTTGACCTAGTGACCTGAAAATCAATAGGGGTCATCTGCCAGTCATGATCAATGTACCTATGAAGTTTCATGATCCTAGGCGTAAGACTTCTTGAGTTAATATCCGGAAACCATTTTACTGTTTCGAGTCACTGTGACCTTGACCTTTGACCTAGTGACCTGAAAATCAATAGGGGTCATCTGCAAGTCATGATCAATGTACCTATGAAGTTTCATGAACCTAGGCGTAAGCGTTCTTGAGTTATCATCCGGAAACCATTTTACTATTTCGAGTCACTGTGACCTTGGCCTTCGACCTAGTGACCTCAAAATTAATAAAGGTCATCTGCGAGTCATGATCAATGTTCCTATGAAGTTTCATGATCCTAGGCGTAAGCGTTCTTGAGTTATCGTCCGGAAATTATCTGTTGGACGGACAAACCGACCTACCGACATGAGCAAAACAATATACCCCCTCTTCTCCGAAGGGGGGCATAAATATGAAAGCAATATGTCAAGGGACATTGAAAATATTTGAGGTGGTATGCAAACTTTAACATAGATTTATCAATAATATGCATATTCTAAGTGAAAAAAAAGCCGTATTTCTTAAAAAATGCTTGATACAGTTGTCTGCTCTTGTTTATAGGTTGGGGTCATGTTGGTAAAGAAGTATGCAAAATATTAAAGCAATATGTCAAGGAACATAGGAAATATTTGGGTTGGTACAAAAACTTTAATATTTGCACACTCACGCTAACGCTCAAGCCGGGGTTTCATATATAATAGTTGAGCTAAAAATGTATGTCAGCACCAGGGATCATATTTTCCAGCAACATCAATCGGTCTGGATTTAAATGGGGAAAAAGTGTCCGAAAATTTGTATCCGAAATTATGACAAATAAAGTTAAAATATATAACATTGATTTTGCCATTCATGAAGAGGGTATAATAATGTACAAGTTAAATTGCCTTAAGCATTTTTTTAAACGGAACATACGAGTTTTCTCAATTGGTTTTATCATTAGCTATTAAATTGTTGTTTCGGTAACTGTTTTATCTGACTTCATCATTGTCAATATTATTAATCTGTGTAAGTCTATACCGATGTTTTAAATCATTGTCGACTCGATAATAGCTTACACACATGCATTGAATCTAACAATGTCTGTGCGTAGATTGGCTACTGGCAATAATAAAACCAAATAGTTGAAAAACAATTCGTGTACCTTAAAGTTTGTTGTCGAATAAACCACGGCCAATAGTTAAGATGCGTAGGGATTAAATCACGAGTGCGAAGCACGAGTGATTAAAAACCATGCATCTTAACTTCCGGTCGTGGGTTAATCAACAACAAACAATAAAGTACACAAATTATTTCGATTCTAACACGATTTTTACTAAAGATTTATACAATGTATATTATTTTTCTTGTGTAATATTTTATGTGAAGTTCCGCCCATAAAAATAACTTTCGGCTGTTCTGTCAATCAAAACCGCAACTTTCATTCATTTATTGCCGGATTATTACGCTGGTGGAAAATGTATCGGCATGTTTTGTTTAGTTACAGTGCGTGCCATCAGTGTATAAGGTCCGCCCACAATTATTGCAGAATATCCGATTTTCTTCTTTGTTCATATGAAAGTTTACTGACTGTATCATGCATGAAATGCACAATTTCCACGAGGATAACATCGAGGTTTTAATCTCCGAAGTAACTGTCAAAGATTTTATTGTGGACGAGCACACATTATGGACCATTTAGTGTGCTAGGTATAAGCCAGTGAAATTATCGATTGATATTGACACTGGGTTATTCAAGCTTGACTAATACACAACCGCGCGAATCTTCGTTGTTTGGGGTCATACGCTGATACTAGTCGGCTGACGTGCAATAGACTGGTCCTGACCGGTTTAGAGACTGCAGTGAATGGTTTATCACACCTAATCGAGATAAGAATGTTATTAGGGTATGCTAGCATGTGCACTGCGTAATCGATTTCTTGTGGGAATTTTAGCAAACAGAATCGGACCGACTCTTTGGGATTTTTATCGGTCTTTCATGACCCCAATCGGTCTAGGACCGATAAAACCGAAAAAAATATGATCCCTGGTCAGCACTGAAAATTCATTTCTTTTAAACTATATTGTTATTTTTGGGAAACAACTTGGCGCTGCCTTACCAAAGATATTTCAACAAATTTTAGTTGCAACTTTTTTTTTTACCAAAGATATTTCAACAAAATTTAGTTGCAACTTTTTTTTTTGGCTTGCAACCAACATATGTGTTATCATCCGGAAACCATCTGGTGGACGGATCGACCGACATGTGCAAAACAATATACCCCCTCGTCTTCGAAGGGGGGCATAAAAATAAATTAAAATACATATTGGTTTGTATGTACTTCAGTTCCACAACAATTTTTTCAAGTGTCATGTATGATCGTACACATATAGCCCTTGGGTGCTGTCAATAAAAATACATGTCCCTTGTTGAATATACCTGCTGTTGCAGCTGGTCTGCCATGATCAAAGGTGGAACTGCCTCACTCACTTGCTGTAGACTCTTGTAAACCTCTACTGAAACACCACTACAAGTTGGACACTAGCAAGATGCATGTCTGAAGCATGTTAAGCCCATAACAGGGTTCCCAGCTTTTTGTATGAACAAAATTTCCTGATTTTTCCGATGAAAAATAAAAAATCCAGGATAATAATTTCCACCTATTTCTTGTTTTAGACACCCTCAAAAAATGGCAGTTGCAGACAATAACATGTATTATATTTATGTAATTTCATAGCAATGGCGTCCCATCAACCCTCACAGCCATCCTAGAGAAAGAAGTAGGTATTAAATTATAGTCTTCTAAGTTACATGTATACTTCAAAGCCCGATTTTTTTTATGATTTCAGTAACTTTTCCCAAATGACCTGACTTTTTCCAGGGTTCTCCTGATTTCCAGGTTGGCTGGGAACCCTGCATAACCAATAATGTCTGTAAATATTTAAAAAGCTGAACAATTCACATGTTTGACATATGGGCTTTAGTGTAACCTTGACCTTTACCTAAGAGGTGACACACCTCCACATGATAACCCTTTACCACTTAGATACGTATTTTGACGCATTTGTAGTCCCATAGAAAGTTACATTGAATTAATGACCTTTCTTACTAGATTCAAAATTTAAAGGCTTCATTTCCAACCCTTAGATACTGATGAGCAGCAAACAGCATAAAAACCGGAACAGACTGCCAGTTACTCGCAGGCTGTTCTGGTTTTATGCTGTTTGCACATAGCCATTTTCACCTTGTTTCCATGTTGGAAAGGGATAATCACATACGAGGCTGCTCAATTCCTATCTAACTTGCACAAGTCCATCAAAATTAGAATCAGCACATATTCCCCATTTTTTTGCGAAAAACATAACAACTTATCTATTTTTTTCACAAGTCTTGGGGCAAGTGGTAATAACATTTTCAGTATCTTGCAGCTTTTAACACACTTTTATACCCAGGTCTGACAAACTATTCAGAAATTAAATTTGCAATTCTATGATCATATCCCTATCAAGCTCATTATCTTTTAGCTTTAATCAATTACTAAGTGTTTTAATGAAGTTCCCCACTAAACAACTCAGAGACAGACTCTTTAAATGTACCTACCTAAAGCAACAGTTTTCTCTTCTTGATGGACAGCAAATCCGACAGAGCTCAATACACTGAAACAGTGGGTTAACAATTACGTCATACATAAAGTTACCGCCATATATCACAGAAAATAGCTGGCACAATTACCTTATAAACCAATATATAAAGCACATACAAACCACTGATAAAAGGTACAAAGCCTTAAAATTACATGTATGTCTCCCAATATGCTAAAAGCACATTATTTTTTTTCCAGTAATTGCATTATACTAGATCTGATATCTTCACTCCTATTCAAAGTCCATTTGATCAATGCTACAAAATATATGTCTTTCCCTTTATTTTGTATACCCTAAATATTCCTCTTTAATGCTTAATCCATAGGGCTCTTCAACATAGTACTTACATTTTCAGGTAATGCAGCATTGATTAAGTTTGAAGTTTTAAGTAAATCCCTTCAGTAGATAAAGAGTTATGCTCCGGACAAAACATTTACTTTAAAATTATATAAAAGGGGAGATAATTTAAAAACTAAGGTAGATAGAGTTATGGTTCTTGGTCACTGCACTTCTGCTAGTTGCCATCTGTTTATATTCTAAGTTTAAAGTAAATACATTGAATAGATTTGGAGTTATGCTTCGGACAAAGTTTCAGCCGGACGGACAGACGGACAGGACCAATTACTTTATCCTCTCCGAAAAAAAAATTTGGCGGGGATAATAAAAGTTTGAATATGTAAGTACGACTTAAAAAAACAATCATTGTCGTTCCGATGATTTATTTGTTTGCATAGTCGACATTACTTGTCGTGAAATGCCGCCTCATAATGTGAAAATAGGGTATATAACTTTGTGTTGTATATGCTTTTGTCAAGTGCTATTATCTGAAAGCAATAAAATCATATTGTTTTCGTTCATTAATACTTTTTAAAAAATTTGTCAATTTACGTTTCCCATTCCCTTTTCTCGTTTTATCATTTTTACATTAAGGTAGCGCACCTCTAATGGGCACATATCCAAATATAATCTAAGTAATTATTTTCTTAATCAGCATCATTTCACTGAACTACATGCAAATTTGTAGGTAGGCTTTCCATGCTTTTTAAAAAAATATACCGATTTTTTCAAAACCACCCCCACGCTCGGCTTTTGTCCAGTTTATTTTCACCCCTGGGGTATATAAAAGTTCCATAATTCATTCAAATTTCCTAATATGGGCATGCAGTTGGTGTGTACAGATGCTGTAAAGGTGTTTAAAGTTTAAACAAGTTGAAATAAGTATTCTTTTACAGACATTTATTTTTTACAAATTTTTATCTATGGAAGAGCGCCATGAAATGTAAGTGATTTCAGCCAAGTAAAAATTGGGTCGGTTACAAAGTGTCATAAAATTCAAAATAGTATCATTTAAGTCATATTTTAAACTTAGTTTTTATAGAAACACTATATACAGCAAAAATACCAAGAAATAGACAGATTTACCGTTTACTTTTTGAAATAAAAATAAAAATGCAACATGTATGGTTCGTATTTTCAACAGTAAATCACCCAATTTCGCCATAACGTTGTTTTAATTTTAATAATTGAAGAATGTGCATAAAAATTGCAACATATTTAACAATAAATAAAGCTTATATGCCATATTAAATCAAATTACGTTAGAAAATAAATAAAACGCGTCGCAAAAAAGTATACGTCGTCGGCAGGATTCGAACCTGCGCGGGAATATCCCAAAAGATTTCTAGTCTATCGCCTTAACCACTAGGCTACGGCACCTATTAGTAGGCTCTTCAACCTTCGAAGAAATCGCGGGAAATCATTAGAGGTGCGCTACCTTAAGTTTCCTTGTATTTGTTGTGTTATACACTTTTCTCATTGTGATGTCGCAATTTTCATTGACTTAGTGAAGATTATTTACTATATATTTATTGTTTAAATTCGATATTTGCATGTACAATTCCTATTTATATACTCCATAACTGTGATTTCTATTGATTGTTGTAATTGTTGTTTTGCGAAATAAATTTACATTTTCATATCTCACTTGTTTACACCCTTTATATACTATGCACGACTCGGATTTCCACCACGATGAAACAAAAACCAGACTGCAAATACACAAGAATGATTAATTAATCCCAGGGACAAAAATTCCACTCGTCCGCTCGTATTGACGAGTGAAATCTTGAAAGGACGAGTGAATTTCCCTATAGCTCTTGTCCTACAGGACGAGTGAAAAAAACTGATGTTAAAAATGTATTTTCTGACCAGAAAGACTCGTTTTCATTAAATAAAATCATTTTCTTAAAGCATATCTATTCCGAAAGGAGAATGCGAATGAACCTGAAATTGTAATTGTAAATTTCAAACAGCAGGTGCGCGTTGTTATGCGAGACTGTTTCCCGAGTAAATATTGGCTATTTAGTGTAAACTTTGCGCGTCCATGTTGACAGGGAACCATCCGACTGCATTTACTGTTAGTATTGATCTTTAAAGAATTGTTTAACTGTGAAGTACGGTTTGAAACCAGTCTGAATTTTGTCTGAAAAATGTCTGACATTAAAGTTGGTGGGAGCGATGTTCAAACGCTCCGAAACGGAAACACGCGAGTCTTCATTTAGTTATTTTGTGTTCCTCATAAATAAAGTAGATCTAACTTATTTCAATGCTTAACATTTCTTTTGTGATCAGCAGGCATGAATAACTGAGTAAGCAGCATTTTAGCAGTGATATAGGAAACTTTATTAGTCATATCAGCAATCTTTATTTCACACATACTTTGAAGGACAAGTGCATGTGTTTGCAGGACGAGTGAAAATGTTAATGCACTTGTCCTGCAGGACGAGTGCAGTTTAGAAATATTTTTGTCCCCTGAATCCTGTCAACAAACGTTTATAGCCGAGGTAGTATTGCTTGATTTTCATTTTACAATTAAAAAATGTGGGTAAAATAAAGGACACGAATGCAAATTAACTAAGTATTATGATCTCAAATACTGATAGTTACGTATGTTTGTTAATGTACCATAGCGCACACATTTTTAGCAATTACACAAACACTCAATTTGACGGGTTAATTTTTTTAAATATTTTTAAGTGATGTTAAATTATATAAAAAGTTGATTATTTGCTTTCTTATATAAAACTACGTAATGGTGGAATCGAGTTCAATAAATGTGTCAGTTACATCTTCGCTAATAGCTCCCAATCCAGTGCCTTCCCCAGGAATTTTTTCAGGCGCCCCGGGGCAGAGCGGGAGTGGGTTGATTTTTTTTTTAATTTAATGTGTCAATTCACGTTCTGTGGTGCGTTATAACTCAAAGAAAAACAGCGTCAAAAGACGTCATTTGGTGCGCTATGACTCTTCAAAAAAATCCCCCAGTCATTAAAAAATATATTTTTTTATATTGTTTAATTGTTTTAAAACTTTTCCGCACAGATAGTAAAATCCCGACTCGAACGATTCCCCAATACATCCGTTTCAACCCGACTCTATTACTGTATACTTACTTTTTTCAAGTTTCTATTTATTACCCGATAATCCCGTTTACTCCGTTTTTATCAATCTCTTTCTGGTAAATATTTATGATAAAAGCTTTCAGTTATTTCTTTAACACAAACCTTGCCATTTTTTAAGTGACTATTTATAGATTTGATGAAATATTGCCTCTGAATATGCGTCAATCCCCTGACCTGTTGTGCGCTTGTTAAAACGCTCAATACACGCCATTTGTATGCAATAGACGCGACGTTGTACATGTTGCATAATTTTTGCGCTCTTTTTAATTGAGGAAAAGATTCGACACAAAATAAATTTGCACTGCTAATTTGAAGCAAAAATATTTAACGTTGCGGTAACATTTACATTCGGAAGTGTGTTTCGGCTTAAAAACGCATTAACATCGACTTACGGGAATGGAATTCGGATTACAAATTTAATTATTCCCATTTGAGATTTCAACAAATATTAACCGTTGCGTTATAAATTCAACGATAATTTGTTTAAACACTTTACGAGGCGAATGAATGTTTTGACGGAATTATGCATGAAATTCAAGTTGTCCACGAGGATCACGGCCGGTTGCCATCATCAGTCTACTAACTATCGATTATCGGACGAAACATCTACAAGTGTGCGTAATTAATTCAACGAAAATTTGTTAAAGAACATAACGTGTCGAATAAATGTCAGAAAAACGAGGTGAATCATTTCTATAAATGGACATGTTGAAATATACATGTACTGGAATTAAATAAATTGTTATCACATAATTGTAACCGGATGTCATTTGCACAACTTACTCGCTATAATAATCAATTGTTAACCGCTTGCAATTCATTTCTCGTATTAATTACGAGTCATATGTAACACTTGTTTACAGTAAAAAGGTGTGATGATGATGCCCGAAACCGTCTTTAATGTTCTGTACTGTACTAATTACCGGTTTTAAATTACTCAAATGGTACAACTTCTTGCTAATTAAGCTGCGATAAACTCTTACCGGTACTTCATGCCCGACGTCAATCAAAAATAATGGTCGATAGTTAACCTCGCCCTCATAAGCATTCGCATAACCGATTGGACGATGAAATTCACAGTTTGACGACTGGAAAGTTACCAGATACATCCTTTTCAGCATTTAAATGACTGTGTAATGTGGCTAGAATAATCGATACGCGCGTCATGCTATTCTCTTATCAGTGGATTATCCATTACCCCATGTGGTGTTTATGGCGATTACTTGTGAAAGTAGGTACCGAGTGCTCTTTTAAAACAGGGAATATTGATACACTGATAGGGAAACCTTGATTTTTTTTAACAATCTCCACTTTCTTTTACTGAAGAATACACTGATCGGAAAATTTCAATCGCCCCGGGGACTCTGATTTCGAAATTCAAGCACCCTGGCAAGGGGCGCTTAAATGACCTGGGGAAGACCCTGCAATCACCGCAGTTCGCTAGTTAAATTTTAGCGAGTAAAAAAAACAACAACAATAGTGTTAATAATCAGTACGTACCCTTATTTGTTATCACAAAGGTATTGATTTATTGCTTTATTACTTTGATTGTTGAAACGTTATTTATTACCGTCTATGTTGCGGCATGTTGTTCTAACTAGTCGCCAGTGCAAGTTGACAGTATGTCAGGGAAAAAAGTAAAATGCAATGTAATAAATACATCTCTAAGTCTCCTATTCATTGCTAATTTCGAACTTATCCGCCATTGCGTTTGTTTAGGTTTAAATTAACGATTCAAATCTCTATAGGAAAGGCTATACGAACAGAGCCGTACGGGTAGCCTCGTGTCTACCCGTACGGGGCCGTTTGACTAGCCACTGCCTTTGTTTTTAGGACATGAAAGCAGGAAATCCAAAATAGTTCTTTGGTCTTAAGTTACATACTAAAAAAGCTCCAGTACAAATATTTGTGTTTGAATCTTGCCCTTACCCTTGTACTTATGACTGATTTAAATACAATTAACTGTCAAATTGGTGCATCATATGCCATGGAATGGAATTACCCCACACAATGTTTAAATTAATTTATTCAAGTTTTATAACATGATTACAATATACTTGTATAAAATAAACATTTTATTTATCATTATACAGTACATGAAATATTTCAACAACTAATAAACGAAAACAAAAGTAAACATTAAAACAAAGATGAAAGTCGCAAATGGCGTGGCTGGATTCATGGAAACACGCCATTTTTATTATGTCGTCAAATGAATTATCAATAATGCAAAATACAACGACTAAACAGAATGCAATTACTTCATACATGGGTATGCATCTTCAGAAAGTATTTATGGATCAAAAAGTAACCATTTAATTTACAGGGTACGTAATTTTTATGCATTTTGGAGCACTGTTTGTCCCCCTTCTTTCAAGGGCACGTAATCAATCTGACGCCATTTTGTTGCCTGCATAAAATTATTCGTCTAGTTATCGCCCATATACATTCAAAAGCTTATAACAAAACGCATAAATAAATGTGCATCCTTACCAAAATCACACCGGCGCTTCTTTCCTTTCGAAATTTTTGTCGGATTTTCATCAAAAGGTATGGAAATAGCCACAAAACTTTTGCTGTGCGCTCCGGCCACTTTGATAATTTTCGGGTCAGGCACGCCGGTTGGTTGAACACCCAGCATGCATTGCGAGACAATGCGCCATTGCTCGTATCAATGAGTAAATCACGTGACCGTGGGAAAATATTTTACAAATTTACACATAATTACGGAAGCGAAATATTGACATGTGTGTCGCCATCGTCGTAAACATTGATGCACAGCGGTAGAGAGGTGACAGTCATGGGTTTCATATTTCACACAGTTTCAGAAGACTTAGCGATTACCCGAACGTCCTTAATGTTCTAGCACTGTGAAATAAAACTACCGAAATAGTGAAGTGCACATGATAGAAGGGAAGTCGTTTAATTTTCTTTCAACTCATGTGTGACGCGCTTAGTCTGTCTGAAATCTTTCCTGCGATAAAATTACACAGTTAAACGTGAATTGTATATCGGAAAGTGTCGTTTTTTGAAGTTTCATTTACAAGACACAAACAGATTTTTAAAAACCGCTTCATGCAAAAATGTGACTTATGCAATATGCTGCCAGCGAAGCTTTAGTCCAGCATGCGCTTCCGCGCAGTCTTGTCAGGATATTCATATTGAGGAGGATACTAATGAGATGTCACGTCTGACTGACTAATGGGGTTATTTACCCTCGGGACTTCGGTTAAAAACCATTGCCCGAGCACACTGCTTAACATAGAACTGCATAAAAAGCCGAAAACGGCCATAAAATGGACAGCCCGATTTTACTGGGCTGTACCATTGGTATAAATATAAAACTTTGCAGTGTTGGTGCGGTGCCTTAATAAAAATCTATTGGTTTAAAAATATATAACCTTTATATAAAGCGTTAAAAAGACGCAGTGCTCTACAGTGGATAGGCCTAACGCGGTTAAAAAGCGGCGTTTTAATTGGTTGATGCGCTTATATAACGATGGCGCTGATTGGCCGAAATTTCTTATTAAGGATTGCCAGTAGGTCAATCCGTTTAAAAATAGATTTTCCCACGGCTGACTTTGTACTTTAAAAAAAAAGTAAACAATAATGGTTTATATGCAAAAATATAAATGAAAGAAAAAGAATGAGTTAATCCAAAAGAACTTGGAGTTGTTTTATAGTATTAGATTACTATGTTTTTGTTACGTTACTGTACTTATTATTAATTATTATCATTCATAAGATGTTGTTATTGTATGTTATTCTTTGTATTGTTTTTTAAGGAGAGAGAGAAAGAATAGCCCAATTTTTATAAGTAAAGATGGTGAAAACACACATACTGTTGTATGTGGCAGCATCATTACCAGACCTACTGTTCAGTATATACTGCAATGGGTTTGTTGGAGTCTTTAGACTTTGTGATCTGTGTTTTAAATGTTTGAATCCAAATAGGACTATTTTAATATATTAATTATAGAAAAAGGAATACACAGATGTGTAATATGTTTGTGTAACAAAATAATAATATTTGAGGGTTTTCCAGATCACAAAGTGGTTGAACATTGCCACAATATGTTTACATGCATAGTCAAGTACCATTTTTATGTGTATGTTTAAAGTTTAAACTAAACGCCAAACAACAAGATCTAATCATAAGAGAGATATGTTTATATCTAAGAACATTTATTAATAGGGATGCCAGAGCCTGATTTAACAGCTCTCAAATGTAGAGTGAAGTTGCATGTGCAAATGCAATTATATGAGAAGGGAAGGAAAAAAAAGACAATATATGATATCACATAGAGTGTGTAACTCTCAATTATATATTAATATTGCAATTGAGTATTGAGTTGTTAAAAAAAAAAAAAAAAATGAGTACAAGTTTATGTATGTGGCTCAATGTTGAACACTTGCAGACAGGGAATATAGCCGTAATGCTCCAACATAAGACCCTGTCTGTATGGAACTTAAGAAGGATTGGGCTATGAAAAAGAGAGATCCCCCTAGAGTGGCATTAAAACAATATTTAAAAGTGGGTTTAGTAATAAACCCTTATATGTTAAGGGCAATAACTTACGTGTCTCCAAACGGTCACCTTCATAGGGCCACATAAAAATTAAGGGTAAGACAATGTACTTTACAGTTAAAAATGAGACAAAGACAGCTAAATTTGTACAAGATGTACATTATTTACAATATGTACAGGACTATATGCATTAATATATTTAAAATACATGTTGCCACCCTGGAGGGTTGAAAGAAGGAGAGATTTTATGGAAGTGTAGGCCGATGTGGGTGGGGGAAAAGAAGAGCCAGCAGGGGTGGTGTCACTCAGTTGTACTAAGGGAGGTAATTGTGATGATGAAGTCTACAATGGTTGTTTCCCCTGGACCAGAGGGAGTGCACGGTAAATGAAAAATAGTTTGTATACTATTGAAGGAAAATTGATAATGGTAAGATGTAAAATGGTAAAAAGACCATATTACCTAGATACGTTAAGATAAACCCAAAAAGCTCTAATCTATCCAATATTATTAGTATACTGATGATAACATTGGAGGAAATAATACTAAAGTACCTTATATGGTATCCAAAATGACGATTAGACAGTAAAACCGAGGCAATTTGCTATATAAAATAGCAATTTAATATAAAAATTAGGATATTTGCTATAAAAGTAGCAATTTTAACATGAGTTAATGCAATAATAATAAAATTAAGGCAATTTGCTATATAAAATAGCAGTTTTCACAAAAATAAGGAAATTGCTACACAAGATAGCAGTTATAATAATCCTTAATGTACTCCAAGGTACAAGATTAGTACTTTCAACAAGGTCGACAATACTTTGTCCTAGATAGGGCTAAATAGGTGTTTATAATGGTATAAGGCCCTGCACCGTGCACTCCAGTCCGACATGGTTCTTCGAGTTTGAAGGGGAAAGGGTGGGGTGTCAAAGAGGAAGGGAGGGGGTGCAATGCAGCCAACAATCCCAGGTTACTGGACAGCCTCGTCCTTTCTTGTAGTAAGAAGTGCCATACAATATGATTATATTAAAAAACTGAAAAATGTAAATGGTGGACTAACGTCATGCTCTCATAAAAAATGTATTAAAATAAAGAAGACCAGGTCAATGCCATTGGCCTGATTTAGAAAGGGCGGGGTAGAACAATAAACCCATTAAAAACTAAAATAAAGGTTGTGTAAAAGCGACACAAATCCAACACAATTATTTGATTACATCAGGTTTGTGCAGAGATTACACATTTTTAAAAGAAAACAGTCACAAGACTGTATAATTAGGTGGGTGTTGGCTGCTCTCCCTCCCCCAATGACCTAGATGTCACGTAACCTTGTGTTGTTTATTTATACGGGTAAGTGTTGACGCTTACCAGACTGCGCAAGTGCGCCGGCTGAGCTTTAGCGACGCATGGCACATATGCCATAAGACCGATTTTCACATAACGCGGATGTAACAGTGTTATTTGAATGTGTGGAAATAAAACTGCTCCTTAATCAAATCTCAAATGTTTCGACGACAAAGAAATATATTCATAATAAGCCAGGTAAGGGCACATATGATGTGATCACACGTAGTAAAATTTATATCTGTGAACACTATACATTATATGCTATATTATATGTTTTAATACGCGTACTTCATAGCAACTTTTAAGTGCAAAAAGAACACAGCAATACTTAAACTTTTGGTTTTAAATTGAAAACTTTAGTCAGGATAAACGACGAATATCTTTTTAAAAGATATTTCTTGTTAAAAATAACGTAAACGAAAAGCAAATCATAATTTTGTGGGCTAAATGCTTTCCAGTGGCATGAAAGTGAAACTTAACGTTAAGTGCGTAAATATGCATCATGTTAAAATAATATAAATGTTATACTCATGATTAATTGGGCGTTTCAGTAACCTTCTAGAGCCAGCTGTAACAGATTGTGTTCCTACAGAGCCTGAAACCATACAGAATTCAGTCGAAGATGCATGTTCATATAGGGGAAGAGCCAAGTTCGTGACTTCAAATTTACATTCTTTCACATTTAAGGGAATATCATTGAGTCATCTTACGGAGACCAATCACATTCTCATGTCAACGCCCATACATACATTTACATAATTATTATTGGCACTTTTTTATCATTTCTGCTTTCAGAAGCAGACCGAGAAGCAAAATACCTGTATTCCAAGCAACAGGGGAATCATCCCGCTGATCCTCTGACGAACAAGCAAATTCGTTGACTTGATATCCACCGCCAATATGCTTCTGGACATAAAAGTTCTCTGGACGGATGGACAACGCCCTTTGACCACAATGTGTGACCTTGACCTTAGCCCCTATGATTATGGATGTTGAATGTGAAGCACCCCCAGATGATTGAGAACAACTGTGGCAAGTTTCAAGGCTCTGGCTCATGTGTAAATGGAGATATAGCTCTAAGCTTGTATTAAAAAGCATTTTTTCAAGAAACTAAGCGCCATAACTCCGTTATTAACGGATGGTGTACACTGCCATTTGGCGTGCATTATCCTCTTATCCATATATATGCTCATACCAAGTTTCAATGAAATCCGCCAAAGCACTTCCAAAATATGGCTCCGGACGGAAGGACAGACGGACGTACGGACAACGCCAAAACAATATCCCTCCGCCTATGGCGGGGGATAAAAAGCGTGCAGAGTTAAAGCATAATGTACCCGGAAGGTCCGTTGAAGACATACGCGGTAGCAGACGTATTTTCGCCCTCTCGACGAACAGTAGAAGAGCCCATAACAAGTTTTACGCCCCACATACTTTAACTTTCCAAAGCCAAAGAGGTAAACGCAAATCCTCAACCGTCCAACAGACCCAACATCCCTCGAATGTGAGGTTCGTTTATATGGATTGCATTTAGTTCTCCATGTACTTCTTATTGAAACAATTTACCTTTTTTTTATAATGATTAACACAGGTACTATAGGTCCTTGAGTTTTATTGTAAACATTCGGAATGTCTTCAAAGTTTCCATACATTTACTTCTAACGTTGATTAATCCTTGGTACAATAGTAAAGTATCATTTTCTCAGAGATGTTTATCCAAAGATTCTTTAGAAGTAAAGGTTATTCATCCCTACTTAATATCTCTCTCAAAACGAATACCTCTTTCAACTTTTCAGTATACAATATATCATTTAAGACATCGAGACACAATATCGAGACAAACTTTATTTTTCTTTTTTTTTCTGTGCATGCATTTTACCAGTAGTAAAATTTTTTTTTAAATTAAAATTCGATTAAACTACAGTATAACAATTTCTTTTGCCTGTTACTAATCTTACAACAGAACACATATCTATCATATTTAGCCCACCTTCTTTATATTCCTTAACGAGGACTGAAGCTTGTATCTTGTTTGTTCTTGCCCAAATAAAGTCGCAAAATGATGTTTTCATGGTGTTTATTCTTTGTGTTGGCAGTGATACATATAAGTAAGTCTATAAATGAAGATGATTTGACATGGACATCAAGCGGTATACTATTTCTACGATTCTAATGACTTGTTGACCTTTTAATACTGTCGATGTATTTCTTAGAAATTATCATTACCATGTTTTCTAAGTTAAAATCAAGCACTAGCCCAAGTATTTTAAAAGGAGTAGCTTCCCATGTCAGTTCGTATTTAGTTTTAATTGATCTAGTGGTATAATCATAGAGCCTATCCAAATAAACTTATTTGTTTTTCATAGTTAATTTTTAGTCCAGAGTTTCTTGAAAATTAATGTAGCATGTCTGACGCACACTTAAGGTAGGATTCTGATCCTTCAAAAAGTGAAGGTGTATATCATCAGCACATTGAGATATTGTATATTCTTTGTCTTTAAGTGTTGTACCATTAATTTCCTATTTCCCTTATTTTAATTGCAAGAATTTCTGCACATGTAATAACAATTTAAGCGCTCATTGAGACTACGTGACGACAATCCCTCACTATATAGAAAGTGTTCGACAAGAATCCATTTATGTTTTGGACAAGTATCCATTTATTTTTTGTAGACGCCATAGTATTATGCAACAACATAGATATCCATTTTTTAAACATTAGTCCGAAATTACAACATCAAATACAAATAATAGTTGTTTCTAAAAACTTGGAAGACAATGTATCGGATGCTTTTTCGTAATCAATTGACATTAATAATCCAGTGAAACTATTGTCTTCAACATATTTCAATAAATCATAAAGTAGTTTTTTAAACAATTAATCGACCTTTTATGAAACCAGTTTGATCTTCGGATATTGAAATATGGAGTACGGTGTTAATCTATTTGTAATGGAGTCTGATGCGAGTTTGTTAACAACAGCTAATAATTTTAATGGTCCTATGTTTTTTTCAGATAACTTCTCGGCTTGTTTTTTCTTTTGGAATACACGTTACCATTTCATTTTTTGAGTTATTGACAAGGAGTTTGCAATAAAAGCATTATTAACACGTCTTACTATGAAGTGACCTAACTTATTTAAAAATTTCATTAAAACACCAGCAGTGAATCCATCAGAATCGGGACTTTTGTCATGTCTCATATTTTGAAGTGTTATTAATGCTTTAAAAAGCAGTCCTTGCCATGAATCAGATTGAACTTTAGGTATTTTTACATAAGACAATACAGCTTTTATATCGTTCTCAATTTCGTAGTATTTTTTGTTTTTGGTTTTATAGAATGAAACTGCTACATTTGAAATATAATTTTACTCATTAAAGCAAAGACCTATAGATAACACAGATTGGAAACTTCGCGCCTTATCGGGCTATCTCTCGGCGGGGTCACGTGGTCGAGAAACTGATGAGAATACTTGGGATCAGCAGACGATATTTTCCATGAATCAATCGGAGTAGTCCGGCGATAGCCGGTGTATCACGATTGCGATAAGATAGCGACGCGTCAGTAGCAACGGCTACGATTATCGAGAAAAGTTGTGCGAAAATGTTACGGCGCTGTAGAAAGGCGGCTGTAACTTGGTAAATAATGATCCGATTTTCATAAAATTAAGTTTCATAGAAACATGAGTAATTATGTTTTTATAAAATCTCGATTTTATTTACCTACAATAAGAATTCATAATGCCGCGATCATTGAAGCAATTGCGCTAAGAACTTCCAAATCGCGGCGAGAATGCTGTTGAATAGTTTATTTGAAAGGCTTTTGCTGATAAAATATTCTTGTATAATTTGGTATTTCAGACAGTTAAAACCTTATAAAATATTATTATTTCAAAAAGGATAGATATATGTGGACACATAGATCTAGGTCTCTGATTAAAACAACATTACAGTATAATAAATGCTATGATCGTTCGATCCAAAAACGGTTTTAGTTCGACTTATTTCAATATTGATTGTGTAGATTTTTTTCAATTGTTTAATTCTCTTTTTATTGAGATTTAATTCATGAGTTATAGGTTATTAAAGTTTTGTTTGTAATCCAGTTTTTTTCTTTTGGTAATTAAATTAAGCTTTCAGTATCGTGGGCTAGGATTTCGCGAAAAGAAAAAAAACAAAAACATTTCACGCGCGTGTTAATCGTCGGATCAATTAGCGAACTGAAGATGCTTTGTGTGTTTTTTCTTTACTGTTGAGAATTAATTAAAGGAAGGGATTCTTACTTCAATTATCAGTTTGCGTTGTTGATTGATTTTAATTGTGTGATCAGTGGCCGCGGCCTGTGAATACCCGTTTTAATTCAATGAAAGGTATCGATTTGTTTGTATACTTTTTTATAAATTTAAATTTGCGAAGTGACAAAAAGAGATTACGATACCATACGGAAAAGCCGGACCGGACGTTAATAATCGGCCCTCCGCCGATATAAAAGCCCGAGAGCCACACCAAAGTCCACAACAAACGGATATAATGACAGAACGGGTGCAAAAACTTTATTATCTGCATTAAGTTTGTCATCAATGAGTGCCAGTAGAATCTACACATTTGAACAAGTCACGGGTAGTTTTTAACAATAAATAACACAATTCAAGAACACACACTTGGTCAGATGATTGCATTTAGAGCTTATAACATCAGTATATTAAGCCTTGAATGTGAAGAAATTTTAAATGAATGTGGATTCAATATATATTATATCCTGCGCTTTTCGCGCAGCTTTAAATGATGTCGAAAATGAAAGAAACATATTTTTATATCGCTCGCTTGCTCAAAAATCAGTCGAGCAACCGATCACTTTTCCGTGGCCTAATGGTGTTCTCATGAAAGAACATGTTAAATTACGGGAACGGACAAAAGTTTTTGCACTTGAACAAATGGCGTTTAATGTTCAGGGGATCTAATCGGTCCATACACCCAGCTTTATTCCTTATAATTTACTATTTTATATATCAAGTAACGATGTAATCGGCCGCGCTACGCTTCGTTGTAAAAGTTTCGATTGACTGTGATTGTATAAAAGAACCTGAGTAAAAACAGACTAACAAGTACTCTAAAACACGGGCGTTGTTGCTATATTGAAGTTGTTTGTATTGCAGATCATTTTTTATAATGTGTATTCCCACATTTGCAAAATGCTTTTTCCGGTCAAAAGTCTATCCGCATGCAATTATATAGATGTTTCAATATTAAAAATGTATAAATAGAAACCCGTATAGTATCGAATACCGAGTTATTAAACCACGCGAAATATTGAGATGGTCTTGAGATTGTGGTCTCCCTGCCTTACACATACTTCTTTGGGAAAACAATAACTGAACATTATTTGCAATCCCAGCTTCCACGTCCTCACTTTGTTCTCGACTAGTTTTGTATCAAGGGAGACAACCCCTACGTTATTCGATACCAAGAATGTGAAAATGATCCATTCAAATACAGATATTTCGCAGTATTTGAACGAATAATACATAATAAATATTAGACAAAAAATGATTGCTCATATTTGTATTACAAATATAGAATTTAATTCAGATTACAAAAGATTAGCGAAAAGAGTGTGATTAGAACCACGCATAACTGGGAGACCGATCATCGAAGCGCAAAATCCGGTTTCTGTTGAAACTTGAGATGAATATTACGTCGGAAAGGCTAAACACTACGTGTGCATTTAAAAACTCTTTATTAAAAGAAACATACAAGTATTCGATGGACAGGCTGACAGACAGACGGTTAGAATGCAGCATATAAGCTTACCAATAATTTTTATGAGGGAAAAATAATTTAAGGCATAAACGTGCATTTACTGTTCTTAAATCCAATTACTAATCTAGTATACGTGGAGCGTGGATGTAAAAAAAACATACTTATACAACTTGACCATGTTTTCCGACCACTTTAAGCAAGAAAATCAATACTGAGCTGGTGATTAAATAAACAACCACCGGACGCCAATCTTCAGATTTATATCAATTCACTACTTCAAATACGTATGCTTGGCCAAGTTGATACACAGCCAATTTAGTTTGCATACATATAAATAAATTATGAGTGTTAATATGTATTTCTGAAAATGTTTTTGGTTTTATTTGTCTTTTATTAAATTAAAACTTGCCAATAAGCGTTTAAAAAACTCGCATACATGTACCCAATACAACTCACACTCTATGTCCCTTTTGTTCTTAAAATTCATAAACATGTTCAAATTTTTATCGTTTTTGCGGAATTATACTTTACGTGTGATAATTCAATCTTCGATATAAAAATTCATTTAACAAATCCGTTCATGTTTTTCGTGAAAAAATGCTCTTCTTGTACAGTTTAAATTGTTAACAAACGAATACATACAGAAACAGTCTTTGAAGTACAATACATGTCGTGCTATTGCAATTATCATTGTAGAGTTTAAATTGTCAACAAACGAATACATACAAAAACAGTCTTTGAAGCCCAAAACATGATTGTAGTAAACGGACGTCATTTAATAATACCTCATTTATGCATTATGAATGATGAACCATTTTTTCGTGGCCCTGACCATAAACCAGCATTGAATATTCTCAATAGCATTTTGTTCTACATCATGTAGAAGTATTTCAGAATTATTTTGTCTGATGTAAATGTCAAAATTGTTGTCTGTTACAATCTTGTACATCATAATAAAGCTTTGCAAACTGTGTATTAAAAGATTGTAGTTTAAATAAAGTTGCGGTTAAGCAATTGTGGGCAAATATATTTGAATTGATTCTAGAGGTACACTTATCTAGTCGCACTACTATTTGATACAGAGAAACATGGATCCTGTTCACTTTACTAAATGCAAGAGTTTTCGTTACTATTTTAACTAATCACACTACATGAAGTATGTTTCATATAAACATGAGACTTTTTCTGGACGTTATTTTAATTATTGTTATTTTACGGCCGTCTGTGTTTGGTAATATTTTCAACGAGAACGAGGAACTGGATATAGAAAAGCTCGTGCAGACGACATTGAAATGTCGCCAGATACCAGGGCTGGCACTAACAGTTGTTAAAGGTATGGCATGGAACTATACAGTTGTTAAAGGTATGGCATGGAAATATACAGTTGTTAAAGGTATGGCATGGAATTATACAGTTGTAATAATTAGTGTGTGGCTAAACAAATAAATTAAAATGGGAAATGCTTGACAACATTTTAATGGTATTGAATGTTAAAAAATAATTTACTCAAGCTGTAACGAGGCATCAAACTGTGGTTAAAAATGTCATTTTACAACACACAGTTTTTTTTTCAAATATTTCATAGCAACATACAGTTAACAGACGTATGTCAAAATACAGTTGTCAGAAGTATTGAATGACAACATACAGTTATTTTACATATCATAACGCAACATAAAGTTGTAAGAGATAATGTATAACACATATATAGCCGTAATAGTAACTTAAATGTAGTGAATGAAAAATTGCATGTTTTACAGTTATTGTATGGTAGCATAAAAGTAATGTATGACGTACAGTTGAAAAGGTACCTCAGGAGAACAAACATTTCTTAAAATTACTGTCTTTGAACATGAAGTTGTAAGATGTATTTTATAAGCAAACTCATGCAGTACATATACGTATGAGTTATTTGTTTTGACGAACGACGATTTCGAATTCGAATACGATTGAAGACTGTTATGTCAGTAACGGAAATATGTACGATCAGTGAAATATAACGCGCGGTCACAAGGCCAGGAATTCATTCAATCGGCCCGAACATCGTCCCATGTGTAACTTTAAGACAAACCCGTGCATCTTGTAAAATCTTTGGGAATGTCACCGGCCATATAGTAGTCAATACACAGGACGTATGTGATCACCCCACTCCTGGCACGCATGTTTGATTAAACACAATAATAGAAACGTGCAACTGACATTCGGTCTGAGGAACCGCAATAATTTTCACGTAGTATTAATATAGTTACTGAAGACTTTTCGAAATATTAAATATGTGTTATTAAATGATTTTGTTAATATTGATTTATTAGAACGAATAACTTTCATGCATAATGCCCATTGTTCGGGCGACTTTGTCGTCGATGCAAAATGCACAAAAGCCGCACAAATCTGCGTAAAAAAACGCTGCGTAAAAAACGTTTTAGCCGGTTTTTGGCTTTTCGCAAAAGACAGCGCTAATTAAGTTCGGAAAATCAGAAACACGTTTCTGGTAATACCACTGTATTTTGAGGGCTGGCAAACAACCACTGTTTAAATTTTCGATGAAGTTTAGAATCCATTCTCTCTGGCCTCACTTAAACAGCCTAATGTATGTGAACATCATAACTATACATTGTACATACATGTGCACCTTGGCGTCATTACATTATTGTCACTACGGACCAGTGTGAAAAAGGAAGATATAAAGATAAAAGGTCGCCGTTTACCCATCTGATTAATAATAAATAAAAAAAATTGTCGAGCACTGATAGAACTTAATGTGTGTATTTTTCTTATAGCAGCGAATTATTTGAAACGGTTGTCACATTTTCGCGAATCTAGTCGTTGACCCAAATGTTCGGCTTCTCTGCTGCTACGCGCACACGTGCCTTCCTCTATCGCTGCTCCCAACAGACATTGTCATTTTGCCGATCCCCATCTCGACCTCTCAAAAGCGAATTGTTTTACTTAATAACTTTGTTTTGACTCTCTGTCGGTTGGTCGTTTAATTATAAACGATTGACGAATGTACTACTTTCTATGACTATTTTGTGACAAAGATGTCTTTTCTACAGTAAGACTTCCATTATCGCTATTAGTACTCAGTCTGACATCAAAACAAATTGCATTCATATACACTTCGGAGATAATGCAGTAAATTACTTTGTCAATTTTTTTTTTGATTCATTCGTCACAAAATATTTTTGTAAATAAACATGTTCTCAATTGAAAAGCAAGTGTGTGACAATCGTTTTGCATAATTAACATTATCTGGAGATGTGCAACTTGTTAAATTTGGGCGGAAATACGCAGAATTTGGATGTAATGTAGACGGATTCATATAAAAAAGATACGTGTATACGCCATATTATCACTTAAGGTCATATCGTTTTACATAAAGATTATTAAGCGCATGCATAAACTCTGCATACTTGTATGAAGATTCAAGTTTCGTCGTGAACAATGTCGTCTGTTTAGAGATTAATGTCCATAGGTTCTCATAGTTTAGTTATATAGATTCACCCCAAACAGGATTGCAGTAACATTTTATTATTTAAAAGTTGTGAAATAAAAACCCATGTATTATGTAAACCAACATTAGTTTATGATTGTCCCTTTTGCAATTCTTTCAGGTATATGTCGTTCATTTAAAGTACATAGATATGGACCGTACTCTGTGAAACAGTCGTTACATGCATGTGCGTAAAGTGTCGTCCCAAATAAGCCTGTGCAGTCCGCACAGGCTAAGCAGGGACGATACTTTCCGCATAAACGAGATTTTTGCTAAGAAGAGACTTTTTTTAAACGAAAAATAACATAAAAGCGGAAAGTGTCGTCCCTGAATAGCTTGTGCTATTAATCACGGACTTATCTGGGACGACACTTTACGCACATGCATTAAAACCCCTTTTCACAGAGCAACGCCCATATATTAATTATTGTGTGAGATGGTAAAAATCGTATGTATATTTCATTCTGTGAATACAAACAAACCATAAAGTTGGGAAAAAGAAAATAAAATCAACCGGCACTGGCTTCACGTCACAAGTCATAGTCGTCTTCAATTTACTAAAATTATATTCGTGTCTGAAATCAGTTGGTACATATCGATACAAATTTACATGTTTCTTGCGCACTTTTTTGTATTCGTTGAGTAAATATTTCTTGTACAGGTAAGGATGACGTTTATGTTGATTGGGGTGATACTAATGGCAGTCGTTAAGATGTTGATGAAGTTGTATTTGATGTTGACAATTCTGCTGTTGTAAGTCATAGTGTTGCAGGAGTCAGTGGTTGTTATGCTGATGCCATGGGTTTAGATTCTGATGCCAATGGTGGCGATTCTGATGTCGATGATGGTGATGACAAAAAATAGACATTATATTTATTATGAAACTTTACGTAAAATTTGAATATAAGCTTGATTATAAATTCCTCTAATACTATAGCTAAAATAATTTGACTTTAATTATTTTATTATAATGTTGCCTCAAATTACTTACAGTAACACGAACACTAGTGATAGTTATATTGACACGTGCACATTTTGTTGATTTTGTTTGACAAGTAAATTCGACTTAAATTGCATATTTTGCAGATTTTCGTTAAATAATATTACCAGAATATAGAAATTTTACATTATTAAACGGAAGATCCACCCAAATACGTGAACAAAAACCATATGTCACAATGGTTTTAAAAATCATTTTTATTTCAACCAACTATCCTTAAAATTCCAGAATGGATTAAAACACCTGTTCGTATATTTTATTTGGAACAATTTCGTTTGAAAATAGTCAATGACGCACGTAGAAAACGGCGTTATTGTAATATTGTCTAACGGTAAAGAGTTGCCATGCTTACACGTTTTTATTGAAAACAGACTTTTGTTGTGTTTTTTAAAGTAAAACAAATTCTACATACATTGTTTCTTTCTGAGACATAAATATCTAGTTCTTTTTGGTTACATTTTACGAATTTTTCTGAACACTGGTATTAGAATTCACAAACTTCAATAAAACGTTCACTCTAAGACCAAGACACTCTGTGTTTTTCTGACTAAGTGGGGGCGATCAGGCGCTGATAAGGGTTGTGTAAAAAAAATCGATATCTAATAAGTTAATTTCGGACAAAATTATCAGCTCATTCGGTTGATAGGTTGAACGTGGTAAATTGCACTACTACCTAAGTTTCCTGTGCTACTTCATTTACAGTCGCACATGACGGATTTTTAACTGCAGTATGACCAAATCTAAGAAGGCGATATAAGAAATTCTCTCTTCCACCACGGACTCTAGATTACAATATACACTCCGTGCTTCCACACATTATCGAAGCTTTATCCGTAGATCCGACAGTTGAATCGCGAAGTATACTCACAGTCATCGCGTATACGGCGACAATGAATGGCAATGATCTAAATATCTCTAAAAATCAGATAAATTCGTATCTTGTATTTGGCAAAATGCATTAAATTTTCCGTTTGGTTTTTGTATTTTAAATGTTAAGGGTAGAATTTATTAATTCGCGACTACTCATTGCATTGTGCAGTGGAGCGCGTCCTCTTTTTGGATATTCGTCATTCCCACACAAACCTAGTCATTCCGTTGTACTGTTACCTGTCAGATAGTATTGTAATCAGGGTGCAAGATCACGTGACTTTGTGGGAACCGGTAAGAGGAGCTTTTTCGAATAACCTGTTAAAATAATTTTTCGTAGGAATTGCAACTAGTGCATAAAAGACAGACTTGTATGCTGCTTATGTCAGTGTGAAATACATCAGAATTACTTCTTGCTACACTTTCAATACAAATTTTGCGTTCCGATATTTCGTTTAAAAAAGAAAATTAAAAAGTACATTTCATGGTACTGTGAGCTTACTGTGTTATAAAAACGATCACACCCTTTTTATTTGTTAAATTTATTTATGTGTCTTTCTTTTCTCACTGAATGCAATAACACCACCCTATGTTTCGTATCATGGTTTATCTTGTTTAAATAAAATTTGCTTCATGATAAAGGCTTATTAAAGCAATTACCTTAATTAAAGTTTGATGGGCTCGACAGGTATTTTTATTATATTTTTCAATTACAGGAGATGATGTGTGGTCGCGTGGGTTCGGCAGCGCGGACATCTCGGCTGGTATTCCGGTGAACAATTCCACTCTGTTCGCCATTGGCTCCGTAACAAAGTCCTTCACCATGGTGCTGCTCAGTATTCTACTGACTGAGAAAAAGTAAATTTCGATGAAGACATAGCTTTATCCCCAAAAAGTATTGAATTGGTTGTTGAATGGATATTATCTCTTTAAAAATAGTATAGAATTGGTTGTTGCATTATGATCCCAAAAAGTAGTTCTATGGAATTTAAGCATCGAATCTAAAACACATTTTTTATTTTTGAGTGAACTCAACTGTACAACCAATCGTTTATTAAACAAATATTTTTTGAGTGAACTCAACTGTACAACCAATCGTTTATTAAACAAATATTGGGATATCCTATGTTTTATTGGGATACTTAAACGATCTTACTTTGAATAAGCAAATACAATACGTCACCAGGAAAGATATTATTAAATAAGACAGTTGTCCTGATATGGACGGCAATCGAATGATATCGTGTTCCAGACTGGACTGGACGGCCAAGGTGATGGACATTCTGGGTCCCGAGTACGGCTTCGTGGACGATTATCGAACAAGGGAGAGCACTCTGAAGGACCTTCTCTCACACCGTACTGGACTGGACGGGCTCGAAATAGGGGTCATCAGCGGATATCCGAAATCCGTTACTAGGGAAGAACTGTGCAAGTAAGTATTGACAAAATATTTCGGCAAATATGTTCTATGATATATGCAAACTATCTTTGCCAACACGAGTAGTTTTCTTGAATAAACTCATAATAAGACTGTTATTAATTTATACATAATTTGAATTCTGTATGGCAATGACTATTATTAAACGTTGTACTTATTTGTGTTTAAGTTCCACATGCATGAGTCATGTACATTTCATTTATGACCTGTCGAAAGATGATTAATATTTGCTCCAAATTAAACTTAATTCTCTATATGCATAAAGAAGTTCCGGATATAGGACTTTTGAACTCCACTAGTGACAAAAATAATACGATGCTCGTTTCCGAGCGCGACATGTTAGCAGTTATTAATCTAAGTAATTAATCTATTGTCAGCGAGTCTTTTAAGTTATGTCTGTTAGAAGATATATGCAGATAAGGACTTTAGCCTGGGGACTAGAAACACGCTCGCGACATTATATCTAGAGATTGTAGACATTTGTGTAAAGAAAACTTAGTTCTCGGTGTGTGCATAGTTAACAAGAGCACCGCCTTGCGGGTGCAGACCGCTCATCTATTTTCTTTTTAAAGGTGAAGGGACTCTCATTTTCAATCACAAAGGAGGGAGGAGTGGAGTGAAGAGGGGTGTATAGTGTGGGGTTGTGGACATTTATTACATTATCTTCCAAAAAAGCGAAAAAAAAAAAAAAAAAAAAAAAAATCGGGGGGGGGGGGGTATAGTGTGAGGGTGTGGTGATAATTTGTGAGATGATCTTAAAAAAAAAAAAAAAAAAAAAAAAAAAAAATCAAAAAAAAAATTTGGGGGGGGGGGGTGGGGGGGGTGGGGTGGGGGTATAGTGTGAGGGTGTGGTGGTCATTTGTGAGATGATCTTATAAAAAAAAAAAAAAAAAAAAAAAAATTAGGGGGGGGGGGGGGAGGGGGGGAGGGGGGGGGAGGGCACGGGGGATGGTTTGGGTGAAGTCTATTGTGGTATGTCAGGTAAGAGTAGTTTCATCAAAGTATCAATCAAATCTAATCATAAATAAAGAAGTTATGGCAATTTTAGCAAAATTTAATAATTTGACCTTGAGAGTCAAGGTCATTCAAAGGTCAAAGTAAAATTCAAGTTGCCAGGTACAGTAACCTCATGATAGCATGTAAGTATTTGAAGTTTGAAAGCAATAGCCTTGATACTTCGAGTGGATCGAAACACAAAATTTAACCATATATTAAAAGTTACTAAGTCAAAAAAGGGCCATAATTCCGTAACAATGACAACCAGAGTTATGCAACTTGTCCTTTTACTGTACCCTTATGATAGTTTGTGAGTGTTCCAAGTATGAAAGCAATATCTATGATACTTTAGGGGTAAAGTGACCAAAACATAAATCTTAACCAAATTTTCAATTTTCTAAGTATAAAGGGCCCATAATTCCGTCCAAATGCCAGTCAGAGTTACATAACTTTGCCTGCACCGTCCCCTTATGATAGTTCATAAATCTTGCAAGTATGAAAGCAATAGCTTTGATACTGTAGGAATAAAGTGGACCTAAACACAAAACTTAATCAAATTTTCAATTTTCTAAGTATAAAAAGGGCACATAATTCTGTCAAAATGCCAGTCAGAGTTACATTACTTTGCCTGCACAGTCCCCTTATGATAGTTAGTAAGTGTTGCAAGTATGAAAGCAATAGCTTTGATGCTTAAGGAATAAAATGGACCTAAACACAAAACTTAACCAAAATTGTCAATTTTCTAAGTATAAAAAGGGCACATAATTCTGTCAAAATGCATGCCAGAGTTATCTAACTTTGCCTGCCCAGTCCCCTCATGATAGTAAGTAAGTGTACCAAGTTTGAATGCAATAGCATTGATACTTACTGAGAAAAGTGGAACTAAACGCAAAACTTAACCAAAATTTGCAATTTTTTAAGTACAAAAAGGGCACATAATTCTGTCAAAATGCACGCCAGAGTTATCTAACTTTGCCTGCCTAGTCCCCTCATGATAGTAAGTAAGTGTACCAAGTTTGAATGCAATAGCATTGATACTTTCTGAGAAAAGTGGACCTAAACGCAAAACTTAACCGGACGCCGACGCCAACGCCAACGCCAACGCCAACGCCAACGCCAACGCCGACGCCAAGGTGATGACAATAGCTCATAATTTTTTTTCAAAAAATAGATGAGCTAATAATAAAACCGAAACTCTTTAACCTTTAAAACACGAGTGTGACCATTGCCTCGGATATATGAGACTTGGTTGTCCACGCTACATAACCATGGATACATGAGACTGGGCTGTCCACGCGACATTACATTTGGATTTTTGAGACTGGGCTGTGCACGCGACGTTACCTTGGATACACGAGACTGGGCTGTCCACGCGACGTTACCTTGGATACACGAGACTGGGCTGTCCACGCGACATTACCGTGGATACACGAGACTGGGCTGTCCACGCGACATTACCTTGGATACACGAGACTGGGCTGTCCACGCGACATTACATTTGGATTTTTGAGACTGGGCTGTGCACGCGACATTACATTTGGATTTTTGAGACTGGGCTGTGCACGCGACATGACCATTACCTTGGTTATATGAGACTGGGTTGTAACGCGACATGACCATTGCCTTGGTTATATGAGACTGGGTTGTAACGCGACATGACCAATGTCTTGGCTACACGAGACTGGGTTGTAACGCGACATGACCATTGTCTTGGTTATATGAGACTGGGTTGTAACGCGACATGACCATTACCTTGGTTATATGAGACTGGGTTGTAACGCGACATGACCATTACCTTGGATATATGAGACTAGGTTGCAACGCGATATAACCATTGCCTTGGTTATATGAGACTGGGTTGTTCCGCGATATGACAAATGTCTTGGCAATATGAGACTGGGTTGGCCACGCGATATGACCATTGCCTTGTTTATATGAGACTGGGTTGTCCACGCGATATAACCAATGTCTTGGCTATATGAAACTGGGTATATTGGCTATATGAGACTGGGTTGGCCACGCGATATGACCAATGTCTTGATTATATGAGACTGGGTTGTCCACGCGATATGACCAATGTCTTTGTTATATGAGACTGGGTTGTCCACGCGATATGACCAATGCCTTGGATATATGAGACTGGGTTGTCCACGCGATATGACCATTACCTTGGATATATGAGACTGGGTTGTCCACGCGATATGACCAATGTCTTGGTTTTATGAGACTGGGTTCTCCACGCGATATGACCATTGTCTTGGTTATATGAGACTGGGTTGTCCCGCGATATGACAAATGTCTTGGTTATATGTGACTGGTTTGTCCACGCGATATGACCAATGCATTGGCTATATGAGACTTGATTGTCCACGCGATATGACCAATGTCTTGATTATATGAGACTGGGTTGGCCACGCGATATGACCAATGTCTTGGTTATATGAGACTGGGTTGTACACGCGATATGACCAATGCCTTTGCTATATGAGACTGGGTTGTCCACGCGATATGACCAATGCATTGGTTTTATGAGACTGGGTTGTCCACGCGATATGACCAATGCATTGGCTATATGAGACTGGGTTGGCCACGCGATATGTCCAATGTCTTGGTTATATGAGACTGGGTTGGCCACGCGATATGACCAATGTCTTGATTATATGAGACTGGGTTGTCCACGCGATATGACCATTGTCTTGGTTATATGAGACTGGGTTGTCCACGCGATATGACCAATGCCTTGGCTATATGAGACTGGGTTGTCCACGCGATATGACCAATGTCTTGGTTATATGAGACTGGGTTGTCCACGCGATATGACCAATGTCTTGGTTATATGAGACTATGTTGTCCACGCGATATGACCAATGCATTGGCTATATGAGACTGGGTTGGCCACGCGATATGACCAATGCCTTGATTATATGAGACTGGGTTGTCCACGCCATATGACCAATGTCTTGGTTATATGAGACTGGGTTGTCCACGCGATATGACCATTGCCTTGGCTATATGGGACTGGGTTGTCCACGCGAAATGACCAATGTCTTGGTTATATGAGACTGGGTTGTCCACGCGATATGACCAATGCCTTGGATATATGAGACTGGGTTGTCCACGCGATATGACCATTACCTTGGATATATGAGACTGGGTTGTCCACGCGATATGACCAATACCTTGGATATATGAGACTTGGTTGGCCACGCGATATGACCATTACCTTGGATATATGAGACTGGGTTGTCCACGCGATATGACCATTACCTTGGATGTATGAGACTGGGTTGGCCACGCGATATGACCATTACCTTGGATACATGAGACTGGGTTGGCCACACGATATGACCATTGCCTTGGATATATGAGACTGGGTTGGCCACACGATATGACCATTGCCTTGGCTATATGAGACGGGGTTGGCCACGCGATATGACCATTACCTTGGATATATGAGTTTGGGCTCTCGCTACAAGCCAATGCAATGCTATGGTTTATTAATTTATGTTTTCTGTCACGGAAAATCTTTGACATTCTACAAGCTATATATAAGGTAATGGCAGGATAAAACCGCAACGTCGAAAAAAGTCCAATGTGTTTGTATTTGTGTGTCTTTTCACCACAAATGCTGCACATATCAAAGGCAAATCGTTTACTGATACTCAAACCATTAAAGTGGGCTACTCTCAAGTTAATACAATATTTAACTATTTAAGTACTTTCATAACCACGGTTCAAATTATTAATAATTTGAAGCACAGCCGTTACAAGATCATTGTTTATTATCTGCATGACCAAGGTTATTTTTTAAGTTGTCATTTCTCGCTAGTATAACATGTATTTTCGAGGAAAATATCATTCCTACCGGCACAAAGAGCATTTCGAGATGGCACAACTTACAACAACTACATGTACATGCTTCTGGGACAAGTTGCCGAGAAACTAGGCGGAGACACCTGGGAAAACCTTATGACGTCACGTGTCTTTCGCCCAATCGGAATGACCTCATCAAGAATATTACAAGAGCCGTTTGAGCTTTTTAAAGGAGACGTTGCAAGACCGTATATGATGATAAACGGACAGTTTGTTCTAGGAACTCAAGAGATTTACAAGTAGGAATCATTCTTTTGTAATAATTCGACACTAAGTTTAACTTGTCAACATATAGTCCAACCTCATCCCGTATTAACGAGTTTATGAAGTTTTAAGTCAATTATGATGTAGCTGATGAATGTTATCACACGTTCAACATAATTGAGCTGCGTTCTGAGAAAATTGGGCTTAATGCATGTGCGTAAAGTGTCGTCCCAGATTAGTCCGCACAGGCTAATCAGGCACGACTCTTTCCGCTTTTATGGTATTTTTAGTTTTAAGGAAAACCCTCCTTACAGAAAATCAAGTTTAGGCGGAAAGTGTCGTCCCTGATTAGTCTGTGCGAACTGCAAGGCTCATCTGGGATGACACTTTACGCACATGCATTAGGCCCAGTTTTCTCAGAACAAGGCTCATATATTTGTTTCTTTTTTTCTTACAAGAATATCACCATTGGAAGCGTCCGGGGCTATTCTCTCAAACGGTGTCGACATGGCAAAGTACATCCGGTTTAACCTCAACATGGGCAAGACTGATAATGGGACACAACTCCTGGATCCAAAACTGCTAATGGAATCATATACTGGTAACTATTCTATCAATTGTTGTTTTGTTTTTGTGACATACAAAAGTCATCATAATACTCGCTTTTAAAATGCACTTAACTAGCATAGGTGCATATGCAAGTCATATTGCTTCGTCACAGTAATATTTCGTGTATGCGAGAGGATCTATATTTCTCGTAAACCCAGTGGGCATCAAACGTTGTGCGAACGTTGCCGAAACGTAATAATTAGGTCGCAACGTCGGCAACCATTACCGAACGTTGCCATAACGTTGCATACAAAACGTTTCATCATAACGTTGCAAGGACGTTTCAGAAACGTTGCATTCTGGTTGCGACATTAGTAACCACTTCTGAACGTTTTTGCAAACATTTCTTGTAAATTTTAGAAATTCATTTTTTTTATTTAGCTACAGATCAGTTGCTTAAACTAAAGATGCTTAAGATGAACTTTAACTCAAAATCGCCGGATAAAACATTTCGTTTAAGTTGTGTTATGCATTAAAATGGTAGAATCTAGTTTCAAAGTTTCCAAAAAAATAAATAGTCAACATTTTTGTCTGTAACTTTCAACTGTCGCCGTTTTGTAGTGGATGAGATTTCCGCCTAGCGATCGGGAGTTGGTGGGTTCGATTCCCACTCGGGGAGCGTTTCATTAACTCCTCTATAGACATCAAATTATGGTTCTTTCTAAGAAACGAACTCGAAAATGTCCATAACTGCCGATACTAATCGAAAGAGCGGTTGGCAGTAAATAATTTTTATTTTATATTATTTAAAAAAATAGAATTTAAATATACTGCGTTTTAATGCGACCTAAATAAAACGTTGCAGCAACGTTGGGAAAAAACGTCGCAGCAACGCTGGGAAAAACGTCGGGAAAACTTTCATACAGACAATTGGTACAACCAAACTGCAACGTTCGAATGCAACCTAAATACAACGTTGCAGCAACGTTGGATGCCCACTGGGAATGAGTTAAAAAGGCGAATCTTTTTTTAAAAAGAATATTAAACTCTACATATAAGACTAAATCCATTTGTGCTAAATACAATAAACGATATTGTAAAAAATGTTAACTTCTATCTCAGATTTATGAGCCTTCCATACATCATGATGTCGACACATGTGTGAAGTTGCAATTGAATGTACAGTTCGCATTTTACACATTTTTTTATTGAATGCAACACCGTAACCGGACTTGTTTTGTATTAAAGGGGAGTAATTCTCGTAAACAGGTCAAATGTATGGGTTCTCAACAAGGGTAGGGATGATGCATGGATTTAAGAATTGCAGTTTAACTCTTTCAGTGCTGGAACCGAATTGTGAAGGCCTTTGCAAACAGTTTGAATCCAGATGAGACGCCACAGAACGTGGCGTCTTATCAGGATCCAAACTGTTTGCTATTATGATAGTATTGTTTGAAAAAAAAATCGAAGAAAACGCTGATTTTAGAAATTCAGCAGACGACATTTTAGCAGACGACAAATTTCCCAGCATGCAAAGGGATAATGATAACCTAACTGTTCGTACAAGCTTTGTTCACATGTTTACCCATACTCTGAGCATAGACCTTCAAATGGCATCGGCCTTATACGTAGGGCCCATTCCTTGCGAGAAAGACATTTTCCGAGTGGTGGACATTTGTGGTATGTTAATTTTAACTTTCCCGATGCATGCATATGCTGGATTGTGCTTATTAATGAGCATTGACATTTAAATAGGATATTGACTTGTCGTACCACATATGCAGATCTTACGCACAATACAGAGGCTCCTTAGTATAGACATTTTGAGACAAAACATTGTTACGTTTTATGGAGCGTGACGAAGAAACTACCACTGTTCGGACAATCTCCATCATGTCAGAATTTAATCTCTTATCTCTCAGTTTGAACATAACCTTCAAGCTAAGAATACAGGTCGAGTGACATGACATACGTACACGCTGCTAATTTGTGGTTAGTTATTTTAAATTATCAGATGGTTCAATTGCAGTCGCCAAGAGCTGTATTATGTTTAAATTTATTCTTTGACCTCTAAGTGTTCGGACAGACACACACACGCACGCACAGAATCTCAGTCGTTATGTTAACTTTATCGAGATAAGTGCAAGCAGATTGACATTTGGCATAGTTATAACGTGCTTAAAATGTTTGTTTGAATGTTAAAAACTAATACTAGAAAATTTGACGAAATATGGTGTAGTACCACGGCAGAAACATTATTGCCAAGATTTGTCAACATTCAGAAAGGTAATTTGAATCAAATACTAATATTAAGGTCGCCGTGGCGAAGTGGATATGGTGTCCGCCTAGCGACCTGAAGGTCACGGGTTCGATCCCCACTGTGGGAGCGTTCTTTAGATCTTCCCCATAGCAAACAAGTACTGGTTCTAGGCACAGGAAACGGACTCAAGAGCGTTTCAAATAAGCTTTTGGCTTTCTATGAAATCTAGCTGAGATAAATAAGTTTAAAAAAAGCATATTTACGCGGGATCAAAAGAAGATGACAGCTGAATAGCTCGCACACAGATGAGCTACACACAAATTTGTTATTAAAACCAAAACCAACGTGCGCTTTTTGCAAATACATTTATGAAACATAAACCAAATTCTTTATAGAAGCACATGGATGACCCATATTAAAAGAAGGGTAAATTTGGGTAACACAACGGCAAGTGGAGAGCGCATCATCGATCCCATATGGATTACCTTTATTATATCGTAGGCAATCATGGATCGACATTTATATGTTTTTGTTGATTGAAGTGTGTGTTGAATATTTGCGAAAAAGTTATTGCGATTGAATTGCAGATATTTCTGAGTATACAGGACAGCAATATCGCGCAATCACTCGGCCTACATTTCCGGTCTCAGACATCCATCTGGGATATGGGCAAGGCTGGATTGTGGGGAACTACAACGGTATGGTTTGGTAATAAAAATATACTGGGGCCACATATTTTGTTTTTAAGCATGATGAGCAAATGAGACTTTAATGTCATTAAATTGGAACGACGACAAAGTTTTACATTTAAAATCATTTGGTTACTTATGTTTTGTTTATGTTTTTATGGTTATTTTCTTGTTTTTTTTTGTGCGTGTGTATTGTTATTGTTGTTTTTTTTTTTTTGGGGGGGGGGGGTTGGGCGAGGGCTGTAAAACACGTTTGAATCTGAAGATTAAATGATGTAAAAATAAAATATACATGTCCAAGTAAGTCGAGATAATTTTACATGTCTTTCATTCTAAGTTTAAATAAAACATATTTGGCGTTTCCAGGTTACAAGAAGGTGTGGCACAGCGGAACTGTGATTTCCTACAAAACACTTGCTTGGATGTTTCCAGAGCTACGTATCGGTAAACTAAATGAAATGCATTTGTAAAAAATTGAAACAAAAAAGAACGTTTAAGTGCGAAAGCATTGTACTACAAAATCAATGTGCGTTCTCCAAGCACAATTTATTTAAGAAAATAGCAATGAAGGTCACCATTCAATACGTTTTGACCAAAACGAAAGGCATGCAAATCCATCCTGATCAGTGATTTTTCGTTCAAAGTCTTGGAACATGCAGTTACCATTAGCGTGAAGCTGAACAAAGAGCAAAGTACGATTTAAAAAGAGACAAAAACGTATTTCTATTGCAAGTGACAGTGACCTTGACCATTCTCAAATGCACGACCAAGCAAGGTCTCGGGTTTTTACTTTTGACGCGTTATCACAATGTCCAAATGCATTTTCAATTGGGAACATTTCCTTCCAATTTTTATAACATTGGTCTTGACTCTTATTAGATCAATCCCAAATGAAATATCATGAAATGTTTGGTATAAGATTCAAATACGCGAAGATTATTCACACTATCACAAATTCGTTATTGATCTGGAACAGTTTTTTCTATTTGAATAACTATGGCATTGATCGCCACGCGGTTTCTTTGTAAGGTATCTGTATAATTTTATGATGTTTCATCAGAATATCTCAATACGCTCTAAAGTTATTGATCAGATACATTTTATAGTAGCAGCGACTTTGATCCTACCCACCCAATATGCACGATGAAAGATCACTCTAGAAGGGTTTTTAAACAAGTCTAAAATGTGCGAGACCAAACATTTCACACAATTATTAATCTTACTGTTTATGATCTTGTCTTCTACTTGCAATATTGAAGTTTTTAAGCGAAAAATACATTTTTTCTTTAGGCGTAATATCGCCTGCTTCGACGATTTTCTCTTAAAATACATCTGTCGACAAAGAGACTCCGGTATTCCTCGACAGAAATCTAATAGTCTGCGCAATCAAAACAATCATAAGTTTTGACAAGATTTATATGTTATAAAACACTTAAGTTTTAAAATGAAACGTGAAATCTTTTATCAATAGTTATTTGAGAGTATAACGTATAATAAGTATGTGTCAATTTGCAAAATAAGGCCATTATTATAAAGATTCACCATCTTGAAACGTTTAACATACTATTGGTATATTCAAATTTAGTTCACCAAAAATAACCATTAAATGTATAGCAAATGTAGACACTGACAACGAAGCAAAGTAACGATACTAAACGAAAAGTTCATATAAAAAACAATATTAAAATAATATTTTCTCACGCCTGACACCGAAGTGTTATTAGTTCTTGGCCAATAGTGGTCCTAAAACTTCAGACTTTATTTACTGTTATCTGCTTCTTTTGATTCCATACATACCTTTTATAATATAAATGTAAACAATTCACAAATACCATAATTATACTATTTAAAAAATGGTTAATATTTTAACAAGTGCGATAAAGTTTGTTTTGTTTGTACAGGTATCTTGGGAACAAGTAATGGTCCCGCAATAGATGTGCAACAAGCAGATGCTCTGACGACAATTTTGTATCACATAATTGATCGTTTGCTTGGCTTTACACCTTGGATTAATGTCACAAATGTATGTACGTTTCCGAAACCATGGCAAGAAGAAATCTCAATGGGTTACGGTCCGGGTGAGACCGAACGTGTGTTGCAAAACGCGCAAGAATACACGGGCTACTACGACAACAACATGCTGACTGGTATAAAATTGGAAAAAGATAACGAAAGCAACACACGTTTAAAGTTTACCATGGGTCACCTTAAGGGAAACCTGTATTCAACGCCTCATCAAGATCGTTTTCTGATGGAATTCCTTTCCCCTGCCGAACTGTATCGACCATACATGGATCAGAACAATGTAACAATGAAGTTCAATGTGTCATTTGAACGTAAAAATAATGAAGTCGCTACCATGCAAATGTACTTCAACAAAGTGCCTCTGAATTTTATCAAACGAGGTCACTTACAACCTAAAATAGATACCCTTTCAAGTGGAAAGAAACGTTTATTTGATGTTTTGCAATGGTTGAAGTATATCGTATTGCTGACGCTGACAACGGACCTTTTATGATGCTGTTTTTTTTCTGCGTTTCCCACTTTTTAAAACTGTGAATATTCTATCATATTTGTCATAAACAATCTTCTTATTCCTACTTTTTTTATTTTGATAAGGATGATGATTACCCTTGAGGTAAGGCTTGCAGTAGAAGTGAGTTTACTGTTTTGTAAGTGTTTGTAAAAATTACACTTTTAATTAAGATCATACTTCTAAGCACAGGATACAAAATACCTTATTTTTCATTATTAATACTAGTATGCACTGCAATAGCAACATCCATATTCTTTACACGTCATATGTATTTTTACGTTTCTAATTAAAATCTAATCATTCACATGAAAAATCAGAAAGACCGTAAACAAACCAAATGATGTCATTGTGTATTTGCTTGATTCGGCAGGATGAAAATAATGCAATAAATGTTTACTTACATGGATTGATTTCAGTTCAGGTTTCTTTGGTGGCCTCAGTGGATCAGACTTTTGGCATTGTACACATATCTTCACCTATCAAATGTCATATAAAACAGTATGACTATTTTAGATTGCCAACTTTTAACAAACTCTTACAGATGGATATTTAGCAACGCAAATCTACTGTTTAAACAAATATGCACTTTCATCCACTTGATTAAGTAATCAACCATTCCCATTTTAATGCGCTTAATTTTTCAGTTGAATGCTTGGCTATGCGTTTTAACACATATTTGGCCATAATAATACCATAATTTGCGCATGTGAACCTTTTACCCAGCCCATTTATGCAGAATTTGAGCAGACCTTGCTCAGGCCGTGAATAGTTTGTCCAAGATTCCATTGGCTGTATGGCCTCAAATACATAAAATCAATGAAAAATTTGAATACTATTCAATACATTCTCATTTGAATGTAACGCCCTACTAATAATTTTGTGCCCCATGTAATTGAGATTAAAACATTAACAAATTCATGTGTAAACAAAAACATAAGCAGGATTATCCATTGTGATTAATGCAAAACACACTGCTATAAAACACTGGGTTTGTATTTCAAAGTAATTAGCACACTCTTTATTTAGAAAACGTTTCTCATTACTACATGTATTATGAAAACACAAATAAACTGAAAATTAACAAGTAACATTCTGAAACTAAAATATTCCACGATATCATGTGTCATCTTCGGCCACAAGAACATTATCTTCATCGTATCATTTGTCTTATTGAAACCACCGTGGTCCCATATACCACTGGCATGGAATTCCTTCAAGAGAACAGCCGTCTCTCCCATCAGAACCACTGTAACCCCATTTAGTACCCCTGGTACATATTTGAAGAGTTCTTCACATGCGAAGTATGACATCAAAATTCAAAATCTCATGACACCACTACCATCAATTTTTCTATCGGAGAGCTGATCTTGCAAATCTTTCTATCGGAGAGCTGGTCTTGCAAATCTTTCTATCGTAGAGCTGGTCATGCAAATCTTTCTATCGGAGAGCTGGTCTTGCAAATCTTTCTATCGGAGAGCTGGTCTTGCTAATTGCGAGACATGCCTTAATCGGGACAACAACATCGTGATCAAAGTCACTACCACCATCATCAAAATCATTATTGCCATAAGCGAGTTGATCTTGGGAATATAACGGCAATACATCGAATTTATGACAATACTACTACTTAAATCAATATCAATATTGCCATAAAAAAGTTAGTATTGCAAACGCCAAACTTAACCACATATTAGTCATAATAACAACACCAATACCACTACCAACATTATAAAAATCATTATTGCGTGATGAGAGATGTTTTGAAAATCTCATGGCTCAACCTTTTCATTATAACAACATCAAGATCACCTCCAACATCATGAACATCATTATTGCCATCAGAAAGTACGTATTGCAAATGTCATTCTTAACCACATACTAGTCATGATAACAACGTCAATGCCACTACCAACATTATCAACATTGCTATCTGAGAGTTTATCTTGAAAATCTCACGGCTTGATTTAACAAGGTTTGAATACAAAAAAAAGAAATATCAAAATACTGAAACAACAATGTAATTACAATGACATGAATCTTTTAAGAAAAGAAGTTGTTTTAAGATCTAAGTCTGTGAACAGTTTTGAATAAAAATATACATTGGCTAGTATCAAACCTGTTCAGTACAAGTACAAAATGATAAATAATTCAATAGAGGAATTTCCTGTTACATGTACATCAGATAATGATTGGACATATATGAAGGGGTCAAAGGTTCCCTACAATCATGGTTGGCGGTAATGTTTGTACTCACCTGTGTAATTTTGATAAAGTTCATCTGAAACTGAAGTGTTGAGAAAGGACAGTAACCACCAACGCTCATTTGGTCATTTTCGGCTCAGGTACAACATATTAGTACCCCGGATACTCTTTAAGTATACTTCAAAGTACCCGGGGTATGGAAAATATACTAACAGGTACCCAGGAGTATGGCTTATTTTTTTCTGTACCCGTCGTATATTGTAGTATACTTAAGAGAACTTGTGTTACTTTTAAGTAGTACCTGAGATGACAACGACCAATTGAGACAACCAAGATGGTTCCTTGTCGACTCAGGTACTACATATGAACTTGACTGACAGAAACCTACTTGAAAGTACCCTGGGTACTCTTAAGTATACTGCTAAGTACCCCAGGTACGGAAACTATACTAAAAAGTGACCCGGAGTATGGCCGGATGCCTTAAGCATATTTTCCTTTTCCGGGTACATTGTCCCCAGGATAGTTTCAATTAGTACCTGAACCGACAACGACCAATTGAGAACACTAACGGCATGAATGGGGGCCTGGTCATACTGTTATAAATTCTTCACAGATCGGCTTCACATATATTTAAATCACGAGCTTGGGGGCACTTTTTGTCCTGGGTTTACATTAATTTTGTCAGAGGTAAAAAAAGGCAGTTGTGTATGGATGTCGGCTTTAAGTTTAAAGGCAAGAAAAAAGTATGCGTGGGTAATACAGCTCAGTTTGTAGATCACCTAGTCCATATAATTAGACGTAATAGTTGCAATAATTCAACTCTCAGCTTTATAAATCAAATGTTTTTAGAAAGCCACCATAACAAAATTTTTCAAAGGCTATGGGAATCCGTTTAAATGGACTTAATTAGAAGTTATCTACCCATAATAAGAGGAGTAGTAGATCACCGTGATAGTGTTCCAACTATTATGGGTTCGAGTCATATTCTGGATCAACTTTTCTTTCAAGGTTTAATGCGCTGAAATAATTTTCCTTTTAACAGAAACCAACTGGTGCTGCATGAATTTTGTTCAAGAGCCTTCTACTGCTAGAAACAAATGACATTATTTAGACCTTACTAAAATAAATATCACATTTGATCACATAACCATGAATTTAAAGTTGTAAAATGGTAAACAATTCTCTCTCCGTATACAGCTAGCAAAATTGCAATAAGTTCCCCTTATTTGTTCTTTACATACAACAGAACTTAACATAGCAATTCCTTAAGTAAATCAATTTGTACATTTGTTTACATTAGAGATTTGAGCGTATTCCATTTGGGTATTTTTGCAATGAATTAGTTCTAAAAAGATGCATACAAATTACCAGATTTTAGCCCTATGTGATTTTAATTTAAAATTTATATTTGATTGTTTAATGTTTTAGATCCTATATTTACAATTAAATATACTTTGAATATGTTTGTTCGGTTAAAACAAGATTTTTGTTTTAATGTCTGCCGAGCCCGTTACAGAGATGTATGTGAGAGCAAGGAACGAAAACTCTGTTTGTTCGGTTAAAACAAGATTTTTGTTTTAATGGCTGCCGAGCCCGTTACAGAGGTGTATGTGAGAGCAAGGAACGAAAACTCTGCATGGAGATTGATACGCTATCATAAAAATAGCACTAGAATAACACTTATATTAAAGATACTAATAAAGACTATGCATAATATAATAACCATACTAGCAATCATGTATTATAATAATTATTGGGGCCCCATAGGTAACATAATATACCTATACCGAAGAATGTTGTCCGTTACTGCATTTAACCACTTTGCATCCAGATTCTGCATTCGCAAACAAAAAAGCTCCAATAAGCGCGTTCCATCCATGGCAACGTCTTTTCACTGTGGCTATAGCACCCTATTAACACAAGGTCCTCATGGAAGGTGTATGTACAGCGCTGAAATATTGGTTCAATACTGAACTATCTACACTTAACCAATACAGCGCATTTTTGTTCTTTCGTTTTAAGAAATCAACTGCGTTCGCTATATGGGCGACAACATTTTATAACCACGCGCTACATTTGTTCGTGTCAAAGTAAACATCTCAATGTTCTCTGCGCTACAATGTTTTTATTGACAATTCGCCCGTGCTTTTCATGCCAGTTTTTCCTTACACACGAAATACATGTTGTGGTTGTCACTTACACAGCAGCTAATTAATTTGCGTTAATGATTCACAAATAATCAAAACAATATCGTATATGTCCGTCCTAACAGTAGAGCATTATCAAGTCGCAATATGACCTACACTGTGTCGATGTGACTTAAAATCCAGCAAATAAATTAATTGAATATATATGTATATGAATAATAATTGAATCTACATGATGTATAGAAATCATACGACAACGTTTATCTTCACGAAATCTCAGATACATATAACACTAAGTCAGAGTAAAAACATAGGTCACCAGTTCAAATGATAATAATCAACATTGTATTCACAAACGTTTCGCAGTTATGAACTGGCACGTATGACAATGACTTGTTTTAAAAAGCAGCATTTACTTTTAACCCAAATAGCTATATCATATATTATGTTGAAAGCCTGTCACCCTTCCTTAATTCCTTCTGTTTTATTCAACAAAGGTGATTGGTTGGCATCACGGTGTATAGTGTTTTTACGACCACAAAATTTGAGCAAAATCGCCCCATCAGTTCTTTCAGTACTGTGATTATTATCAGTTATAAGAACGTTTTATCCATGATGGATGAATTTGAGCATACTTTCTACCATTCCTTTGGTAACCATTTATTATTCAAAAAAACTGCAACACCAAAAATAACATAAGGTTTTTATCTGTCCATTTTTAAGGATTGATTTATCAATATATTTTCATCTTTTGTGCAAGATTTGCATATACTTTAACTGCAGCATAATTGTTTTTTAATTTATTTTCAATTATTGCTTAGTATGTACATGTACAATAAATATGAAAAAAATGTATTAGAAAATACATTTATATTTGAATTGGTTATGATTTTTTCCACAGATATTTATTATACTTAATGGAAAAAAAGGCCAGCAACGACTTACTTTCTGTAGGCCCAGTTTTCTGGACTGCACTTGTTGGCAACTGACCACACCGGATGACATATGTCAGTGCGTTGGCATTTGTTGTTGTCTTTTAGCGAGTCAATGCAATTCGGAGGATCTAACAAAAGTGCTCAATTTTCAAGTGTGTACATGCACTTTTTCATGAAATTCCTTAAATTCTGCATTGTGTTTGTTTTATTCTGTATTGTAGTTTTGTTTTGTCTGCATTGGGACATTTTTTGTATAAAGTAGTTGTGCTAGAAATAACTACAATAGTGCTTTTTTTCTCGGCTGTGTTTGATGCTCATTAAAAATAATCACTTTTTACGGAATCTAAAAGAAGTTTTTAAAATAATAGTGGGTTGCATTTGTTTTTTGTCCATATTTATAAAATACTCTGAGTTGATGCTATTTTTATACTTGAATGTCAGGTTTCCGCATTGAATGCCATACTTCAAACAAGACGAAAATCTTTGAGCAAACCCCTTTCATTTTATATCATCCTGCCCTATATGTTCCAACTAAATTCGGCATTAAGAATGGGGTTTACTTTGTTGCCCTTGCTGGAAAATCAGAGAAACAAGTAAGCTGTGTACAGTTTTTAGTTGCCGTGTCATTTTAGATAAACCGTTTGCATCTCGCGATGGCCAATGCCAAACCTGCATACACATCTTGTATACATTGCACATCGCTCATTACAAATCCATTTCATATTCTTCGACAATAAATATTACATTGTAGCATATAAATACGTTCCTTCAAGTTGTTTTTCTCTGGATGAACTTAACCAGTTTGTAAGCGCTCTGCCCGACGAAGGAGCTTAAATTCAGGTGGCGGATGTGACAGTAAAACTGCCAGCAGCAAAGATTCTCTCCAAGGTGTTCCACGCGCATAGGTAAACCGGAGTTATTCTGGATTAATTTTATATAATGTATTTATGGTTAAAATGTGTTTTGTTTAGTATCGAATGTTGTACTTTCTGTTTGTTATTTGTATAACTTAATTTATATGTATCTTTAAATTGACTCTGATCAAAGTAATAGGCATGCGTTAAAGACATGCTTACTTTGATGTTTTTCCACAATAATGAGATTTCACTAAAAACCTTACGGTATATAGATTTATAAGGACGCGCTTTTATTTCATAAGTATCAACATTATTTATTATTGTGTATAGTTTTAACCGAAAAGAATAAGTGTAATTATTTTGAAAACATTAAGTTTAAAATGTTATCGGAAAAACGGTATACATTAATATATACACAATTTGAATAGTGTGCATATGCATTTAATGTTTAGTTTGCGCATTGTATTGTCTTGTTGAAATGGATTGTCCGTTAGTTCCACGTATGTGCCATATATTGACATGACCGCACTACCATCGGGACAGGACTTTCATGCCTGCGTTGATGACTCGTCTTCCATGGTGTATGAAGACAGTGGATACATCACTAGGCTTGGTTCTAGCGATTGAAGGCGACTGATTATACATTAACATTGATTAACAAATCATCTAAATTAGCGACCTTGGAACATCTGTCCGTCTTGATACCTCATTTCCATGGCGCATGAAGACAGTGGATACATTGTCATGCTTGGTTCGATAGTTTGCAGGCGTCCGCATTGATTCATGTACAGTACATTCGTTATCAACAAACCACACATATGATACGTTGTAATGTTTTACAATTTACTAGTTTTATTTGGTTATATTGTATCAACATGAGCAATAATTGCAAGTATTTCCCTTCTTCATTGGTGTTTGTCTTTCGATAATATGTTAACATCCCAATCAATAAACGAAACCGTCTCGGAGTTGTCAGAACAGTTGAGAACAGAATAGTTAATTTGACTTAAGCATATACAGCTCACCGTCGTCGTTAACATACATATACAATAACAGCATGCGTTACAATTAATACAAAATATACATCATTCGATAGAAGATCGATTCACAATGGAATGAAAAACAACATGTTTAAGTGAGAATTTCACATGGAAGAGGTTAATACTGAGTGACCAAATAATGTAAAAAAACGTTGTTTAATGCTTGCAACAAGTATTACATTATTATACGCTAAGTGTCTTTATGAAAGATATATAATGTATACTACGTAGCAAGTTTCAAGTTTTGTATTGGATAATCGGCAAAACGTTATTGACCATTGACAAACAAGTAAAGACAATATAGTCAAAGTGCATCAATGCATTACAAATACAATCAAGTATATAAATAATACTACAATGAAACATGTTCACATATATAAGACATTTTCTCGCATTTCAAAGCCTTTTAAACAAAACATGGCAAGTTTTCTTAACACATTTTCCTTTGAACTATTAAGTAGTTCGATAAACTTAAACATATTTGGGCGACATCTGTAATACTTCGGAATTAATGTTTTCCTAACATCGGCATAGTAAGGGCATGTAAGAACAAAGTGATATTCATCCTCAATATCATTAAGGTTGCATAACACACATTTACGTTGATCTCAAACAATATTCTGGTGTCTACCCGTTTCAATAAATAATTTGTGAGATGACAAACGTAATTTAGCTATACATTATGAGTGTTTAGCGCTTTGCTAAGAAAATATGAAGCAATGCTTTCAAAAACAGAGATTGTATTTAAAGTGCTCGTTCTTATGCACATCAATGTCAATCTATGAGGATTGACACCAAACAACTCGCAAAGAGGACTTGACTGAGATTTTATATAACATGACACGCATATCTTCTCTTCTGACTTCACAACTACATCGATGCATTCTTGCACTATCAAGAATGGTGATCAAACCAAAAACGTGACTTGGTATCGTCGCGAGGTGAGTTATGAGTTCCTTGAGATATAGCAACATACCGGGGTATACTTTTATTTTGAGGAAAGCACAGACAAGCGAAGCTCATTTATGGCATGAAGTACTGAGGGTGCTTATCCCATACACCATCAGTTACTAAATCTGTAACGATTATATCTCAACCGACTACTCGAATACTCGGGGTGTATGGAAAATAATCGGGTGCATGGAAAATACACCATGGCAGGGGGCATGCGTATACGGGAGCTTACCGGGTTTAAGTGAGGTTGGTTGGAACTAAACTTCCAAGATGGCGTTGTTTTCATGTTTTTCCTGAAGGAGTAGCGGATATTTTCACCCGGTAAGCCAGTTTATATTTATATTTCTTTTAAATAAATAAGCCCTTTCGGCTCTTCGGTGTTTGTGCTCCCCTCGGTTTTTTGTTTCAATACCGTAGACGTCGGAATAAAAAAGTTATTGAAGCAAAACCATCGACAAATGTGTTGTTTAATTTCTTTGACCTTCGAGATGTTGGATGTTCGAATATCATTTTCTCTCATAATAAACAGTATTTCTGCATGTTTACAGTAAAATATAACACAAATCACGATTATTTTGTTATGTCGACGCGTTTTTATGTAGATTAATTCATTTAATGCCGAATTATAACGGGTTAACCCACACCCCCCCCACTTTTTGGAACTAACTTCCTTTTAAGCAAATTTGGGACCTGACTTACACATGATAAACAGGTTTTATACGAAATAACTGTCATGAATGAATTCCGCATTGGTGCGAATGTTTTGGAAAACATTTTAACTTGAGGAAATCAAGAGTTATCTTTTTTATGAATTGGTATATTATTAATTTTTATTATTATATGTTTTCTCGCATACTTAAAGGGATCTTTTCACGGTTTGGTAAATTGAAAAAAATGAAAAAAGTTGTTTCAGATTCGCAAATTTTCGTTTAAGTTATGATATTTGTGAGGAAACAGTATTACTGAACATTTACCATAGTCCAATATAGCTATTATATGTATCTTTTGACGATTTGAAAACCTAAAAAATATAAAGCGTTGCAGCGCGAAACGATTGAATAATTTGGAGAGTTCTGTTGTTGTCGTTTAAATTTACGAAACTACGAATATTGCTTATATAAGGTATAAAATACTTCAACTGTGTAAACCCGGCGGAATAGCCGAGAGGACCAATGCGTTTTTACTTCAGACTTACTCCAGGACTCCGGGGGTCACTGGTTCGAGCCCTGGTGCCGGCTTCTTTTTGTTTCCTTTTTTTAATTTTATTATTGATTTTTTACTGGAGCTTTTAAGATCCAATGTTTACATTTATCAATATAAAGCATTTAATGACAAACTTCAAAATATGCCAAAATCTGTGAAAAGGCCCCTTTAAAGCTAACATTTAGTGTGTGTGTGTGTAATATAAGACATTCGACAGTATTATTAGCACAGTGTAATTCTTACCTGTTTATTTTTACACATATGAACATACTTATGTTTGAATATGCCTCAGACGGAATACTATGCTTACTAAACGGAATACTATGCTGACTATTTCCAAATATCAAGACGCCAGTTATATATGTTGAGGATGCCAAGATTAAAAAAGACGGCGTAACGAAGTGTGTACCGCTCTAGAACGCGAAAGGTACATGAAAACCCACCGGTCAAACAAAAAAGATTACGTCGAAGTACCACGCCAGTTAAACACACAAAACAATCACATATACATGCAATATGAGTGTAATGAAAAACAGAAAAGGGTAAAGTCGGTTTGATACTAGTATAAGGTTGCTGTAACCAAATACTACCATTATTGCGATTCGAAATACATGAAGCAATTTGGAATACCTGACACCTGCTTAGAAGATGCATATCGGTGGATGTTTGTTTATGCAAACTTAAATACTAGTTGTTTATATAATGCAATAACATTTGACGCGTTTTATCATAACGATACTGATACATGTATGTGACTTCGATGTGACAAATTTTGGACGACCTTCTTTTTAACCAGTTCTGAGTTGGTCACAATATTATAATCGCAAAAAGTGAATTTGTAGTGGATAGAAAGAGTTGTGCAAATGCAATACACGATAGGATTTCAGTAGAAGTGATCAATGTATACATGTATTGTTTTTCTCTTTTATACCTATGTGAAAACATATTATTTAAGACTGTTGTATTGAGGGAATAAAGAATATTGGTTCACTTAGAAAGATTATTTCGTTTGTTCCTAACATTGCCTTCTAATCTTAAGTATTGTTAATATATCAAATGCATAACGAATTCATTCCGACCCAAATCTTGTGTTTGCCCCCGGATCGAATTATCGTGGGTATATTGTTTTTGGCCTGTCAGTCTGTCATTGTATGTGTGTGTCTGTCCCAAAACTTTAATATTGGTCAATATTGAAAATAGCGAATTGATATTTGGCATGCATGTGCATCTCATGGAGCTGCACATTTTGAGTGGTGAAAGGTCAAGGTCATCCTTCAAGGTCAAAGGTCATTTTTTCTAAAATAGCTGCCGTGCGGCTTCAAAGCGCTGCAGAAGGGGGCATTGTGTTTCACAAACACAGCTCTTGTTTTTATCATGTATGTAAGTGCTGAATACAATTGAAAATGTATGCAGAGACATCGTAAGAAGAAATGACGTAACACAGATAATGGTTTATTTTCATAAAAACGCGAGAAAGTAGCATCATGACATATACGGAACAAAACGTGTAATTAAGTATCACTCATAGCAATTATATGTAAGACTTATCTATGAAGAAATAATAAAACTGAACAACAAAACACTAAATACATCAGCTGTACAGTTTTTGTTTGGTTCGTTTGTTTTATTTGTTGTTTAGTCCGGCTCTGTTGAAGGACTCTTTCTTGCATATTCTACATTTAAACTCATGTGGTCCATGAATGGGGAATGGTATCCCAGTCCTCCGCTAATTTTAAATTCCTAATTACATATACTGCAACGAAAGATGCACTTATTATCGCACTTAAACCTACATCATCTAAAAAGACAGTAAAATAATGGTTAAAGAAAAGTCCATATCAGAATAAGGTCGACCCGTCATAAAACTAATTAACTGCACTATGTTACTTGCTGTAAAACTATAACATCGATGCACACTTATACACTTTATTTAAGATTGGATGGTTTTTCGTGTCATGCTCTTAAACATAGGAAAGAGCTGTTGGTCAGTTGGAAGTCATGTCCCAAAATGTGCTTAAAAGGAAGTAAGTTCCAAAAAGAGGGGTTAAACCAATAGTTTTGGACAATAAATTAGTTATAAGTGATAAAAACGGCGTCGGTAATAATGAAATAATTATGATTTAATTTATATTTTACCGTACACGTGCGTAAATACGGTGTCTTATAAGAGAAAATGATATTTGTAAATCCCATTTCTCGAACGTCACGTAAGGAGACCACAGATTTGTGTACGGTTTTCCTTCAATAGCTTTTTTTTATCCCGACGTCTACGATCTTGACACAAAAAACCGAGGGAAGCACAAACACCGGAGAGCCAAAAGGGCGTATTCATTTAAAATAATTATAAAAGCAAAGGGGCTTACCGGGTGCAAATATCCACTATTCCTTCAAGAAAACGCAAGAAACGACGCTATCTTTGAAGTTACGTTCCAACTAACCTCACTTAAATCCGGTAAGCTCCCGTATACAGATCATTTTTGTAGGAGATAAAATATAAAAAATATCTTTTGTAGTGACACGGCATAGCGTTTTTGATAGGACTTGTGTGATTTTTAGCTTGTGTACATCACGCCGGGTATGCGGATACTTTGATAACAGATGGCACTTCGATACCAGATAACAACAAAAGCCACGCGCGAGAGTTGAATTCTTCAGCTTTTTTGCATTTATGTTCTGTTCATTTGGTATTCAGATCCGTAACATTGTTTGGTCGATTAATGGTATAGTACTTCGTATTGCGGAGCAAAAAAGTCGTGAAAAAAAACAGTGGAGTATAACAAAAGAGATACAATTTCATCGATATTCGGCATGAATTCGATGATCAGTACGTATTTCAACAAAATAAAAATATTTGGAAATAAATCAAGAACGTGCCAACTAATCAAAATAAAAGATTAATATGTCCATCAATGTTACAACATGCTAAATTTTAGTTGAATAACGTATTTGAGGATATTCAAATGTTTTAAGAGTCGGATGCCAAATTTTCATGGACACCTCTTTTACCGATCATCTCAAAGACAATGACACTTCGATTACAGATAACTCGACACTTTTAACCAGATATAACACACTCTATTTAGTGAATCAGAAATGCAGAATTCGCTGTGGAAAACTGCTATAGAAAGCAGGCAATAAATAAAAATGTATGTTCTGACGTAAATTAATCAAAGTACTGACAGTACTGGTGTGACGATGCTTTTGAAGAGGATTGATATAAAGCTTCTATTTAAGTTTATCTACATCACCACAATTGTGTATGTGGGTACGAAAATTTTGGGTAGGAAAAAATGGGTACGAAAATTTAGGGTACAAAAATTATGCCAAAAAAGAATAAAGTACGTAAAAAGATTTGGTTCCGAAAAAAATTTGGGTAGGAAAAAATTGGGTACGAAAAAAAATTTGGTTACGAGCAAAAATTTGGGTACGAAAAAAAAATTGGGAACAAAAAAAAATTGGGGGTACGGGGAAGTAGTACCCGTGGGGAACTTGATCCTTTCAGCGAAACTGGGAGGCGGGTTACATTCTCGATCAAATATAACAAGAAATATCTTTAAAAAGGTATTCGACGTGTATTTTCTGTACTACTTATATTAAAAAACTGTCTGTTACAGTAAAACGTGTGTGGGTTATAACATTACGTTTCAGCATATAAATTCAAAACTTGACATGCTCTTTAATTACACCATGCTCATTAATTTCACATGTATATCATACCAAACTTAATATTTCGTTGTTTCCTTTCCAAAGTTAATGATGCTATGTGTACGGACGTGATTTCACAATCCCATGTGCATGAACATATATTTTTTCTCTTTTGATTATTTTTCTTTTTCTCTAATTCAATAAGCTTAGGCATGTTTGTTCGTTAAGTACGGCAATATATTCATGATGATTCCCGATCGAAAGTGGGTATGAGCACATAGTCGTAAGAGCACTTGAATACGTGAGTTCGCCCATGAACACATGGTAAGGTTAACTTAATCTCCGCGATATGACCTAATATGTGTTTAAAACAGCAAACAATATCCAACAAACGAATGAATTGTCAAACATAGTATGTGCACTGATGTTGCTCTGTAATTTATGTTTGAAAAGTTTATTAAATATGCAAAATGAGAAAGCACGCAGAAGAGCGAGTATCACAGATATGTTACGGCTATTATGCTGTTTATATACCATAGTCGCTACAACGTTTACAAATGGCAGGTTCGAACAAATTCAATTTCTTTACACTCATGATCGCGTTGAAAGTTAATTATACACGTTTTAATTCGCAATTTATTTACTGAATCACGACAAATGTCAAATACAATACAGAAAATGCATAGTTGTTTCATTGATCTATACACATATAATGGATTGAATATAACTGATTTAAAATTAACGTTTTCAAACTATTATTAAATCTTTTCCCAGAATATGCTGTCCTATTTATAGCTGAGCTTCCTATACCTTTATCAATGATAATCAGCGAGGTATGCCGGTTAGAAAAATCGAGCTATCTCAATCGGACTGGCTCGGTCTTTTACATAGGTTGCCATTGTGAAGAATTTTTTCATGATATGATAACTTAGACGATGCTTCGCAGCATCGTCAAAAACGAATTACCAAAACATATCCCTTTGGAATATGATAATAAAAGGGAAAGGGAATTGTAAAGGGAAGTGCTTACTATAAGAAGAGCTCAATATAAAGGGAGTTTTCCAATCTCTTTAGATTGTGTGGCTACGCATTAGTATCGTCTTCATGATGCGATTCTAATGAACACCAATGACAAAGGATTTTATGAGGTGTATTGGCCGCTTTAAGACCGCTTGCTCCCCTTATCTAGAGTTCTGCTATACGTTTATTTGAACACAGCCGTGTTGATCCACATGATCCGTTGTATTTTCAATTCTCTTACCCCCCGTTCTCACAGAGCTGCGACTTTACGACGATCATCAAAATCAAGCCACGATATGAAAACGGTTTGGGTCGGGGCGAATCGAGGCCGATCGGTGTCTAAATCGAGCAATTTGGCAAATAATGGTCTTCGACTTTTAATTCTTCCTGTTTCTTGTTGGACACGATCCCACTACGCTTGTTTTAAGCATGTTCAAAATAAGCGTGGCGAGAGCGTAGAGCTCTCCGATCATGAAGACTCTACCGCGATCATACTGCGCTTATGAAGACTCCACTACGTTTCACCTGCGATTTGTCACGATCGACCACGTTTTCGGCCACGCTTTGATCGAAGAAGAAGCGGCGTCTATATGTGAACGGGGGTTTATCTCAATTTATCACTTAAAAACAAGTTTATTATTTAGACAATTATTTTCGGTCGTCACTTGAAATATATAACTTCAGAAATAAGCATTTGAATCTTATTTAAAATTTGCACCACTTATTATATTAATTATACAAATAAATAGTAATAAGATTTTTGAAAACGAACAACGCGATTGGTTATATTTCACATGTGTATGTAATTACGTTATGCATAGATTCCCAATGTGTCGGGCTTGACAATGCAAATTGATTCGTACTTCAAAATGTTTGGTAAGAATAGCCATAATATACATAAATGCTTTTCATGTAGAAGATAAAACTTGGTTATCAGAGTGCCCAATTTCTTGAAAGTCTCTGTTATCCGAAGTGCCCTATATCGGGAATCAAAGTATCCGCAACTTCGTGAATACCACCTATTAAAACATGCTCTATCTTCGTTTATATTTCATTGAACACTATCAAAATTTCAGTATTTGAAGCACAGTGATTACTTTACATGCTGGAATATCAAACAATTTCTTGCAATATTTCTAAGTAGTTATATTTTGTTGAAATGTTTACTGTTCATCCAGTTTATGCTGTTTTCCGACCGAGTTTTCTATTTTTTGGGGGAAAATCTACCATTCTTCCGTGATGTTTTTCTTTTCAATAGAAAAGGATTCACCATTTATAAACTCGACCATGCGCCTTGTCTAAAAAACTTATCTGTATGATATAACTTAAAAAAACTGATGAACTTACCTCTCGCGCGTGGCTTTTGTTGTTATCTAGTATCGAAGTGTCATCTGTTATCAAAGTATCCACATACCCAGAGTGTACATTGGCGCCCTGCGTAAATTAATCGGTATTTGTATTTTTATATGGCGGTCGGCAGATGGCATGACAGTAGTTAATTCGTGGGAAAATTACACAATTGAAGAACACTACGAATCAGGGTTGGCTTGAAGTCAAAGTGAGGCCTGTGCTTTTTTTTCAAATGCTTACATCTAGCTTGAGAACGTAGATATTAACATTATAGAAGAAGACTATTTTTTCAATATAAGCAACATATTTCCAAATAAGCAATGATTAATTAACGATAACGGCATCATTTAATTCCCTATATATCTCCTGTCAGTTAACAGAATCACATTTTGCCGATGCTGCGAAGCAGCTCGTCGAAGTTATCATACCATGAACAAATTCTTCACAATGGCGACCTATGTAAAAGACCGAGCCAGTCCGATTGAGTTTTTTTTCTAATCGGCATACCTCGCTGACTATCATTGATAAAGGTAAATATTAATAGAACAGAATATTCTGGGGAAACAGATTCAATAAGTGTATCAAAACGTTAATTTTTAATTGGTAATTTTACATCCATTTTATCTTTATGGACCAATGAAACAACTATATATTTTCTCTATTGTGTTTGATATTTGTTCTCGATTTTGTAAATAAATTGCGAATGAAAACATGTAAAATTAACTTTTTACGCGATCACAAATCTAAAGAATACGAACAATTTCGAACCTGTAAATTGTAAACGCTGCACTGCTATGATCTATATAGATAAAACCACATTACTTAGAGTAGTTGCGACGCCTTATCTATGATCGCTCCGCCCACTAGAATTGATCCACCAATCAGCGATCGATTAATCGGGCGCACTCGTTAGCAACGACCTGTCCGCCATTTTCTAGACAAGCTACATGTTTAGGTTCACTTTTATTCCAACGAGTTTCTTTTGTTTTCCTATTTAAAAAAACGATTAAAAATGGTTAAACGTTGTCAATGGGGATTATGTAACTCGGACAATCGATATCCTGAAAGATTAAGTTTATTTTATTTAATTTATATCGTTTCCAAAGCCGAAAAGAGATCGTGAGAAGTGAAAGAAATGTATAAATACATGCGGTCGTCACCACGAACAACTGAACGTCAACACTGTAAAAGACAATTATAATATATTTTTATCGGATATACTAGCAGATTTAAATAGTTTATGATATCGATCTGATTATCACATAATATTTCACTTTTTTAAAATAGTTTTATCAGTTACTAGGTCAGAAGCGAGGTTCATCTGCATTACTCAAAGAGAAATAAAACCCAGCATGAAGCCTTATTCATGCTGTGTTTTATTACTCTGATAGTAATGCACTTAATTGACATCATACATGTTATTTGAAGGTGACATGTGATATATTATCTCATTAACGGTATCTACACATTTGCACTAATGTGGTGTCACCAATAAACGCTTTTAATCCACACTAGGAGCTCGAATGCCTAGATCTCATTTTTTAAACGAGTTTCGTTTATTTTGTTCGGATTAAAAACGGAAATGAAATATGGCAAAAACGGTGTAAAAAGGGTTAATGCAACTCTGACATTTGTTATCCAGAAAGATAAGTTAGATGAATTAAATTTATACCATTTCCAACGCGGCAATGCGGTCTTGACAAGAGCGAGTGGAAGCTTCAAGAATTACCGAGATCCCCTTTATAGAACATTAATTTATTTCACAAACATGAAAAGTCATATAAGCAATAACTAAGCATTATTAAGTATGTATTATGTCACGTGTGCATGTAAAATTATTAAGAATTTTGGTACACAATTCGTGTAACTTTACGAAATCCCCGTTAAAAATCGCGTTTCTGTGTGTGTCAGAAACAAGTGAAAACCATTTTGTTATTATTTTAATAAAGACGTATCGATAAATGCTATTGTAAAAGAGTTATTATTACTGATATTAGTTAACCAATAAATGCGGTAACTTCGGGGAAGTCGGTACCTGCGCGAGCGTCTGATATTGGTAGCCTTATTAATTTATAATAGCCTGACCGTATACCATTTCGTACAACGCTAATTTTATATCAGACAATGTCCAAACTTACTGTGTTGTTTTTGCGCTTTAAATTATAGTGATTGATAAATGTCCCATAAGCAATGTTTAATATGATTAATATCACTTTTATACGCAATAACATGTGGGATTGAGGTACCCGCCCGGCGTCAGAAAGCGCGTAAAACTTCACCGAATTCCCCGTTATAAAACGCTATTTCGTGTCAAATACACGGGTAGGGGGGATGTTTCGGTAATAATTTTGTTAATAACACGGGTGAATACCGGTGAAGTGTTAATTTTTTGCAAATACCACCATTACACGTAATAACGGGTTCGATTTCGGTAAGCGCGCAAGCGTTTGAGAGCGTGTTTAATGTACCGATTTACCCGTTATAAATAGCTGATGTTTTCTTTAATCGTATATTTTTTGCATTTGCAAAATAACTTAATGGCATCAACCCCTTTACAAGTGTAATATGGTGTTAAACAAGTCCATAAAATCATCCGGAATATCGCGTAAATCTATATGCACTCTATAGGCAAAGAAGCCATTTTGGTGTTAGCTTGTCTAGGTTTTCTTCCCGCTGAGCCACGTGATTAAGTGGGCGGAGCGATCACTGATAAGGCGTCATGTCAGTTGTCCGTCCCGTTAGCGCAGTGGTCAGCACGTACGCTTTTTCACGTCCACGACACCAGTTCAATACCCGCTCCCGGCGCTATGATTTTGTTGTTTGTTTTGTGGTTACCATACCGGACAGGTGGGGTTTTCTCCGGATAATCCTATACCCCCGCAGCACAAGACCATATCACAAATCAAAAAGTATTTCAGTAACAAAATAAATAGCTGTAAATTGCAGCTATCATTCAAAATTCATCCCAACTGTCGTCAGTCTAAGCTTATTAGGTAGGAGTGCCGGACACACTCCGGGTCACAACATTATGCAGCCTCAGGCGCGGAGGTAACTCATAACTTTGGAAATACACAAATACACACTGGGTGCAGCCTAGGCGCGTATAGACATAAAAAAGGAAACAATCATTTTAAATTTACATATTTAATACGATATTCTAACAGAAATTACACAACCACCTAAGTGTACATACCAGTTTTGTTAATCCGTTCGTTTGTTAGATTTCAGCATATACATGTATAAGGTCATATCGCTTTGGTTAGTTATCTTATTAATATGTTCCTGGGCGAACTCGGGTAATCAAATGCTCTTACGATTGAGCCCACCTGGTCCGGCTATGTGCGCATACCTACTTTCGAGAATCATCATGAAAGTATCGCCATACTTAATGAACAAACATGCCTATGCGTATTGAACTTAAATTAACAAACAATATTCAACAGGAAAACAAGCATATATCCATGTCCATGGGCATGTGAAATCATGTCCGTACATAAAGCATTATTAAATTTAGAACGTAAACAACGAAATAAAGGTAGGGTATAATGTACATATGTTATTAACGATCATGTCATGTTTTGTATATATCTGCTGAAACGTAAGTTTAATAAACACCACAAACATTTTATTGTAATATAAAGTTTTTACGAAAAGTGGTACAAAAAATACACGCCGGTTATCTTTTTAAAGATATTTCTTGTGCGATTGTGCGAGAATGTAACCCGCCACCCAGTTTCGCTGAATGGGTCAAGTTCCCCACGGGTACTTCTTCACCGTACCGTCAATTTTTTTGTTTACCCAAAATGTTTCGTACCCAAATTATTTTCGTACCCAATTTTTTTTCGTATCCAAAATTTTCGTACCCAAATTTTTTTTCGTACCCAAAATGTTCGTACCCACATACACAATTGTGGTGATATTGATAAACTTAAATTGATGTTTTTATATCCATTCTCTTCAAAAGCATCGTCACACCAGTACTGTCAGTACTTTGATTATCTTAAAGGGGCCGTCCAAAAGATAAAGCGTCGTATCGACGCGATTCGATATTTTGAGAAACTACGAGGATTGCTTATATAGCTTAAAAATACATCCGCTTTGAGTGTAAGCGAGTGGTCAAGGCGGGAGGCTTTTTACTCCAGGAATCCAGGGGTCAGTGGTTCGAACCATGTTGCGGGTTACTTTTTTTCCTTTTTTTAAATTGTATTCTTGTGGTGTTTTTTTTTACTGGAGATTTATAGTTCAAATGTTTAAATTTATTAATATAAAGCATTTAAAGCATTTAATGACAAGCTTCAATACATGCTAAAATCTGTTGGACGTCCCATTTAATTCTATGCGTGCTACCTTGAATATTGCAAATTATTTTTAATGTCGGCGGCAAAATAATGCAAATGAAAAGCAACAAAAAGTTGAAACAATACGCATACAAAAACATACGATAAATTATGTATGCAAAAATAATACTAATGCATGTTCTTTAATATTTTTGTCACAACCGCATGCACATGTTGCCCATATAAGCTGACGTTACAAGGGAATGCATCCTTGATGTGAAAGCGGATCACACGCATTGGTAGCCGCCTCGCCTGCATGTGTGCGCCTCGTGAAGTTAACTGGCACTGGAAAGTGCGCCTGTAACGTATTAACGTGGTCCCCAGTCCATAAGAACGTAACGTTCGTTTTAAGCGTGACGTTATTTTGATCAATAAACATTACGCTCAACTCCCACGGGGTCCTGATCTCCATCAAAAATCTGTCCTTGTCCACAGTTGCGTACAGTGCTCCTCCCATATTGCCCATCCTAAACCGCATGCTCGTATTACTGGTGTCGTCCTCTTCAACACGAATCCCAGACACATATGGACTGATGTAAAAGCCTTCGTATTTCTTGGCATTCGTTAACACCACCGCGTCCTCAACAGTAGACGAATCTGTATCGTTAGCGGTACGCCATGGTTCGGGAAATGTACACGAAGTGGTGATATTTATCCACGGCTCCAGTCCCAACAGACAATCGGCCACGTGGTAAAATGTCGTTCTCATTGCCGTACTTTGGGACTCAGAGAGCCCAGGGCCGTTTGTGCTGGCGAAGAGTCCTGTTTTAAAATATGTGCAGACTTTTATTAGTATTTACAAAACCAAATCAAAACGATATTCGCATGATATCACTATGTTCCTGTACAATTAGAGCCAGTGCTCAAATAGAAAAAAATACACATCCTCTATGTTGAATTTTTACATAAGTATGGTAAACACGATCTTTACGCCCTCTTTATGCGAGGCCGAAATAACTTTGTTCCCCTAATTGCTACCTTATATATTTCAAAATAAAATTCAAGATTCGATTCGACAAGCTCCAACTTTGCCTACGCTTTTAACCTATTAACAGTGTAACTGTATATCTTATTGTACACAGAACATACATTCATTCATTGCAACAAACATTAATTTATTAATATTAATATACATCGTTTTCGGAATAATGTCTTGACACTATTGTGTCTAAACAATAAAACCTACCAAACTTTTGCTCTGGGAAAATCCACAGCAATGTAATGTAGGAGAATAGGCCCCCGCTGTGCCATATCCGTCGGTAACCTAGCAACAGTCAACGAATCAACATACCGGTATACGTTGTATAAGTTAACTTACTGGTATGTTGCCGTCGAAACCATGATGATATTTAATAATATGGGCGTTAATCTACAACTCTTTGTAACAAAACAGTAGAAAGTTATACGAGACATTCCAAGATAAAACTGCATAACTGTTGATAAGTGGGAAAAGTGGAAAATTCTTCAACGATATATGCGTTTAACAAGTCGTGTTGGTCATGCATAAAGGTCACGTCGTGTAACAGATCATATCAACCCTAATAAATCAAACTGTTCATAAAACATACATTTTGTCTTGTTTGACCAAAGGCCTGGCTTCCGTAACTTAAAATGCTTTTATACTTCATGACTTTGCAATGTCAGGTCAGTACTCTAACAAATATTCGCTTAAGTTTCTTTAGCCAGCTTTACTACCTCTGTAGAACGCCTCTACCCACGCCTGTCCGTATCCAAGGTGAAGATCAGACACCGGGAACTCTGGACGTGTGAGAGACATCTTCTTAGTCACATCGTCATTGCGAGGGATAACAGCTAAAGAACCCATTACACCAGTTAAAAAAACTCTAAACATTTGATAAATTCCAATATAGATGTAGATTTTTAAATCAATTCAAAATATTAAACTTCAAGTCATTTAATAATGCTGCCTACGGTTTCTTATGCATTAAATTAGATGCTTTGAATATGTTGTTTTTTTTTTCAACTGCTTTTTTTTGCAAGAGTGCGAGAATCGGGTACTTGTTTGCGCTCCTAATATGCAGCTGAACTATTTTACATATTAAAGATAGCGTCAGAAGCGCCGAGTCCAGTAGTTGTTCCCCTTTGTCAGTCTTGCCCATATTGATGATGAACCGGATGTACTTGGCCATATCGACACCGTTTGACAAAATGGCGCCTGCTGGCTCCAAAGGGTGAATACTAAAACAGAAAAAAATAATGCCTGTGTTATGCGCTTTGTTATTTGTTTCAAACGCTTTCAGTTTCAGTTTAAAGAAAACTGAATTAAACTTCTGCCTATAAAAATGAATATCATCAGCAGAACCTTAGAATTAAGTATGTTATAGTGAGTGACAATAAACGTTTTATTATAGTAAACGTCTCAATCATACACGATCAATTCATGGCTTCAGAGCGAGATTATACAATAAAGAAAAAATAAAGTTATTTCACCTTCATGTATGTGACTATAATGGGTATCATTCAAGTTTAATTACAGTACATGTTATGGTTCAATATACAAATATAAATGCAGATCAAACAATATTTTTAACAAATCACAATTATCATAATTATGTTTGCATGTTAAGATAATCAACAGTGTAAAGTCACTAATCCACTATATTATTTAATAATATTAACTTCCAAATGACAACGAATTTTTCCTCTTTTGTGGGGCCTACCGACGCGAGTTTTCAATATTTAACATAAACGTAAATATTCACAAATCACTGAGAAAAAAAATGAGAAAGAATACATTTAAAAAATGTGTTCCAACAAAAAACTTATGTTCGAAAACCATTGGTTTCATCTTCAAAAGTCATCAAGTACTTTGCCACATTTTATGGCCTAATACACATTTATTCAAAAGAGGGTACACATAATTTGTTCATACCATCATTTTGGCATGTGTTAGCATTTAAAAGAAGATTACACATAATAAAAGCTTTATTAACAGAAGATTACACATAAAGACAATGACGCATTATACATATTATGCAGATGAATCAATACTTTTTTACAATGTGGCCTTCTTACACTAACATACACAAATAGGTCTATAACAAGTAAAACATTTAAACAATATTTTCTTACACCAATACATAACACACATTTTGCATTTTAGACAGACACACATGAAATATCATTGATTAGAAAAAAAGACAACAACAACATATGACATATTATTGATTAGAAAATAGATGTGCTTTATATTGCCTTTTAAAAGCAGAGATAGAGCATGCCATTCTTATTCCAATCGGTATACTGTTCCAAATATCCATGCTATGGAATGAAAAAGCTCGTTTCTTATAACCTGTATTTGCTTTGGTATTAACAATATCGCTATGGGTGGCAGATCTTAAGTTATATTTTTGATTTTGAGAAAAAGTTATAATATTATTTTAATATTCTGGAGTCTGATTGTTGACACATTTATATATCAAGATTGCCGTGTGGTATTTACATCTATTATTAAACGAGAGCCAATTAAGCTGTAAAAACAATTCTTTGGATGGTGTTCTATTTGGCTTTTGCAGAATGACTTTCGCTGCGCGTTTTTGTAAATTATTCACTTTTTTTAAATTGGTTTAATTAGCGTTGCCCCAGATCGTTCAACAGTAATCGAAACATGTTAGTATGTATGAATTATGAAATAATTTCTTCATATCAAAAGTGAGATAATTTGATATCTTTTTTAGTAGAGTTAATTTACTGCTTATTTTAGAGCATGTTTTATCAATGTGTACTTTCCATTGCAGATGTTTGTCAATATAAAGACCTAAAATGTTATGACTAGTGACATTTTCAATAGCATTATTATCTATTTTTAGATCAAGGTTGATATTCTTAATTTTTTGTTTTGACCCAATAAGCATGCATTTTGATTTATTAGGGTTTATCATCATGTTATTGAGGGTGCACCATTTTTGTATGGAATAAATATCATTTTGTAAGTTAGTTTGAATTTCTGAAGGATTGGCCCCTGTAGCATGTAGTGTCGAGTCATCAGCATACAAGTCTATGTCTGATTGGTTTAGTAATAACCCAATATCATTTATATAAATTAGAAACAAGAGAGGGCCCAAAATAGAACCTTGAGGGACACCACTCTTTATAGTAAGAGGGGTAGAAAAACTAGTTCCTAGTTTAACGCATTGTTGTCTTTGACTAAGATAAGAATGAAAAGGGGACAAGGTACCATCCGAAAAGTGATGAAGTTTTAGTTTGTATAACAGAATTTCATGATCTACTAAATCAAAAGCTTTTTTCATGTCAATAAAAACAGAACCAATACAATTACCGTTATCTACATCTTTGAGCCACTCATCAATAAGTCGAATCAGTGCTGTTTGGCAAGAATGATTTTCTCTAAAGCCTGACTGATGTTTATTCATCACATTTGTTATTCGAAAGATTTTTTCAATTCGTTTGAGAGATGTCTTTCGAATATTTTGGATATAGTTGGCAAAATTGAAATCGGACGACAATTATTACAGTCCTCTCTGTCTGAGTTTTTATATATTGGTAGAACAAACGCTTGTTTTAACAAATCGGGGAAAATTCCTGTACGAATACAATTATTAATTATCGAGGTAATTGGTAAAACAATATGCTCTCCACAGTATTTAATAATGTTTGCACTGATCCCGTCGAGTCCCGTAGCCTTGTTAACATTTAAATTGCCAATTATTATACTTACTTCGAGAGGGGTAATTTAATTTATAGAAAATTCATGCTGTTTTAAAGATTTGTCGAGATATAACTTCAAATAAGCAAAGTTTTCTTCGTGAAATTTAAGCTTATCAACAATATTTTATATGTTTGTAAAATGCTCATTTAAGGCAATTAGGATCCTACTTTTGTCCTCAACATACACACCGTTCACTAAAATTTTATTTGGCAAATTTACTCCGCAGTTTTGATCATTGTCATTATTAGATATCATTTTCAAATTTTTCCAAATATTTGTCGTACTAGTACCATTTTTAACAGCATTGTGATAATATTCTTTCTTGCTTTTGCGAATTAATGCCGTAGTTTTATTTCGTAACAGTTTATAATTGTCCCAGTCTTTAATTTTGTGGAAGTGATCTCTATCGCACATACTTTTAATAACTTCTTTGTTTATCCATTTTGGCATATGTGTGCTTTTTATTCTCTTTTGCTTGTAAGGGGCGTGCTTTTCTTAAACGTTATTTAAAATTCTATATAAAGATTGAAGGGACATATTTGGATCGTGAACAGTTTCAATTAAGTTTAGTTGCGAAATTGATAGATCAAATTGGAAATCAGATATTGAAAACTTTTTAAAGCATCTATATCTTATATTCGAGTGAGTGCCTTGTTTCGAGATTTTATAGTTAATTTTCCTTGTCATGCATACCGGATAGTGGTCGCTTATAGATATTTGTGGGACATAAGCGGTACTTACTCTGGCAGTTCGATTAGTATATATATGATCAGTTATTGAAGACGATTTATCTGTGACTCTGGTTGGTGTGTTAATAAGTTGCAAGAGGCCATGCTTCAATACCGTTTTTGACCACATTTTGCATTCATAGGACTTGCTGTCAGCAAAGTATTTAAAATTGAAATCACCTAATATGTGATACTCAACGTTTAAACCCTCAAACTTAACAAGTAACGCATTAAATTTTTCTATCCATTTTTGCGTCTCATTAGGTGGACGATAGATAAAATTTAACAAAAGATTTTGTGTTTTTAAAGCAAATTTCAATACAAACTGATTCAATCCCATCAGGCTCTTAGTCTGGCCTATGTTTAAATGGTACATGGTAACCTATATAAAGCAAGATTCCGCCACCCTTTTTCTGACTTCTGTCTTTACGAATGTATGTAAAATTCGATATATTTAAATTTACATCAGACAAATTTTCGTTTAAAAATGTTTCGCAAAAACCAATAACATCCACATTACATTTTTCGGACAACAAAACGTACTTAATTTCATCAAGTTTTGGCAAAAATTGTTGAATATTTAAACTTACGATATGAAGTCCCTTTTTTGAAAATTTTAAGGTAGACGCTGCTGATTTATTTTTATCCTCGCAAAAGTTTAATCTTTCAGTTGCAATAGGGATTGAGATTGAAACATCATTATTATTGCATGACATATTATGGCAGCGTTCTGAGTAATCAGAAACTTTAATACTGGCATCAAAGACACGGTCTATATCACCATATTTTAGCACTATTTCGGATTCATTACATATACAAATCTTAAAATTACAATTTTTACAAACCTTGTTAAGTTCTTTAAATTTGTTGTCTATATCACCATATTTTAGCACTATTTCGGATTCATTACATAAACAAATCTTAAAATTACAATTTTCACAAACCTTGTTAAGTTCTTTATATTTGTAGTGTATCAGTACATGTTTGTGTCTGTCTACGCGTTCCTACCGAGCCGAACTCAATCGTCTGCATTCACTAGTGTAGTGATTATTGTAATGACAGTACTCACAATGTCTTTGTTGTTGTCCATAATTACTACTATGTTGATATCTAGATAGATTATGCTTCTTGCCATCCCTTCCGTCACGTGAACCGCCATTCCTTGAGCCTCGATCAGATGCGTACTAGTAACTTCGGAAACCGTTACTTCCTGTTTGCGTCTGATAGCCATCTCGCCCGTCACGTGAGTCGCTATTTCTCAAGCCATAACCTGGTGCATGATCTCCGTAGCCGAAACTTCCGTGTGAAAACTGCCTCTTCCGTCACGTGAAAAGCGATTCATCGAGCCACGTCCTGGTTCATACTTTTTGTAGCCATAACTTCCGGTTTTCAACTGATAATTACGTGAATCGCCGTTTGTCGAACTGCCTCGATCAGGAGCATAATTAGCGTATCCATTACTTCCGGATTGAGTATAGTGAGGGGTTACGCTACGATTCGCTTGTTGATCTTGTTGTCCGCTCGTCTTCTGTTTAATGATGTGCACGGCTTTGTTGATGTTAGCCACTAGCGTACTGCAGCCTTTAGCTTGCAGATGTATCCCATCGCTGCCATACAAATGTTTAGCCATGTTACCATTTCCATAAATAAAGGATGTATACAGTTCAATATATTTAGCATCTGTTTCGTCGCATATTTGTTTAATTATATCATTCAGTGGAACTACATCTGCATCTCGTCTTGGGGCAACTGTGCACAAGTATACAGTGCATTTATGTCCATTTAGTTCATGTAGCAGTTGCTTTATTTCACGGTATGCTTTTCTTGCGTCGCCTCCTTCCGCCATGTCATTACCACCAATATATATTATCACATTTTCGTATTTTGTCATGTCCCATGAATCCAGTGTCAAACGAATGTCTTTAATTTTCCGCCCTGGTAGAGTTTTAATGTGTGTATTTTCATTTAATCCACGCCTGTTAATTCCACTTATAATTGAGTCACCTATTATTAGAGTTTTCAAAGTATTCTTTGATCTATCTGCCGTGTCCACAATATCAATATTCACTTCAAGTTGTTGCTCTGTTGAAGACTGTTTTCTCTCTTTTGTATCATGTCCGCTTCCGTTATTTTTACTTTTTTGTGATTGAGGTGTTTCCGCTGTAGCTCTTTCACTGCGTTCAGTTTGTGCCAAATGTTCTGCCATATTCGCTGTCGATGGGATCATCTTCTTTATATTTTCATGCACTGATTGTAATTTCCTGGTAAGTGCGTCGTTGGCTTGTTTCATGTCTTTACTGAGTTTATCCGTACTCTGACTAACTGTTTGTACTTTATCTGTTGATTGCTGGTTAGCTAACGAGATTGTATTTTTTACACTTGCGATTTCATCTCTTAATTGCGAAAGTTGCAATGAAGTCTCCTGTAGAAAATTGTTCAATTGGAATTTAGTAGCTAACAGAACTTCATTCATCATCTTCATTTCCTTAAGAATGGCATTTTCTACCGAGTCTATTTGGGTGGCACAATTAATATGAAAACTAGCCTCGCTTTCTGATTCTAAATTAGTCTCGGAATTTTCAGTCAATTCATCTTCCGCTTCTGTCTCTATCTCGATATTTGTGTCCGCTTTATTATTCTCTTCTTTTCGGGAGTCCTGTTTTATATTACTGTCTAGAAGCGTGTGAGGTTCATCAACATCATGCGTTACAGACATTTTCGGTGATGGGCGCTCGGGATTTTTACGCTCCAAGTATGACAGTATTTGCTGTTTCATGTATTCATTTATTTCACTTATCGAATAATTATTTGTCTGAATGTCAGTTTCCATTATTTGGAGGATGTTTGGAAGGTCTATGTCAAAGAAGTGAGCCACGTTTCTACTATTGATCAAGCACGAGGAAGTTGTGTGGTACATGTTAAACGTGTACAAGTGGTTCTTCTCATCTGCGACTTTATAACGAAGCTCCACTTCATTTGATTTTCTGTCGTTTGCTGGTTTACATAAGTACTTATAATTAAGTGAATTGTCTGAAAAATACTTTTTGCTAGCAAATTTTAACAGTTCATAAGTACCTGTGTTGAGTACGAGTATTGTTCCTCCGATAGATTCTATAATCTCAAACGATTCCTTTTTAGTAGATGACAATTTCTTCTTCATATTCACATGTTCGTTCAAACTGTAATTTCTCACTTCCACATCTTCTCCTTGCTCGCTCCCGCCGGAATTGACTTCCACTGGCGCAAGTTCATAATTATTTATTTTCCCTCTCTTTTCTTCCATTTTTAGTTTTTTCCTCAACAGGCGAGCTTCGTTAATGTCAAATAATTTGATTTTAGAGTAAACTTCCGGTTGATCTTGCGCGACCGCTGAATCTTCGTTGTCCATTTTTTGCCGTCAACAATCACTTACGAAAATATTTTTAACATATAAATGTAGAGAATTTTTAAAGCTTTCTTCCGCACTATTTTTGTTTACTTTACTATATTTATGACCGAAATATTAATTTTTTATCATTTTTAACTTAACGTCTTTTTTTAAACTTGTTTATCTGGACGTGACGTCATTATGAAAAAAAAAATTTCCTATGAAAATAACTTACGTGTAAAGTTCTTTAGTCCCGTTCTGAAAAATCCCGTCTTTGTAAGTGTATGGTCTGGCAGCCTTCTTCTCATAAACATCCACAGGATCCAACATCAGTTTCGTGGAGGTCATTCCAATTGGTTTAAGAACTCGTGACGTCACGAGATTTTCCCACGTGTCGCCGCCTAGTTTCTCTGCCACGTGACCGAGCAACATGTACATGAAGTTGTTGTAGATGAAGGTATCTCTAAACGGCATGCGTTCTGGAACCATTTTCATATTCCTAAAACAGTGTTGCTTAGCATGTTATTGTATCATCTATGAATGTGTTCTCAATTGTTTGAATACATAACGTTTAAAGCGATATTATGGGCATCTAACAGTTTATAGGTGTCTATCGCAACCGTTGTTTATTTTTGGTGTTTTCACTTCCTTTAAATTTATATTTGTTAATGCAGCAAAAACATACTAAAACAATATCCCGAAAAGATAAAAATATTAAAATAATGCATTTGAATATCAACCGTACTTTCGTTTGACAACTAATCACGCATGTACAATGTGAACCTAAATTTAGTTTTAGTGCAGATTCGTTTATACGACACAAAGACACAATTTTGTTTTACGGATCATTTCGGCTAACAGGACTGGGTGGATCACGTAAAATATATAATATAAAATATATTTTTATAAACAACTGGTAGCAAGATGAGTTGCAGATAATTGGTCAGTAACCACACTTTAACTTACTCTTTTGACCTGTTAATTCTTTTCAGCTCAATTCAACAGTAAAAAATGCCCATAATATCACTTTACATTCACAGTGGTTTAGAACTGATTACTCAATCTGTATCGCGGTAGTGCTTATAACTGTAATTATCGCACATGTCAATTCTAATACGTTTTGCAATATGAAATACGTAATGTACGAACTTGCATAGTTGTTCTCTGGTAACAGTTTTCGGATAACCTGCTAGAATGCCCACATCAATACTATCAACACCAGTACGGTGCGAGAGAAGGTCTTTCAGTGTGCTCTCTCGGGTTCGATACTCGTCCACGAAGCCGTACTCGGGACCCAGAATGTCCATCACCTTGGCCGTCCAGTCCAGTCTGGACACAATTGCATTTGTTTTAATCATCATAATTGCATTGCAAGCATTAAAAAAGGTGACACTGTTTTTTGTAAATTTCAAACTTACCAGTACTCGCGAATAAGGACCAATAATGCTAACAATGCAGAATTGATTCACCTTATTTTAATTGTCCAAAATGTCTAAGTAGTTTACTTCAACGAAATTCAGAACGACCAAATGCCGACACCGACATTGTCACTCGTATTTTTTTTGCAGAACCAGACACGGCGTCTATGTTTGGTATGAACAAATCTCCACAGATTAGTGGAGATTCATCATCTATGTACAGGTCTTTTTGTGTATATGATTGAGAAAAGTATTTGCCATTAATAGACTCTAAAGTTATGTAGCCGTGAATCTTAATTGATACACACTTTTTCTCGGTGAGTAGAATACCGAGCAGCACCATGGTGAAGGACTTGGTTACGGAGCCAATGGCGAATAGAGTGGAGTTGTCCACCGGAACACCGGCAGAAATGTCCGCGCTACCGAAACCACGCGCCCACACATCATCTCCTGAAATAGACAATACAAAGTTAGAAAGAATATATCCAACTACTTATCCCTTTTTTATTAGTGCCGCCAACAGTGCGTCTAATGTCAAACTCCACGTTTTGTACATCGGAAGACTCAAATTCATTCTGCTGTTTATTTCACGAATGATAAATGATTTTTCAAATCGATAAAATGCTATACAATATAGTCCATTTACAACACGTACCTTTAACAACACTCAACGTCATCCCAGGCACATGACGGCATTCTAACGTCTTCCTAACGAGCTCTTCAATCTCCGTTTCCGTGGCAACGTCAAAAACATATCCAGACACTACCACCGATAGTAAAAGGGTAAAAATAAAGACGCACTGTTTAAATCCTAACATCTCTGTCGGCGATTTAGGCAGTTTGTGAGTAAAATCCCTCGATGTAGGCTTAATAAGACACTCACTTTGTGAACACAGTGACGCATACTTTGATAACAGATATCATAACTATATGTTGCAACAGATAACGTAAAATTGCGCAAATAGATTGGCAGACGTTTTTGGTATAGTATGAGGTTCTTAACCAACTTTTGTTGGTGGACTCAATTTCTCGTGGCGGATATCTTCCCAAACGGGTTTAAGCTATCCACTGCATTAACAAGTACAATCCTTCCACACACGAAAGGAGTTTTTCCTTGATTAAGCATTTGATATTTGTTTAACTATCGAAAATGAGAGAGAAAATAACAAATGTAGCATCTAAACCAGAAGTTATAAAATAATAATATTTGAATCGACTATCATAAAGATTTCATGTACGGCGACAGGGATTAGATAAGCCAAAGATCTATCAATAAACAATGTGTCTGAAGCTTAGTGCTCGACCAGTCACATGTCTGCGCGGAGGTTAACTTAGGTGACACATTTTTCAAGACACATCAAGTGCAAACCACCCCAGATAAACATTTATATTGCTTTAATTTAATGCGCGCACGTGTATGTCCTTCTTGTCCGTCCATCGAATTATTTGTATTGCTGCTCAAGGGAAAATATTTTTACACATATAACAATTATGTGAACTTGGGTAAATTCACTGTCTTGAAATGTGTTTTTCTTCCGATATAACCGGATTCATTGTGATTTATAAAACAAATACTGGATATTAAAAAGACGAAAGAAGCGAGCAGTCAAATATAATGACTTTACTAAACATTTCATTTAAATATTAGAAAAATATAACGATATATTAACATAATTGTATAATTATATATTATTATATAATTAAACCTTGTAAAAAATTTAATCAAACAAATGATATATTTTTTTCCATTAATCATGTGATGTGATGTTAATCTGGATGTGATGTTAACCATAGAATTCATATTTAAAAAAGACAAGACGACATATGAATACTGTTTCTATGACCACAGTATAGAACCCGTATTCATAAAGCTCCTGATGCAAAAAAAAATCATTAAATAATTAAAATCCTTATGTTTCGGACTGTTTTATGTCGAGCTCTGTTATATTATTCTTTTTAAACAAGTAAAAAGTGCAAAAATGATAAGTATTTTGTCATTTTTGAAAATAATAAACATGATTCGCTTTTTTAAATTGATTTTAAATGTATCTTCAGCACAGTCTTCGCTAAATATTTTCCAACGGTGCGACAGGTACGTTATGGTCATTTTCGAAAAGAATAAACATGATTCTCTTTTTTAAAAATTGATTTTAAATTTATCGTTAGTACAGTCTTCGCTTAATATTTTCCAACGGTGCGACAGGTATGTCTTGACTTTTTGCAAGACCCTCGCCATTAAGTGGTACAATAGCAGCATGAACACTTTTCTACCAAACTCAGAACTCGAAAAATAGAATTCCAGGGTAGAGAGGAACACCGATTTATGTTCCAACGATACACCTAGCACTGTACCCATTTCCCATGTCTGATTTGTCTCTCATCAACTTTCTTCAGCAAGCCAGTCAGCAATTGTTGCACACACGTCATCAACGACAGACTTAAATTTTAGACCGCCGTAAGGGATAGTTAAATTTCCTTGCTTTCACGTAACGTATATGTAGTGCAGAGCGTTTACATGAACTTGTTCGATCAACTGTTGATGTTTAGTCTGGTAGCATTTGCGCCTAACTAAAAGAATCTGCGCTGGATTTACCACTGTATGATGTCCCGTAGATTCCCTGGCAGATGGAAAATAATCGATGTCCGTATATAAACTACTGGTGGATTATAATATAGTGGGATGGTTATTACACGAGGCTGTTGTTTTATTCATTACATAATACGCCTATATGAAATATGTGTCCAATATAATGAACAGGTGAGTAATAATACATTCTGAGTCATGTTCTGAGAAAACTGGGCATAATGCATGTGCGTAAAGTGTCGTCCCAGATTAGCCTGTGCAGTCAATTAATATGTCGTTAGCACCGCCGCGCGTTCTTAACTGGAGGGATAACCGAATCGTTAGCGGTACGCCATGACTCAGAAAATGTACACGCCGTGGTGGTGTTTATCCAAGGCTCCAGTCCAAGCAAACGATCGGTCTCGTGGTAATATCAATTAATATCAATTAACGCAAAATAAATATATTTATCTTTATGGTTGTGTTCAGTGCCAGTTCATTGTTAATATGAGCCGTTCTGAGAAAAATGGGCTTAATGCATGTGCGTAAAATGTCGTCCGAGATAAGCCTGTGCAGTCCGCACAGGCTAATCAGGGACGACACTTGCCGCCTAAATTGGATTTTTGCTAAGAAGAGATTTCAGTTAAACGAAAAATGTCATAAAAGCGGAAAGTGTTGTCCCTGGTTAGCCTGTGCGGTCTGCACAGGCTAATCTGGGACGACACTTTACGCACATGCATTAAGTCCAGTTTTCTCAGAACGCGGTTCATATGAACAATGACAATATAAGTTAACTGTCATTTTGTATTTGTATTTCCTTTCACTGAACACAACCATAAAGATAAATATATTTATTTTGCGTGTTGTGGTAATAATAACTACAATGTATTTATTTCAATTTAAATGATGGACATTTCCAAACAGGAAATCAAATGTTACATGTAAAAAAACATGAGAAAAACGCTGTATCAAAACTATGATGCACTTAAGATCTTTATTAAAAAGACTTATCATCACTTGAACAATAAATCTTGTGGCGTTGCAAGGATTATCCGACAATGGGAATGCATCCTGGATGGGAACGCGGGTCACATGCATTTGCAGCTTCTCCACCAGCTTGTGTTCGCCTTGTAAAATTAAGCGGACCTGGAAAGTGCGTGTGTAACGTGTTAACGTGGTCTCCATCCCACATGAACGTAACGTTTGTCTTCGCCGTAACGTTGTTTTTATCCATTAAGGCTATGTAAAATTCCCATGGTGATCTGATCTCCATCAGAAATCGGTCCTTGTCCACAGTTGAGTACAGAATTCCTCCGAGTCTTCCCATCTTGAACCGCAAACTCGTGTTACTGGTGCCGTCTAATTCAATACGAAAACCAGACAAAATCGGACTGCTGTAAAACCCTTCGTATTTCTTGGCATTCGTTAACACCGCGTTCTCAACTGGAGGAATATCCGAATCGTTAGCGGTACGCCATGGTTTGGGAAATGTACACGCCGTGGTGGTGTTTATCCACGGCTCCAGTCCCAGCAAACGATCGGTCACGTGGTAAACCGTCGAGCTCAAAGCCATTATTTCTGAATTGCCTGCTGGACCGTTCATACTGGCGAAGAGTCCTGTTGCAACATTATTAACGACCATTATAATAATTACTATATCGATAATGACTTAAAATGCAAGTAGTGCTTGATTCTATTATTACGATTATATGTATTATTACTTTGTTATCCAATAATGCATGATGCAACACGTATTCAAATCAATATAACTCTTATTTTCGAAGGGATTTTTTTGAAATTCGGACTCAGGTTCATTCAAAACATATATAATAATTCTTGTAAATTTAATTGAAATTGATCAACATTAAAATATCAAACATAACAAATTTAAATAATAATGTAAAAAAGTAAAATTCTCACAATCGTACATCGTAAAATAATAATGTGAAAAGTAAAACGCATTAACTTACACGTCTTAGTGAACGACCGGCTTGTAACATTGCGCTAATAGATGTTTCGGTTATATTTACCAGGTAATTTTTACAACAAAATTTCATCAATAATTATGTATTGAATTAATACACATTTGCACTACCCACCAAAATTGTGTTCAGGGAAAATCCACAAATCTGTGATGTAGGAAAATACGCCGCCGCTATGCCGTATCAGGTGGTAACCTAGCAACAGTTAACTTTGCATGTACATGTATAGCAATATAATATGTTATATAGAAAACGTGTTTTCACACCAGTATCATAGATGTATTAAACAGGTGACTCTTGATACGCAAAAAAGTAAAACATTAAATGCAACTTAAGTATGCAGTTATCCATGTGGACGTTTATTTACACTACAAATCCGCGAAACGAACCCTTGGAAAGGTATCTGAGCCAACCAAGACTAAACCGGAGTTTATAACTGATGACGCTAGACAAATATATCTTCAATATCACATTTGTGGTTGAAGCGCGTACGCGTTGCATTCGCCATGCATTACAATGCCAACCCAATACGAAACCCGTGTTAAATAACTGATGACGTTAAACAAATACATCTACAACACCACCGTTGAGGTTGGAGCGGTAAGCGGACAACGACAACGATCGAGGCCTGGTATATGGAAAATTACCCTGGGTTCGGGTAAGGTTAGGGTTATGGTTAGGGGTCGGGTTAGGGTTAGGATTAAAGCTGACCCAAACCCTAACCCTAACCCTTACCTTAACCCTCTAACCCCCCCCATGCGCATTACAATACCATGCCTCGCTCGTTGTCGTTGTCCCCTTCCCGGTTGGAGCGCGTACTTGATGTACTTGCCATGCATAACAATAATACATGTTTTCACTTAAACTACCTCTGTAGACAGACTCGAACCAGCCTTGACCGTATCCCAGGTCAACGTCACTCACGGGGAATTCTGGACGCTTGAGATAGGTTCCTCCGTCGACAGGGATCACAGCTTAAGTAATACACTCGGAGACTTTTCTACTTTTCTAACGCAACACTTTTAAAACTTGAATATCTCTCTTATGAGTTGAGATTTTGATGTGATCAGTTGAAAACATTCTGAGCAAGCTTACGATAAGATCATTCATCCATGACGATTGGACGCTTTAGCACGTGGGGTATGTATAGTTTAGTCTTTTTGCACGTGGAAATGTTGAAACGAAATATTATTGTAAATTTACTTCAATTTCATTAAGGTCGATTCTTACACCAGGAAAACATCAACTTTGTTTTAAAAAAGGATGAATTACATGAATATTCATAGGCGCAACCGCGCATTTTAGTTAATTGCGTGCTACCCATCTCACGTGATAAGGCGTCCGATCGTCACGGATGAATGATTTTATCGTTAGCTTTCACCGAATGTACCGGTAGTCAAATGATCACATCTTCAATTTTGAAAACAAATCTACGCTTATAAGAGAGATATTAAAGTTTAAAAAGCGTTGCGTTAGAAAAATCTCCAATACACCTGCCGGTAACCTGCAATTTGTCAGAATGCGCGGTTGCGCTCATTCTATACATAGATGGTGACGTCACTACGTAATTGTCAGTAAGACCGGTGTGTACACAATGCGCGGTTTCGCTCTTAAGTATTCATATGAGCCATACATTGTTAAAAGCTAGTTTTATGTTATTCTGATGTAAGAATCCACTTCAAATGAATAAATTAAAATAAATTTCGAATAATATTGCTTTTTACCATTTCCACGTGCAAACAGATGAAACCATACATACCCCACGTCCTAAAACGTCCGCTCGTCAAGGATGAATGAATTTATCGTGAGCTTGCTTAGAATGTAGTCAAATGATCACACGTACAATTTTAAATCAAAATCGTAACTAATAACTGAGATATTCAAGTTGGAAAAGCGTTGCGTTACAAAAGTCTTTAAATGTATTACAGAATTTAAGATAAATTCACAAATAAATTCCAAGACATTTTACACATACAATTCGTATAAGGGCCTACTATTTTAGTTGATCATTCATCGATCAGACATGTTTAATATTTATATTATTGTTGTATTTTATTTCTTCGGATATAATATTATAGTTCATTTGTTGAAATTTTAGCATTCGGCAACATGTGGTTACCAAATAAAGATCGTTTTAAAAGCTCCGGGTCCAGCAGTTGTTCTCCTTTGTCAGTCTTTCCCATGTTTATGATGAACCGGATGTACTTGGCCATATCGACACCGTTTGACAAAATGGCACCTGCTGGCTCCAGAGGGTGAAGGCTTCAATTGAAACGAGAAATGTCTTTAGAACGATACACTGTGTTAATGATTGTATTTTGTGTAAGAAAATCGTCAGTGAAATTAATGAAACTATGGAAAATTGTGCCTACTTCTGTCGCGGATGTTGTTTTTGTCTGCTGAAGTCTTACGTCAACATAAAATTGAATGAGGAAAATTGCTTTCGCAAATTAATATTCACATTAATTTTACTCACATGTTAATTAAACCAATTATAAACGTTTTGGTGTGATGTCTTAAAACACGTAACAATTCATATATGGTTGATAATCTGCAAGCGAATGAATATATTTTTTACCATAATAAATGGTATTAATAAGCTACCTTTGTAAATTAACATAGCTTCTTTCAATAACGTAAATACCATTCTTACGATAATAAATTCCTATAATGGGTGAAAACAAACTTGGAAATAGTTAAGGTTGTCACTCTGTGTTTCGATCTTTCACAGAAGGGAATGTTCGCACATCAACGGAAAAACAATGGAATTTGTCTATAATTATAAAAAGAAATCCATACAATAATTACTCAACCTACTCGTAAATTTCCTTAGTCCCGTTTTGAAACATCCCGTCTTTATAAATATATGGCCTCGCAGTCTTCATCTGGTAAGCATCCGCAGGTTTCAACATCAGTTTTGATGACGTCATTCCAATTGGTTGAAGGACTCGGGACGTCACGAGATTTTCCCACGTATCGCCGCCTAGTTTCTCTGCCACGTGACCGAGCAACATGTACATAAAGTTGTTGTAGATGAAGGTATCTCTAAACGGCATGCGTTCTGGCACCAACTTCATATTTCTAGTAAAATAAGTTTAATTATAAGAAATATTATATCATGTATAAAAGTGTCATTCATGACTTGGTTTAATAATGTTTTCCTCGTTGAAAGTTGCAAGATGTAAGTTCATTAAACTTTTCGGCATGAAAGTGCTTGTACAATACTAATTGCAACTGCTTATACCTTATTGCCTATGTAGGAGGTTTAATATATTACTTAAACCCTTCATATTTTCTTTAATTTTTTTAATTGTGATATTATACATTTACGAACTTGCATAATTGTTCTCTGGTCACATTAGAAAAGCCCGCCAAAATGCCCAGATTAAGGCTATCTAATCCAGTGCGGTGTGAGAGAAGGTCCTTCAGAGTGCTCTCCCGTGCTCGATACTCGTCAACGAAGCCGTACTCGGGACCCAGAATGTCCATCACCTTGGCCGTCCAGTCAAGTCTGGTGTTAACGAAGAAGGATGGTCAGTCATTTTAATGCCAGTAAAATTAATGCATCATTTGACAACTGTTGTTCTTCTTATGCTAGCTAGCCTGTATATTCATAATGAAAGTCACAGGCAGCAGTATCATAAATTTGCCTCCCCCCCCCGGGACCCCCCCCCCCCCCCCCTATTAAAGTTATTAGCCGAGCAGGAGATAGGTTAGTTGTTTAATCACGTTTCTTTAACTGTCTTTTAACGAATCAAGTTGCATTTTGTCGGCAACTGCATGGGAACATGTGTGTTTTCGATGAAAAAGGTCACGTCCAGTGTTACACAATCTTTCAGCAATAGGCATATAGTGCGTTTCATACCTTGTGTATATATAGTACCTATTCGAGGGTTATTTTTTCAAACTGTATTTTTGTCAATATTCGTTGTTGAAAAGTCAAACCATACACAATAGGTGAACATTTAACAATCTGGAACCCCTGGGGTAAGCTCGGGGGGGGGGGGTATGGTCCGAGGGGGGGGGGGGGGGCAATTTATGATACTGCTGCCTGTGATGAAAGTAATGTCAATATTCCAGAGGCTAGGTGACTTCTATTTATCTTTATAACAAATACGGCATTACCCACAGCACATAATCAATTTTTATACCGTCATGTACTTAAAATATGCGGAGAAGAGCGCGTACATCACGTTGAATGCACTTAATTTGTTTATTGTATTTATGATATAAAATTTAATGAACTAAATTAAAAGCATATTAAGTAGTACATTTGATAGTTAGCAGGGCTATGTTAAAGCATTGTCGCGTTTTAATACAAATGATTCTGAGGAGCATGTGAGAACAATCGATCGTAACTCGAAGCTGAGATATAAATATTTAAGGACTGGATCAATGTGTAAATAAGTACTAAAACAAAACTACTGATGAATTGTCCAAACAAAAACTAGTGTGAATAGCAACGGCTATGTTATTTTTTTTAAGTCTTGATTTTTATTAAGGACCATTTTTACTATTTAAAATTAGTTTTATACAGTCTTTAATCAAGAAATATGTGTTTGTTTGGTTGTATTTGGCAAAATTAACACCTGATAAATGCTATTATTTTTACATTTTTTCAATCTTTAGTGAGACTTACTTTTTCTCGGTGAGTAGAATACCGAGCAGTACCATAGTGAAGGACTTGGTAACAGAGCCAATGGCAAACAGAGTTGAGTTGTCCACCGGAACACCAGCCGAGATGTCCGCGCTTCCGAAACCACGCGCCCACACATCATCTCCTGGAAATGACACAAATAACAAAAATATACTTATATATACTAAGATTTATCACTTTGGAGTTTATGAATTGTTCATTTAAAGTCTGTGTCATATTTAGCAAATAAATACTCCAGTTAGCTCCATCAACTTGAATATCGAGTTAGCAAAATCATAAATAATTATAGATTTTCCAAACCAACTATATTTTTTTATCAAATTAATAAAATAACCGATTAAACAGTAGCTTTACATTTGAAAAAAAAAACATTGGCATTTATAAAAAATGCAAACGCAATATAACAAAAATATACGGGTGCTGGTTCGTTACACACTTACCTTTCACAACGCTCAACGTCATTCCGGGCACGTGACGGCATTCGAGCGACTTCCTGACGAGCTGTTCAATCTCGGTTATTGTGATCACATCGAAAACAGACCCAGACACTGCCACCGATAGTGACAATATAAGTATAAAAGTGCACTGTTTATATGCTGCCATCGCCCTATCCGATTCAAAACGCGTGTGAATAGAAGATTCCTTTGGTGGCAATGTATACGCTCATTCTCACTCCCGCTGATCTACGTTACAATGAGAGGTGCGTCTGTACGACAACGCGATACGGCGTCATAACTACAACGGTTACGGCGTCTTTTCACAGTTTGTTGACGATACGGGACGTTGTTAAAATAAATGATTATAACGGTAATTTTGAATAGTTTTGTATGCGTAAGTAAATGTTTATTTAAATACGAATATTGTGTTCCTCTTTCAATATAAAGAAGTGAAACTCCAGCTGCTGGAGCAGTATTGAATTTTCATTAAAAACAATTAGTTGGTCCTTTATTTAAGGCAAGTGACCGATTGCCCAAACAGTACAAAAGAGCACAATACAAACCAACATAAACACAAAATATGAATAAAGCTGGGGTCACCGCCTTGGAACGGTCAATGCAAAGCATTGGGGGTTTAAACCTGGTTATAGAGCGCTCAACCTCACACTCGGCCCAGCAATATTCATAATACATTTAAGTGTAAATAAAATTTAACGTCATAGCATTGTAACTCAAATTAAACAATAATAAAAGGGAATTAAAACGCATTCAATTTAATTACTATTTAATTACTCAATTGCATCGAAGATACAAGAGTAACAGAATTACAACTTTTTGACGAACGATCAAATAAAACTATTAACAATTGTCTACTACATTCCTTCTTTATAGAAAAGATTTGAGAATATAGAATCATAGAGTTAATACCTCAGATAATCATCGCGCAAATACAGGAAGAAGCAGAAATAATGGGTGTAAAAATTCCATATTACATAGCTTGGTTGTTTATGTGACTGCTAAACAAATTAAAAATAATTAAATCAAACAAGAAACGCCTATCAGAGAGAAAATATAAATAAAATGGAACATTATAAACCCAATGACCTATGCATGTAGATTACAACTGGGAAAGTCGGTCGTATGACGTCACAAAAATCCATAATGACATGAACAAATTCCAAGGGCAGTACTAAATAAAAATATTTATGGGGCTGTGCTTCTAATAAAACAAGTTTAGGTGATTTAATATTAAGAAGCCAATGAATAAAAATGGTAATTCCATTAAAGCGACATTATTGGAATCAAACAGTATATAGGTGTTTTGACAACTGAAGACAGAAATGATTTGATGTACGATTTGAGTCCAAATGTAGTTTACATGCAGATTTGTTCATACGACACAATGACACAATTTTATTCAACAGTGAAAAATGCCTATAATGTAGTATTCATGCAGATTTGTTCATACGACACAATGACACAATTTTATTCAACAGTGAAAAATGCCTATAATATCACTAATGATTCCAAATTTTAAGGGAAGAAAGATATAGTGAATCGAAAACCATCAAACACGTTTCTTTAAGTGTGATTTATTCCTATGTTATCGATAAAATGGAAGTTTTAAAGACCTGTATAGACAACTCATAAAGTCATTGGAATATAATTCAAAGTCTGACATTAAACAGAAGATAATGCAAACAAACGTAAGCAAGAACGAGTATTGAATCAATCTTATCAAGATCTGTCTCGAAAATAACTGCATGTAAGTGTAACGAGCTAAATTTTGATGAATTAAAGGGTCCTTTTCACAGATTTTGGCATATTTTGAAGTTTGTCATTAAATGCTTTATATTGATAGATGTAAACATTGGATCTTAAAAGCTCCAGTAAAAAATCAAGAATAAAATTTTAAAAAAGGAAAAAAAAGTAGCCGGTACCAGGGCTCGAACCAGTGACCCCTGGAGTCCTGGATTAAGTCTGAAGTTAAAACGCACGGCTATTCCGCCAGGTATGCATAGTCTAAGTATTTTATACGTTATATAAGCAATCTTCTCAGTTTCGTAAATTTAAACGACAACAACAGAACTCTCCAAATTATTCAATCGTTTCGCGTTGCAACGCTTAATAATTTTTAGATGGTCGCTTAGCGACCGTCTAAGGTGGTTAGTCAAAAATTCAGGTCGATACGGCTTAGCTACTAGGAGCCCAATACCCGCTTACTACGCGTATCCGCGCGAGAAAGAGTTGTATAATTTATGCAAGAGGTTTGAGTTCTCCAATTATATTTAATCACAAATGGAAACATGATATTAATATCGTGTTAATTGTAATGTTCAATAGTTTCGAACGGTTCTTTTATAGAAAAGAATCAATAAACAATGATCGTATTGTCCGTGTCGCGGAGGAGATTGTTTATGAATGAAGAACATAGTCCACTTTCTTCAGCGTCTTCATGACGTAGTATTTTTGCTCAGCCTATCCACACATTAAGGAATGATTTCCAGACGTGCTGACCAAGTACGGCAAACATTGTGGTATGATCATTTAATGATTTTCTCTTATCGTGACACTATACAAATTTCGCTAATGATTGTTTTCTCATCTTGGAGGCGAAAGTGAAATTCTGCGAGATGGATTGTAACGCGTAATTGTAACAGGGCCACAATTTGTGTCGTTTGAGCATACAGATAGTAGTCCGGAATTCCTTACACTGAACAGTGCTACATCATTTGAATTGAGCACATACGCAGTGATGTAGCAAAAATTCAGAGGTTGTATCTCGAATCAGCTTATAAAATATTCGAAAATATTCATGCGTGTCTGTTGACGTTATGTAAAAGTCAATAATATGAAAAATGAGTGAAACAGCTATGCCTAAAAGCGCATTAGTGCTCTATAGCCTATGTTTATGTCAGCGTTGTTGACACCGTGTGAACTGCTCGGGTAACAAGTTAAGCATAAACAGCAATGTTTATATACTTTTATTCCTCCATATACAAGATACGAAGATTATTGTATATTTTGAATTTGTATATGGTGTCAAAAATTAAAAGTTTTGTACACGGAACTTTCAATATGAAGTTATATTCTTGGTGAGATAGTTATTTGATATTAGTAAAAATATTCCTTTAATATGATGGTGACTGCAATTTTTCTTTATATTAAGTTCTCATTACCATTTTCATCATACTTTCTATGCTTTCAGAACGTCCAAAAAGCATGTTGTTTTTATTTTGTCTAAGTTATTTCTATGAGATAATAAGGATGATAAAAAGTGCACACAAAGCTCGACTCGTGCGCTATGACACACACTTTATAAAATTGAATGGCGTGTGTTATTTCAAACATGCGATTGATTTTGAAATATGAATTGCGTGTTAAATTATGCAATAGCGAACATCTTCAGTGCCTTCGGCGCTTTGATTAGGTTTTCAAATCGTCAAAAGATACATATAATGGCTATATTGGACTATGGTAAATGTTCAGTAATACTGTTTCCTCACAAATATCATAACTAAAACGAAAATTTGCGAATCTGAAACAACTTTTTTCAATTTTGTCAATTTACCAAACCGTGAAAAGATCCCTTTAAAATGGTACGGCGTCTTACAGAGAGTGTAACAGCGCATTTACTTAAACATGTTTAAGGTTACGGTGTAGTATCGACGGGTACTAGAGGTTTCGGTAAATAACAAGCTCGGTAAATTGTATTTATATAGTAAATGTTGTGGAGGCTTCGGTAAAATGAATCTTTGTAGAGGTATTCCTACAATGAGGTGTCAATGCCACCTATAATTGTCTTACATCAGGGGCATATATTTGCAAATTGGTGATTAATTTTTAATTGATTAATTAATGCAATGCCTACTGGAAAGAATTTAGGGGCATGCAAGGATTCCCAGCTTTAGGTATGAACAAAATTCCCTGATTTTTCCAGAAAATAAAAATTCCAGGTTCATTATTTTGACCTATTTCTTGTTTTAAACATCCTCAATAAATATATATAGGTGCATCACAGCTGCTATATAAACAGAGAGAAAGAGAGAAAGAAGTAGGTATTTACTAATACATGTAGTACACGAAGATACATGTTTACTAAAAAGCCACCATAGCCAAACAGATGAATTATTGCTGTTTTTTTTTTTTTTTTTTAAAGGACTTTTATACACATGTCGCAAAAGTTTGACCAAACGAAATTCCCTGATTTTTCCCTGATATAAGGAATTTTTCTCAAATACCCTGACTTTTCCCTGACTGGAAAAAGTGAAAGTCTTTTTCAAGGTTTTCCCTGATTTCCAGGTTGGCTGGGAACACTGATGAATAAGCTACCACTGAACTTTAAAAAAAGAGTAACTTTAGGTACCAAACCAAAAAATGTAGATTGAATTTAAAATGTAACTTTATTGAAAGTCAATTTACGATTTAAATAAATCAATACTATTTTTTTAATATTATTATATGCATTTATTAAAAAAACATAATAGTAATAATAAATGTTGATTTAAAGGGACTGTCAACCACGAATGACGAAAAGATAAAAGTTCTAAAATACCGTGTGTGTTTTTTTATTATTAGTTTATATTGATTAAAATTTCACTACTGTTATATTTCATTACTTGAAAAAAGTTCATAGTTTCATTATATTCGGTAATAAAATTTCGCGATGTGAAATCGCAAGTACATCGTGAAAATAGGTGACATAACGATATACACACTATAAATAACGCAAGTAGATTGATCATTTGATATATAAAATATATACACTTCACAACGCATGCACAAATTGCATTCCTGGGTTTACCACGTGACGATGATGATCAATATACTGGCGTCATTTATAGTTAACTGGTAGTTACCTGGTAGACATACCCAGTAAAATATATTATCGAATATACTGAAAATATGAAAACTTAACAAATTTTTGCAAGTAATGTAATATACCAGTCGTGATATTTTAATCAATATAAACTAATAATTGTAAAAAAAATACGGGTTTTTACAACTTTTCTTTTCTTCGTCGTCGTGGTTGACAGTCCCTTTTTTAGAATGCATTAATAGAAGATCTTCAATTTAGATTAATGCTTTTAACAAATGTGCAAAGTCTTGTAAAATATTGTAGTAGATTTATTTAAAAAAAATATTAATGAATTTGCGACTCTAAGAATAATTCAGTCTTTAATTAAATATTTTAACTATTATTTTATCTAAAAATAAATGTACCGGATCTTTAAAAGTTGTATTACTGATTGATTAAAAAATACGCCAAAAAGAAATACAAATAAATATTACCCAAATGAAGTCTTGCTTTTAAATGACCTCAATATATTATTTTATTACCCACTTTCGATGTGTGGAATATTTTCTACATTCCTGATAATGTCTCTATAACGGTCGAAATCAACGAAAATGTCGTAAAGTATTTCGTAAAATAAAGTTAACACCTAAATAATCAGTGTTCCTTATAGCAATGGCCACAATTGCAACGCTAGATGTGGTATGATTACATAGATTTTTGTCGATACAAAATGCTCGTTTTTATTTATTTGTGACAATTAATTCCATTTTAATTTCCCGCGAATATATTTATTCATACGACACACGAACACCATGTTAGTGTTCATGTGTCGAATGAATAGATATCGTTGCGGGAAATTACAATAGAAAAACAACGAACATTTTGTATCTACAAACATCTATTTTACAAGACCATATCTGGCGTTGAAATTTCGGCAATTGTCATAAGGAACACTGATTTTTAATTGGTTAAGTTTATATTATGAAATAATGTACGAACTTTTCGTTGATTTTCAGTAGTTATAATACAGTAATTCAGGTTATTAGTAACTGTTGTTGTTGCAATCAATGACGACCTCCGTCCTCACGTCCAAAATGCTCTTATTATTAATCGTGGAACGATCGAAATCTCCATGGTTGTAAATTTGACTTCCTGTAGGCGCTGTAACGCTGTAAAGAAGACACCGTAACATGCCTTAGTCGTAAGAGAAGATACCGTAACATGTACACGGAGTTGACATGCTACAACTTTTTTGCAAAATCGGATAGAAATCACCAATAATAGTATACACATGTACATCACATGTTTGTAAAAGAGTGAACTTGAAACAAAGCATTGAAAATAATCATCGTGACAGAAACTGCAAGCTAGAAACAACGAATTTATTGGATTTTCTTTGTTTTGAGTTTGAACTTCTTTCTTTTATTATGATTTCACGCTAAAAAAGTCTCGAGGTAGCGAGTAAAGAAACATTAATAAATGAAAATAAATGCAATATCGCGTTTTACGTGTAAGTTTAAACAAAGAATTAACTCTGTAAACGCGTGTCTATAACTGTCAAGAGGCTGTATGCGTTGTAGTTATGACGCCGTATCGTCGTACAGACGCACCTCTCATTGTAACATAGTTCAGCGGGAGTGATTCTGTCTACACGGTGACGCATACGGTACGTTGATAAGATTTGGCTCAATGTCACGTGAAATAAAACATTATTTAGAACGGAGCTTTGGTATATGGAAGGGAATATCCGCCAGTCCATTCATGTTGCCAAATGACAATTATATATTGCTTAATGACAATTGCATACTGTTAAATGAAAATTGCATACTTCTATATTACAATTGCATTTTGCTTTATTTTATTTGTTACAAAATAACTGCGTCTTCCTTACGTCTTTAAGCTTGTTTCTATCAGTTAGTGAAATATTGCTTGCATACTTCTTTTTAATGTTTACTCGATGTATGATAATCATGTATTCTCTCGAGTAAATGACAAATGAATTATTTCTGTTAAATTGTTCATGTGGCTATCTTCTTGTTGCTGAAATATTATCATTTCAATACTTAGTATTGCTAGAAAATGGCATTTTTTGTAAGTTTTACTAAGCAGAATGAATAAGCACAAGGCAGCAGCTCACATGAAGTAAGCCGAATGCCGAATGCATTCAGACGAATGCATTAGAAATACTGAATTCATACACGACGGAGAGCCAGAGTTGTCGGTCGTTTACGGTAGTTTTCGTAAAAGGTCAATATTTAGAACGGTGTTGTATTATATATCTACCAGATGAATTACTCTACCGCGTCGTTTCGAACGTATTTTCCACTGTTCTTTTTCAGGTAAAGTTACTTGTTTAATGTACTTGTTTATAAGGTAAATTGCATACGAGCGTAATCCCCATTTGGAACGTTGAGTTGTCATTTGGTTTGTGATTCAGGTCTATTTGAAGTTAATGGACCTAATCTTGTTTTCACTTGTAAACACGTCAAACGTCCCATAGTATTGTTTTAACGAAAGTGGGTTACGTAACGAAAATCAAAACGTCTAACTGTTAGCTTGTTTGAATTTAACTATTAATTTCATTCTTTTTTTATCGCATATCTTCGTAACACTGTCATTTATCTAATCAAATCGGTTGATACCTAGGTTGGTAAAATTGTATCTTATTCAAATGATTCTTTTTAATTGTTTTTATTAGTTTATCCCCAATACGGCATGGAAATTCATATAAAGAGCTAATTAAAATGGCAAGCAATGTGAGAAGATAAGTATGCACAGTTACCTCATTTACGAACAAAAATAATTATGTTTTCTGGAATTAAATGGTTTCTCTATTTCATTTCGAAATTCAAATGTTTATATTTCGGATACTGTTTTATACTATTATCAATATATGTTGACCATCTTACACCTGTTTCTGTATATTGGGTACAGATGACTTTGGATAGGTACCAGTTGACCAAAAACAGTTATATGTTGACCAAAATGGGTTTGAGTTGATCGTAGTATGTGTTGAACAGTTACCTAACAAACAGACTTTTAGCTGTTTATCTTCAAACAGATACATTAAATGAAGATTTTTCTTGTATCTATAGACTTAAATGGCAGATCTTGTTTTTCTTTGCATCTATTATGCGTAGTTCAGTGACCCAGTTAATGTTTACGGTTTGTAACTCAGGGGTCATGGGTTCGATCCTCACGTGCAGTGATGATTTTTTTCATGGGAGTTTCCTCTGGCGAGACTGCAGAGCGCTAGCCTAGTACTGGTGAAACCCAGGAAGCATAATTAAGTGAATCTTTGCCTTAATGTAAGTTAAATACACGGCAAAAACACCATACAAACAAACACATAAAAATGTTAGTACATGTAGGATAATGGGGGGGGGGGGTGAAAATTTCTCATAAAGATGGTACTTAGATGATCAAAGCAGATAAGATCATATTTCTGTACAAAATGTTTAGAAACTTAGATCAGCAAGTGTAATATCTGACTACATAACAGTTATTATCTCTCGAATCTATGATTTAAGGTCGCCGTGGTGTAATGCATATGGTGTCCGCCTTGCGACCGGGAGGTCACGGGTTCGATCCCCACCGTGGGAGCGTTCTTTAGATCTCCCCCAAAGACACCAAGTACTGGTTCTAGGTCCAGGAAACGGACTCGAGAGCGTTTATATAAGCCTAAGGCTTTCGACGCAATCGAGCTAAAATAAATAGGTTTAAACTTAAACTAATCTATGATTATACTACATAATGGTGACTTGTTTTTATAAATAAAAAATAATGTACATGAATACATTTGCAGATATGAGCCAACAACAAAGAGGAGCTGCTCTTTTAAGGCAGGCAGCAGATTTGTTGAATGGCAACACATGTGACAGGAGTACACAATACCAGCACCTGCACCAGTAACCTCTGTCAGTAGCACTAGTGCTGCAACGGCAATTTCTGCACCCAACAGTAAAAGGAGGCATGGACATGCAAATACAGGAACTGTGGCAGTCAGGGCCCTCGTTTGGCCGTTTTTACCGCCGTATATCGGCGGCTTCCCCCAGTAAAAAAGTATTTTTTCCCCTTTTTCAGCTAAAAATACCCCCTCAATTTTTTTTTAACTTTTATACCTATGCTGCCAGCTGGTATGGTGCTACTAACCTTTGACTAAAAATGTATATTTATGTAAATCACATTAAAATATAGCAATTTTAGGTCTTGAATGCTTAGTGAAAACATCTTCTAAAATTCCACTTTTCGCCTAAAAACGACACGAAATTCCCCCTAATGAGGGCTTTGGGTGGCTTCCCCTAGCGGCAAGAGAGGGTCCTGCCAGTGTCAGCAATGGACTATTACACCCAGGTGTAATCAGGTAGGCATCACTAAAGAGGCCTGTGCTAGATATTTTGGAACTAAAGTCTATACCACACTAATTCTTTTTTAATGTAAAGATTTCTATTGTTTCATAATAATCATGCATATACATCTTATTTTACTGTGCAAACTTAAAGTAGTCATTTATTATTGAATACTTCCTAATTATCTTTTACAATGCCTTCCTGTACTTTCAATTTGTTCTTGAAACTCTCTACATAATTAATGATTAGGAAAAATGCTTTTAGCAGCTAACTCTAAAAAGGTTTATGGAATGAGTTCCATAGTTTAGGATATTTCAAACGCTTTTGAATTAAAAAAAATAATTCCCAAGTGTACCCGTCCTTTCTTCAATTGGGCAAAGACATCGCTGCAATACAGAACATCAGATTCCACAACACGGCACTTGCAAACACACATACAAGATATGCACTCACCTTGGTCATAAAGGGTGTGCAGAATCCACCATTGGAGTGATTGCTGGATGGAGCCCCCTAAACGACCCCATGCAGGGCCTTGGTTTAACATTTTAGATCACTCAGTATCGCCCTGAACGCATGTTTAGAACCATGGCAAGCACCATTGGACACAGCCGGACCTGCAATAACACAGCAGACATATGGATTTTTGATGGCATTCACACTTACGCAAGAACATGACTAATGTACTCTTCTCTTCAAAGTCCTTTATTCACGTTAAAGGGACAAAGAAACAATACTAAAATTGACTGATTAATTCACTTGTTCAAATTTAAACATGTGGCATAGTACCTCATTTTTATGTCCCAGGATCGAATAATGGGGTACATGTATATTGTTTTTGGCCTGTCCGTCTGTCTGTCAGGTCTGTCAATACTATATAAATTGTACGCTATAGTTTCTTTAGCTAGTTACAACAGAGACACGTCAAGCTTAAGTTCCTGTTATAGCGTAAATAAATCACAAAAAGTAGAACTTACCTGGGCATCATTTTTCTCATTGCATCATTTTTCTCAAAGCGTTTACAACAGGAATAAAATGTCGATAGTTGGAATCCAAGCAAAACAATAGGCATTATGTCGACGGGTAAGTTTTTTACTCTATCACCGCTTTTTACGAAGGATTCCAGAAATAGTCGATGTATCACGATTGATACCGGAGATTTTGATTTTGATGTTAAGAGTGATCTCCCGGCAATAGTAGTTTACACTGCAATTTGTGCTGGAATTAGGTTTTTTAATACTGGTTTCCCTTTTGGATTGTGAACTATTTATAATGGCGGTGTATGCAAAACCTAAGACTAATTCTTAATCAAAGACGCAATAGCAATCGACTTAAGAAGTAATATCGATCCTTTAAAATATATTAACAGCTGGTTAAATTTAGTAGCAACATAGCCAAATGCACATAGTTAAACAAAGAACGCCGTTAGAATAAGCATTATTAATACAAATTCCAAAAGTTCAACTGCAGTTGTCAATAACACACAGGAAGTAAAGATATACATGCATATGAATTAATTATAAACTTATCAACATGCGACATTGAGATGAAATGTTTGAATAGCAAATGTAACTAGGCAAAATGCAAAGACCATGTATCAGAAAGCATATGGCAGTAGTTATAATGAGAATGTCATTTAACATCATGCATGGACTGGCGGATATTCCCTTCCATATTGGTATGTTGGAATGATGTTCTGAACCAGCATTTGTATGTGGACTAAAATCCTAGCACACTTTCAAGACTCAAGATATTCAAACCGTTACATATAAACATATTTTATATACCCGGTAGATTTTCATTAAAATTCTTCGTGATGATATCTTATGTTTAAATGAGTTACTTTAGAAAGCCTCGCAATGATAACAATACAAATGCTTTGGTAAATATACATTATGCAGCTAGTGAATTTTCAGTGTAAAATGACAGGTTTGCATGGAGCCATGGCTTACTCTGCGTCCGCCAAATAAGCCAATGGCTACAAATAAGAAAATTTGGCTACACAAAATCCATTTGGCTACAATGATTTCTACATACCCCCCCCCCCCCCCACTCCCCACAAAGTATCCAAAATAATAAATATTAAGACATAAAAAGGTAAATTTGGCTACAGAAAATGTTGAGCCAGAGGTAGCCATTCCGAGTGGAATATACAATTTTTCACGCAAAAAACAACAACAAAAGTGCTCAGGACTATTAACTGGTATATCAGAATTAGAAATTCTACACCATATATTAAAATAGGTTTGTATTATAAAAAGGGCAGTGTACGCCAGACATGTTGCTGATAATCACCACATGTGCGAGTCAAACGCAGTGCCATTTCTTAAAAGAACTAAAAACAGTCGGTATCACGATGCCATGTTTACATTTGGAACATTTAATTGGTTGGTTTTGCAATTATAAAATTTAGAGTTCTTTATCGATGATATTTATCAACGACAGTAATAGAATGAACAGCAAGTTACAACTTAAGCGAGGAAATTGCATGTGGTGTCTATAGGTTACGCATGCGCAATTAATTTCCTTCTATATAACATATAAAATAGTTCAAGTTCGATATCAATTTTTACCATGATCAAGCAATGACCCACTATATCATCATACATCATTGGAAAGATAAATGCGTAATCTTTTTTACAAATGGATGTCATTAAATTCTATACGTTGTAACTCAAAATATTCACCTTAGAATAGGCACACCGGTTTTGACAGCTGTGCAGGCGACCATTTTGGGCTCAAATAGTATGACCTACTTTCATAGCCGGGAACCATCAACAGAAAAAGTAGAGCACAAAAATGGCTTTTTTTCTTATTGCTTACATATATACCTTCAAATTGATACAAAAACATTCCATTTGCAATGTATTTTACAAATCCAATGCAGCATGCACTGAACAATGAGTGATAAGTATCAAACTGACTGCATGTAACCCTGCAAACAGGAGTTCCGGTTTGGGGTTATGTGACCTTTAAGAGAACCCAACCCCTTCAAATTTGAATTAAAGGCACTTTTCCCACAGGTATAATCTGTTTTGAGAAAGATCACAAAGTTCCGGTACAATGACACACAGATTTATTCATAAAAGTTGCCATTGAAAGCGCCATGCGTAACAGCGTTTCGCGTCAAGAAATAAGGTAGAAAAGCCAAACTTGGTTACATCATACATGCAGCACTTAGACTCCATACAAGGCATCACTTTCGATTCTAATAGGCAAAGCTGATATAACATATGACTTAATAAATGAAAAAAATCATCAATGCCAATATTTGTGCATCAAAGCAGGTTTTGAACCGGATTCGAACAAACTTTCGGGGGGGTGGGGCACATTTTAGGTAAAATCCATGTAGAAGCAGCATTTCTGATGTCATTTGACCCAAGAAAAGGGCTTGCTTACATGGAAAAACAACACACTTGACTATAAAAAGTCATCGTCAGACATGAGCTTTAAGTATTTTGTCACACCTGGACCTAGGATTCCTCGGCTCGAGTTCCGTCTCGGACAGGCTCCGGAAAGTGTCAGTCTGGCCCGGGTGCTCAATTCCGTGTAATCTGATAAAACAAAAAGGTTTTGTATGCACATTTACCCATTGCGGTGCCAGCTAATGTAAGTTAGATACAATTAGAGTAAGCTTTCAATAGTCTTTGTTGCTTTATTTGCTTCAAATGGTTAATCCACCATGCCGGCATCAAATTGTCGGGCACACTGGCAAAGTTATCGCCACAAAATGTGGTTTCAGAGCTGCAGTAAATGTAAAACATCCAATTTTTCTAATTTTGGTGACAAAAGTGTGCCAGGATATCAAAGAAGTCATTTTACAATAGATTTAATTGAAAATAACGGCGTACTAACCTGCAAAGACACCGATCCTCTCGACACGACTGGGCGAGTGTTGAGGGCCGTCTCCGAATCAGTCATGCTGTACAGTTTTTGATGGCCAGTCACTTCAGCCGGACTTGTTAACCAATTGGACGACAGTTCAGGCAGAGCTATAGACCCATTACGAAACCGCCTACAAATGCACACTTAGATTTACGCATAATATTGAGGTCACTTAAATACAGATTCCCTGGTGTTTTTTTACTCAGGGTCTATCACAACAACATTCTTCCACGAAAGAAAGCATACTATTATTATCATTTTTGTGTTTTCAGCTGAATACTTAATTTTACTTGAACTGAGCAAGATATCCAAATAGGAAAAATAAGGCAAAGTCGTGTTATTCTGAGTAGATCTGCCTGACGGGGTTGAAGGGGAAGGCATATAACAGTGTGGGTCCAAAATTGGCGGGCATTTTTAACAGTAAAAGGCTAAAAAAGTAAACAATAATAAAAAATACAGATAAAAATAAAAACGACACGCATTAAGTTCATTATTGAGATTAATGCAAATTAATGTCAAAATGTCACTGAAAAACAATACCGAGTGTTTTAGTAGTCTTAGAATATGTCTCCGGAACAGGTTTCGTTGTGATTTTCCAGCATTTACCCCCCCCCCCCCCCCTTATGACCCCCAGTGCAACAGCCCAATTGCAAACAGCACTAATTTGGGTCATAATGACATCTGGCAGTTATGTTTTGCAATACAGAGAGTTTTTGATGGTCAATTGTCATAATTCTGGCAGACGACTAACTTGGTCGGATGTGCTTAAAGGCAACGCATGCGCAATTAATTTCCTTCTATATTAGATATAAAATAGTTCAAGTTCGATATCAATTTTTAACATTATCAAGCAATGACCCACTATATAATCATACATCATTGGAAAGATAAATGCATACTCTTTTTAACAAATGGATGTCATTAAATTCTATACGTTGTAACTCAAAATATTCACCTTAGAATAGGCACACCGGTTTTGACAGCTGTGCAGGCGACCATTTTGGGCTCAAATAGTATGACCTACTTTCATAGCCGGGAACCATCAACAGAAAAAGTAGAGCACAAAAATGGCTTTTTTCTTATTGCTTACAAATATACCTTCAAATTGATACCAAACCATTCCATTTGCAATGTATTTTACAAATCCAATGCAGCATGCACTAAACAATGAGTGATAAGTATCAAACTGACTGCATGTAACCCTGCAAACAGGAGTTCCAGTTTGGGGTTATGTGACCTATAGACAATCCCAGAATCGATAAATTGACCGCCGCCATCTTGGCTATCACGTGACCCGCTGCCATTACGGTACTGAATAATCTGGTAGACAACAGCGTTCAAAGATCTATCAGTAAACAAAGATTGGAAACATGAAAGAATTTTAATTTACATCTTAAAAAAATAACTTAAAATAATACATGCTAGATTTACAACATATGTGTCTCTGCAACATTCAGTGACAACACGTTATGTTTAAGGCCGAAATAGCTGTGTTTTTAGTACTCCTTTCAGTATTTCCTTTGCCTAAAGCACAATTATTTCTCTATTTAATGTTATTATTCGAAGATAATTATAAAGGTCATGTCCGCATATAAAGTCTGATGTCCCTGCATTGTTCTTCAGTACCGTAAAGGCGGCGCATGCGAGTATTCAGGAGCGGTAATCCGGGAGTTTTCGATTTCTATGAATGGCTTTTAGTCATTGGAACACAACTAGAGTAATGTTCAAATATAGAAGCGCGTGTATATGTTGCACTTCTTTTATCACGTGGTTTTCATTTCAAAATTGCTTAAGGGCATCATGGACTCATGACATCATAGTCATGCGATAGCTGTTTAAACAACCGACATTTTCAAGTGTATTGACATAGAGGGCAAATAAATACTGCCACGTATCTTCACCACATTTAGAGCTGCACCAAACATTACAAACATAGGAATGGATCGGATTAAATTCGTCTTTTCAATCACATTCATGTTTTCGTTGTTATTCTCGATATGTCCATATATGTGCGGTGAGATATTCAATGCGGCGGCGGAAGAACATATAAAAAATCTCGTGCTGACGACAATGGAATGTCGTCACGTGCCTGGTTTTACGTTGAGCGTTGTGAAAGGTACGTATCGTTTTCTAAATGTCGATTTTCATACATTGTTTTTTTTTAACCTGTTCTGTGTTTTGTGTTCAGCTACACTATTTTGACAATTAAAATATTGAAGATGTAAGTAGTTAACGTCTATGTGGAAGAGTTATATGCCATGATAAACACGGAAAACATGGAAATGTTTCATCTACATAAAAGCAAATAAAATAAAGATTTTAAAAAATAAAATATAAATTCTTATGGATTCATTTTAGCCAATGAACTTTCTTAAAAGATATATTTAAAAAGCAACTGCAATAGAGATCAAATTCTGAGAAAACAGGAAAATTAAATACGATCTCAAACACTCCAAAATACTTTTATTATTAGAACAGTTTTAATGAAAAAAAGGTACATTGATCTTGTTTACATACGTTAAATGAACGGATATGAACAGTCACCGGAAGTTGATTATAAACTGTGAATAATGACGTATTCCCTAACGCGGGATGTTATTTTCATGGGAGATCATCTTTGTGGGGAAGATCTATAGATAAAAATCGTGACAACTATTAGATAAAGCATTGGCGTTTGTAATTATTTATTCCATCCAATTCGTATTCAGCTTAATTTAGGACGGCGTCAATGGATTTACATCTCGGTATTTTGACTCGTTACGACAGTTTAAATCTTAAACAAAAAATATTTTAAAGTTTACACTCCATTCTCTCAGAAGTGTGCGTCCCAACTGTGTTGTTTAGTACGGTCATATAAATGGGCCCAAATTATTCAATTTTCGAACTGAATTCTTGTGCCCACTTAATAAAACATTTCTTCAAATTGCTAATATACCAGGAGGTGATGTTTGGGCTCGTGGTTTTGGCAGAGCGGACATATCTGCCGGTGTTCCGGTGGACAATTCCACTCTGTTTGCCATTGGCTCCGTAACCAAGTCCTTCACCATGGTGCTGCTCGGTATACTACTCACTGAGAAAAAGTAGGTACACGCTGGGCGAAAGCAAATAATACAAAAAAATGCACCTTAAAACGTGTATTTTAACTATTTTTGCTTTGTATCATTTGAAATTATCTTCTAGTGTTCTGTTTTAATATTTGATGAAGGGTTACGTATTTGTTTTAAAGAAAATTCATATTTGTTAATAACTAGTATACGTTTTGGTAAATTCCAGACTGAAAAAGTGAAGTTTTGTATATTTTATTATTTGTCATTTTTACGTGCGCGTTTAAAGTGTAATATACATCATATCTTATATTGTTTCGTTACAATTACTTAGCACTCAAACGGAACATAGATGTCTCGTCTGTACTCCTCTCGTTAAACTTATTGCTCCTCGTAGTAGACACATAACACTGAAACATGTTATTTGCGTCCTGCAAAACATGGGGATTATGCTATATGCGGTCAGCGGAGCTGTCCTCTGTAAAGACACGTGCGGTTTCGTGGTCATATTTGTAGACTGGGTAATTCTTGACCAGACTTCGCGATCAATTTTTGATAGCACTGTTCGTTTCACACCAGACTTGACTGGACGGCCAAGGTGATGGAAATTCTGGGTCCCGAGTACGGCTTCGTGGACGAGTATCGAACAAGGGAGAGCACGCTGAAGGACCTTCTCTCGCACCGCACAGGACTGGACGGCCATGAATTTGGTGTCATCAGCGGATATCCGGAAACGGTGTCCAGGGAAGAACTGAGCAAGTAGGTGAAAATAACATAATGGTTTATCACTACAGATAAATGTATTGTGTCCACGATTTCTAATTTACAGTTTGAGCCCTTTGTACAATATTAAATTCCATTAACAGTTGTTTATTTTGATAAATAGGAATCTCAAATTTCTACCGGAAAAGAAGGCTTTTCGAGACGGATTTATTTACAACAACTACATGTACATGCTTCTTGGACACGTTGCTGAAAAACTAGGTGGAGAAACGTGGGAAAATCTTATTACGTCACGTGTTTTGACTCCGATCGGAATGTCGTCATCAAAATTACTGAAGCAGCCATCTGACGTGTTTATATATGGTGTCGCACAACCATATATTTTAAGGGACGGTCAATTTGCAAACGGGACCAGAAGCATTTATACGTAAGTTGTTAACTACAAGATACGCATCTTTCATTATGTTTCGTAAAAGACGTTATTTATACTTAATATCCCATTTGTGTGATGTATGATTCCCGTCTTAACAGGTTGTACTTGACTGTACTCACTGTGTATCTCTGTTTCTCGAGTAGGACTGGTCAGCGAATTGCTTCAGTTTGTATTAACTTGTTTTTGCAAATTTCCCTGATTGAAATGCATGTCAGGTCAACGTCGCTACATGATAAATATCAAGCTATCGTTGATAAAAACCTGCATGGTTGCCAAGGCGTTTTCGGGGTAGCTGTCTACGACCAATCAATTTGAATATAAAATTTCCCGCCGGTAGGCCTCAGAGGGGGTAATCAAGATGGCGACGTCCATACTAAAACAGTTATTTTCGCCGTTGTATACCCTTTATTACTTCTGTTTTAATATTTGTTAAATGATGCTCACTTTCCAGCCATATCAGTAAAAAGGTGATGAGATTTTTTCGTAGTTAAATTCGCTTTATATCTCGACTTCACTCCGTGCAAATTTTCTTAGTGGAGCCCTAATTAGGTCATCCCGCTAAGAAATTTCGCACCGAGTTAAGTCGAGATATAGAGCGAATTTTACTATGAAATTAAACCCAGAATTTTCTTCCTAATATGGCTGGTAAGAGAGCGGAATAAAAAATACTAAAAGGTATAAAACGACGAAATATTCCTGCCTCGACATGGACGTCGCCATCTTGTTTGTCACGTGATTACCCACTCTGGGCCGGAAACGTTTCGCAGTAGAAAACTTGCAATCTACAAACATATTTCACATTAACATTAATATGTTATTTCATCGACTTTCTATTTGTGGGAAGAATATGGTATGAAAAGGGATACTACAGTTCGTTTAGCAACGATGTTAACTGCGTATTTAGCATGAAACTAGGTTTGAGCAGTTTCACACTCAATTCTCGACATCAATACAGAGTGTGTGCCCCTTTTATATTTAGAAGAATGTCAGCGCCTGAGCGTTTGTACTGTGTTCTCATATTTGCTAATTACTACGATATTGCATTCTGTCCACTCATACATTTTTGATCATGTAAGTATTTTGTTCTGTAACCTGATATACGCTTTGACGCAAATATTTAAAATTGTTTTCGAAATTTACCGTTAAACGCGCGAATTTTTAAAGCTTTGAACAAGCCGGCGTTCCAGCAGTGGAATTGTAACCTCACTTTAATGCAGTGCATTCCAACCCGCAATGTATAAAGGTTCGTTTGCGGACAGTTACAGAAAGCGTTATATAATCGCTATGGTGGCATTTCCCTCATCTGTGGGTCCAAATATATTCACAGTCCTCATTTGTTGTGTTCCAATCTAAGAATGAAATCACCAAACTATTCAATATTTTTAATTTAACAACTGATATTCCTGGAATGAAGATTCCTTTAATATTTTTTTCTATTATTTTGTTTTATCTTTACATTGCTCAATAAGAATCATAGATTTATCGAGTATCATTTTAAAGGTACCGTCTATCACGAATGACGAAAACAGAAAAGTTGTAAAATACCGTATTTTTTTTTACAATAATTAGTTTATATTGATTAAAATATCACGACTGGTATATTACATTACTTGAATAAAGTTGTTAAGTTTTCATATTTCAGTATATTCGGTAATACATTTTACTGGGTACCGGTACCAAGTAGCTACCAGTTAACGCCAGTAGATTGATCATCATCGTCACGTGGTAAACCCAGGAATGCAAATTGTGCATGCGTAGGGAATTGTATATAATGTATATATAATGATCAATCTACTTGCGATATGTATAGTGTGTATATCGTTATGTCACCTATTTTAGCGATGCACTTTCGATTTCACATCGCTAAATTTTATTACCGAATATCTACTGAAAATTTTAACTTTTTTCAAGTAATGTAATTTACCAGTCGTGATATTTTAATCAATACAAACTAATAATTGTAAAAAGTACGGTATTTTACAACTTTTCTTTTCTTCGTCGTCGTGGTTGACGGTACCGTTAAATATAATTTCTTCATGTGCCTGAAACTAGCTTAATGAAATTTTGCATGTGCTACTAATTAAAACTTATTGAATGGTAAATACGCAGGAAAAACATACACTGTTTATTTCATATTCAATCATTTAAATGACGAACGTTTCTCATAGCTATCACAACAAGTACGACACGTATACAAATTTCAGATGTAGCGTTTTCCAGAAAATGGAAAACCTTTAAATTAATGACAATGTTTATGTTCTGCATTAACAGTTACATTCAGGTTTAGCCATGGTTACCTATTTTATTTTAACAAGCTTCATTGTTTCCATTTAACGTACACGTTGCCTATGCTTCAGACGTGTAAAAGGAGGTCCAGCTGTAATTTCTATTTAAAATTTAGTGTTTTTTGTGTTTCGATTTTAAAAAATATCATGTTTTATGGCGTTCGAAATTAAATTTTGAAGCTGTTTAACTTGTGCTGGATCTTTAAGGATTCGACCAATGGAACCGTCCGGGGCTATTCTCTCAAACGGTGTCGATATGGCCAAGTACATCCGGTTCATCATCAACATGGGCAAGACAGACAAAGGGGAACAACTGTTGGACACGGAGCTTCTGAAACAAGCCTTTATTGGTTAATATTTGTATCACGATAATATTCATATATTAGATCACCTGGGAGTATTCTGGATTGGTTTTAGAGAGAAAATGGGTTTTCGATGGAAGCAAAATACAATATATTGTAAGAGCTATAGTAAGTGGCTTTTATAAGTGGATCATTTGTGTTCAGGTGAGCTAAACTATAGCGGACTTCTAATGCAATTGTGCAATGGAAATGATGGATGCGTCCTACACAGATATTCATGCAAGTCACTGATTTGAATGTTTAGGGATTTGAATTCAAAATCGATAATATTTGGATTATTGTTTGGGTTCCAGGCATCATATCGGACACGAGTGACAACTATAGAACAAACTTCTTTCTTACACAGCCTACGTTTCCAGCCTTCGAAATCCCACTTGGATATGGTCATGCATTCACGGAGGCATTCTACAATGGTAGGTCGTAGTGTAGATTGAACTTGCAAGTAAATCCTACAAATGCATAGTCTTTGATTCTCCCGTTATACCTTATCATTTTAAGATACATACGGGTTAAGATCAGTTCAAGGGGGAGAGCGTATGTTTGGTTGCCATACCCCAGAAAAGGTTATATATGAACCTGAACTAACAAAAACTCGATAAAGTAAACTGAAATAAACTGAATGGGACTGAACCGAACAACGCTAAGCAAGGTCGAGCTAAATTGGTACAAATTGCCATCGCACAGCCTCAACACTTGCACACATTTATAAGCTATTCTCTATTAAAAAAGGATGCTAAAAATGACTCTCTACGATCTTTATGTATTCAAATATCAAACGTCTCAAGGTATTTACCAAAAATCTACACCCAAAGCCATTTCAAACCGGAGCACACAAATTTACCATGTTTATTTGATTATTATATATAAATTAAATAGGAGTCGTACATCGAAATAATAAGAAAAATGAACTAAACGATACACGAACGGTTCATGGCAAAGTAGACAAATGGCACAAATGTCATAAGGAATAACTGTTCTGTGTTGCTAGGAAATCGGAGGGTGGACCACAGCGGAGGCGTTTTCTCATACATCACGCTGCTTTGGATATTCCCGGATCAACACATCGGTAAATATACGTAAATTAATGTTTCGTGTCGATTATATTTGCTGGACTCGGTTAATGTCAGTGTATTTGACGGTTGTGAAATGCATCAACTCGGTTGATTAAAGTGCACGTGAAAGTGTGTTTGAAAATTAATCATTTGCAATGTAATTTCACATACCTTATTTAACCCATATATGCCTAGTGGACTCTCCCATCCTTCTAAGATTAGGGATGTCTAGTATATGTATTTCTTTATTTAGAATATTTCTTACAGAAATTCCATTAAGCAAACAGCGGATACCCAGATGAGACGCCGCATCATGCGGCGTCTCATGTGGGTCTTCACTGTTTGTCATTGCTTTTTTCTTAGACGCTATGCATAAATGGGTTAAAGTGTCCATCATTTCCTTGCAATGGTTATTGTATTAATTGTAGGTATATTCGCAAGCACCAATGGTCCAGCAGTAAACGCGTTGCAAATGAAAGCATTGACGACCACTTTCTATCACGTGAGTGACATTCTTCTTGGATATAAACCTTGGATTAACGTCACAAATGCATGTACATTTCCGGGACCGTGGCGAAACGATACCGTGACAGAGTTCGGAGCAGGCGAGATATCCCGAGAGTTGCGTAACGCGAAGGAATACACGGGCTTCTATGGCAACAACGTGCTCTCTGGTATACACGTGGAATCAGACGACAAAAGCAATACCAGTTTAAAGTTCACCATGGGTCTCCTAAATGGTTACCTGCAATCAACGACAGATCATGATCGTTTCATGATGGAAATAATGTCCCCTGCTGAATTTTACGCACCGTTTATGGACAAGAATAACGTCACCATGAAATTTCACGTTACGTTCTTACGTTACAATAATGAATGCACTCTTCTTCAACTTCACTTCAACATGCCTCTGAATTTTACGAAGCAAGGATACATTACCTCTACCAGGGGGCAAGCTGTTAACAATGGACAGGGTTTAACTACCAGCATCAACTGCGTGATATCTGTTTTGGCTTACTCGTTTGCCAACAACCCTTAATGATGATGGACGCGGTCTGTTGAACTTAATATAAATTTGTATACAGTTTGTATTTATAATACCTCTATATTGATTGGCGTCGCTCTGGAGAGCGGCGACTAGTATTTAATGCATTTTTTCGCTTATGGGAGAAGTTATTTTACGGATCAATGTATACATTTTTGTTTTAAGAATATCTTGCATAGTGGTGATTTTTTGTGTAAATTAGTGTAAATAAGTACTGCATTTGTGCCTATAACATTTATTACAACATTTATTGCCAATAATGCAAAGCTAATTGTTTTAATTAATAACTGATCCACAACTGATCACAGGGGAAAGATCACAGGGACTGGGCAAATACGCGAAACTTTCTGGTTTTGTATAAAAACAAAACATAATCAAAATATATTTATTTTGTGTTTTTTCTAATTTGCTTATTTAGTGGAGAATCAATGTAATACGATTTTTGACGACCTATCGCGAAAGCAAGTTTATTGAGTGGCGTAGTGGTACGAAAACGTACAATGTATTAGTTTATTAATATACATATAATAACGATCGCTATACACAACTTCACCAAATAGAAGTACATAAATGATGTCAGCCGGAATAGCTCAGTTGTGAGAGTGTTAGACTGATGTTGTTTACGCAACAATCATCTAAAGGCCCCCGGTTCAATCCCGGGTTCCGGCACGAACGGAACAGTTCGGCGACTGACATTTTTTTCAGGCAGATTAATAAATATAATAAAGCATGTAGACATTTTAAAATCCATTTTACTGCAATTTGATAATTTTATTAAAATTAATGGATGCCGCGTGGTGACAACGTTTATTAAAATTTCTTACATCACTTAAATATCTTATAAAAATACACGTGTTTTTATATTAACAAATAAATGCAAACAACACATCTTTTATCCATGTATTTTTATGGTTGTCTATCATAGGTCCTAAGTACTATCCCTACCACATATATAGCGCGAAGCGCGACACTTATTATTGATTGTAACAATGAGTTGCGAAGAAGTTGTGTCCAAGCAACCCGTTTCCCTAGAGTCAAGCACTACTCGGAGTTTTTTTTAAGAACCACATATAGAGCGCAAAGCGCGACACGTATTACTATCCAGGTGGTATGGGCCCTTTAGCATTATCCGACCATTACGTCCATAGTTATCTTCCTTAGAATTTGAGAAATTTTGAAATCGTTGTTCGAAGTCCAAAATTTTCATCCGATTATTCCCAAACTTGCACAGGTTGTTTTTATCAATGAGGACCCAACCTTAACTCTATATGAGCAATATCGGACCATAAGTCCAGAATTATGTCTCTTTGAATTTAAAAATAAAAGTGAAAAACTGCTAGGTTAGGTGATTATGTCAACATTTTTCATCAGATTCTTTCCAAACTTACAGTGTCTTCATATCAATGAGCATTTTACCTCATTTAAAATAAGAATCATCGGGACAATAAGTCCAGATTTTTTTCTATTAAATTTGACAAAATAAACAATTCCACTTGTTTAAAAGATTTCACAACTTTCGTCTGAATATTTCCAAACTTGTTAAGTGCTTTTATATCAGTTTTACTCGAACCCTATTGAAAATGATGAATATCGGAGCAATAAATCTATAATGATCTTTTACTGAATTTCAAAGTATTTTGAAATGCAGCTTCTTTATGCAATTTACAGTTTTCATTCATTTTTTTCAAAATTTTACAGTGTTTTCATATCAATGAGTACTTAACCCCTATCGTAAATGAGCAACGTAAGAATAAGTTCAGAATCATCTCCCCTGGAAGTTGAGAAAAATATGAAATCACGCTTACAAGATGAAGCAGATTTTTTAAAACCTACACAGTTCTGTTCCATTAATGAAAACTGCACACGGATGCCAGTAAAAAAGGAAAGCAATGTAAATAAAATGAACTATGAAATATTTGGGGGTTGCAACACAAAATCATACATAATGGTTATTTGGGGATTATAACACAACATCATAAATAATGGTTATTTGGGTTTATAACACAACATTATAGATAATGGTTATACCAGTATCTTTTTCTATTTTGTTTAAAATAATCGGCCAATATATTAATATTTACAGTAGAAAAAAATCGTTCCATGTAACATCATTGAGTGCCTTTAACACTAAAATTCCCGACGCCCTTTGATGCTTTGCATCAATACTTATCTTGTACCTGTCTGATATAACGTTGCATGATCAGGGTGCAGGATCAACGGGAGTTTCAGGGGGTTACACACGGGCAGGAAAAAGAATGTTAACACTCCGATAAGAACTTAATTTGTGTTTTGGCTTGTTAAACAAAGTTTTTCTGATGTATTTCTTTTTGCCATAAGCAGCATAAACACTTTTAGGCACTAGTTGAAATTCTTAAGAAAATTGTTTTAACCCTTTGCATGCTGGGAAATTTGTCGTCTGCTAAAATGTCGTCTGCAGAATTTCTAAAATTAGCATTTCCTTCTATTTTTTTCAAAGAATGCTATCAGAATAGCAAACAGTTTGGATCCTGATGAGACGCCACGTTTTGTGGCGTCTCATCTGGATCCAAACTGTTTGCAAAGGCCTTTAAAATTCGGTTCCCGCACTGAAAGGGTTAAAAAGTTATTTGAAATAAACCATCACTTAACTTGGTGTTTACATTCATAAAAGTTAAATTGTAAACCCCGCAAAGTCACGTGATCCTGCACCCTGATGATATATTTATATATCAGTTCAAAGTTGTTATATCAGTCGATGTTTGGAGGTAGGTCATATTACTCGGAATGAACTATAAAGTCATCATCTTCAGTAAAATTAAATCAGCTTCAACAAAACAAACAATTTGATACCAAGTTGTTATATATGTTAGACACACAAAGAAACAAAAAGCAAAAAAACATATTTGACAAACATTAAGCGCAAGTGCTCTATGACGGCATTATTAACACGTTAAACGTTTGTCGCTGTCTCTCTGTCTCCTCTCTCTCTCTCGCTGTCTCTGTGTCTCTCTGTATGTCTCTCTGTCTGTCTGTCTGTCTCTGTCGGTTTGTTTATCCGTCCGTCCGTCTGCCTGTCTGTCTGTCTCTCATTTAAATTAAGTAGCTCTGGTATTGTATCACTATACTCATTAAATGACGTTATAGTATGTGTTTAACTTTACCAGTCATTTAAATTTTCACGTGATGTATAAAAGGTATTTATCTTATTGGATATTAAGTACGACATATAGTTTGTTTGCAAGTCGCGTAACCCACTAAAGGTAGATTATTAACTAACGGCTCGCGCACACATGTCGTGAATCTCTCCCACTCTGCTTCTCTCCTCTGTGTCTGTCTCTGTCAGTGTCTGTGACAGTATGTATTTGTTTTCTACGTAAGACTTAGAGTATCATTTACTCCACAATTATTTTCAAACAGTAACCAAATAGTAAGTATGAAAAGTTTCAGTGCAAGGAACAAGCATGCAAAGCGCATATATCAGCTGTAATAGTGAGCTTAAGTTTATAAATGAACTGCACTCCTGTCATATCTTGACATCTTTAGCACTGCACCGGGTCATATCATTTTTTCATCAACATGTTGAGTGTAAAGTCAAATTTCCCCACCAATACGATTTTTTTTAAGAAACCCAGGCGGATATGTTACTCGGGGGACATTGGTTGATATCATTTTCGGTGCAAAAACTTGTTCACTGACATGCCTTTAAAGAAATTTGTAAATGAAGTGCTAAATATGGGACAAATTTCTGCATCGTCGACTTCAAATAGCCATATTTCAATAAATCCCGAATAATAATAACCAGGCTTTTTTTCTAGAATACATGATAATACCTCATTTGTATAAACCAACAGATATTTTAATTCAATTATACCTTTAAAAAATTATAGAACAGGATTTACTTACCCTACCGACATTCAGCCAAATTTATCGGAAACTTTTCCAAGCAGGTCGAACGTTTCACATCAGATCGGGTTTCCGGGGGTGAGGATTGATTATTTAAATAATTAAATTTACCACTAACTCTGTAAGCACGGGTGTTCTAGTGGTTTAAGTACTAGTCTTTTACTGCAAGGGTGATTGGTTCGAGCCCAGTTGAGGATTACGTTTTTCCTGTCTGTTTACATGTATCATGTCAAAGCATTGAATGACAAACTTCGATAAGTGCCAGAATCTGTGAATAATTGGCAAACCAATCAAGCTAAAGACAGTCGAATAGAAAACTCAATGTGTATTTAAATAACTTTATTGAAGAACAAAATAATTATGGCGATATGTGCATATTTGTGTTGGTTAGCGTTCCAAAAACATAGAATTCGGGCGTATATACGTTTATCCATTCAAAAATATATTATGAATTTATTTAAAGGGGCCTTTTCACGTTTGGGTAAATCGACAAAATTGAAAAAAATTGTTTCAGATTCGCAAATTTTCGTTTCAGTTATGATATTTGTGAGGAAACAGTAATACTGAACATTTTACCATGCTCTAAAATAGCCATTATAAACATCTTTTGACGATTTAAAATGCTGAAAATTATAAAGCGTTGCAACGCGAAACGAATTAATAATTTGGAGAGTTCTGTCGTTGTCATTATATTTTGTGAAACTTCGAGGATTGCTTATATAAAGTATAAAATACATCAAACATTGTATTAGGAAGGATGACCGAATGGTCTAAGTGGGAGACTTTTTACTCCATGACTCAGGGGTCAATGGTTCGAGCCCTGTTGAGAGTTACCTTTTTTCTCTTTTTTTTAAATTTTATTCTTGATTTTTTACTAGAGCTTTTTATATCCAATGTTTACATTTATCAATATAAACAGTTAATGACAAACTTCAAAACATGCCAAAATCTGTGAAAAGGCCCTTTTTAGAGCGCTAACCTTCATGGATTTGACTGAACGCTATTAACCTGCCTTTATCAAGCAAAATCTAGAAAAATCGAAATTCGGCATCCAACGTCTCTCGATATGGCAAACGATATTCAATATGATATTGTGGATTATCGTATCGTATGTCGCGTTGAATATCGTGTGTCGTTATATAGACATTACAAACGACATTCGACACGATTCGCGACAACGACCTACTACGCATAACAACAGATAGAGCAAGTGACTGTCACGTTCATTAAATTGCTTATGCACGATACACGACATTTAGCGCGATACACGACAATGCACGACGTAACCTGAACTCTTAACACCCAAATTGAGGTTATCCAGTTAGTTTCCACACCCTGTATTCGCAATCAAATAGCAGTGTTTTTAATGAACTTGGCAATTGGATGAAGTATATTCATAGAGGTATGTACTAAATGGTAGGGAAACTCCTATTGGATGAAGTATATTCATAGAGGTATGTACTAAATGGTAGGGAAACTCCTATTGGATGAAGTATATTCAAAGAGGTATGTACTAAATGGTAGGGAAACTCCTATTGGATGAAGTATATTCATAGAGGTATGTACTTAATGGTAGGGAAACTCCTATTGGATGAAGTATATTCATAGAGGTATGTACTAAATGGTAGGGAAACTCATATTGGATGAAGTATATTCATAGAGGTATGTACTAAATTGTAGGGAAACTCCTATTGGATGAAGTATATTCATAGAGGTATGTACTTAATGGTAGGGAAACTCCTATTGGATGAATTATATTCATAGAGGTATGTACTAAATGGTAGGGAAACTCCTATTGGATCTAGTATATTCATAGAGGTATGTACTAAATGGTAGGGAAACTCCTATTGGATGAAGTATATTCATAGAGGTATGTACTAAATGGTAGGGAAACTCCTATTGGATGAAGTATATTCATAGAGGTATGTACTTAATGGTAGGGAAACTCCTATTGGATGAAGTATATTCATAGAGGTATGTACTAAATGGTATGGAAACTCCTATTGGATGAAGTATATTCATAGAGGTATGTACTAAATGGTAGGGAAACTCCGATTGGATGAAGTATATTCATAGAGGTATGTACTTAACGGTAGGGAAACTCCTATTCAGTAGGTGTCTAGGTATATTTTTCAGACATTCTCTTGATAGAGCGGTCGGAGGAACGGTCGAACTTAATCAGGCGATTAGAAAATTATTGTTGTACGTTTTCATTGTAAGGCATTGAAAGCTTGTCCTTTACCTTACTTAACGTGACTCACAAATAAATTTAGTAAATGTATGGGAGTCTTAACTACAATTTAACTTTCTTATACTAAAAAAACAAATAAAGTCAAGAATAATAATATAGTTCTCAACATAGGAAAAAAGGATCTATCGATTTATATACAGGGATGGATCATTCAAAAAAATTATAACGAAAAATCAACTTCTCTGAGAAAAAAATCACTAACAAATATATAAAAATTATATAACACTATGTCAATGACGACTAGGTCACCCGAGTTGTGTATCGTGTTATTTCTTTAAATGTTATCCAGCATTTGTAAACATATTACAAGATATGTACATTTCTAGAAAGAAAATTCATTTCTGCGTTGAATAAGATCGAGTTCATGGCAATCGCTGCATTATTGAAGTTATGGCTGTTCAAAGCGATGCACCCTGATTTTCGGGTCATTTTGAGTTGAATACCGTGACAAAAAAATTTCATTATATTCACCATCAAATATATATATAAAAATCCAGAGAAGTTGATGTTTCGTTTTAATTTGATTACTTTCATTCAAAATAGTGTTTTTACTAATTAATATCATAGCCAAACGCTATTGTCACCTGTGGCGAAAGCACCAATCGTTGACCTAGAGAATAGAAATCACGACAAACGACAGCAGAGAACATGCAATTTTAGAATAAACCCTTTTGATTTTGGATAGATTTCAGCCATGTCAGTTAAAAAATAGGGATTATCAACCTACAAATAATCCAAAATCATATGAATTATCGAAACAATATTACATTTGTAAAACCGTTTAATTATTGCGATAGCTGAAATAATGTTGTCGTTTTTTAAATGTCGGTTCAAGCAAATAACAATAACACGAATAATTGTAATAGTAATATTTGCACGACTACCTAATTTGACTTATTGACTTAAATCAAATTTGACAAAGACACATTTTGCAGATTTTTGTGAAATCATATTTCCTGAATATTAAAACCCATTTATGCCTGGCGTCTAGAAAAAAATGTCTTAGTTTAAACCTATTTATTTTAGCTCGATTGCATCGAAAGCCTAAGGCTTATATCACACCTTATATCACGGCCGTTAATCACGCGCGCCACCTCTTTTTTGAGATGCATTAATAAATGAGCCAATGCAAATTCCGAGGCGCTCAGGTCCGGATGTTCTGACCATTCATGGATAATTTTACAAGGTGATTATGTTATATATGTTTTTCATCATATTTCGCTTTCTTTTTAAAATCCGGCAATGTAGTGCGATTCAGCGAAGATTTATTCATCCAAAATGTACAGAAACATACACTCTCAGCCCATTTAAAATCGTGAGAACCTTTATAAGTAGTGGCATTGTGGAGTTTTAAAAAGAATTTCGATGAGTTTTTCCTGTGTGACGAGAAAATGTTTACCCAATTAAATCGCTAACGGCATCAAACGATTGCGTACACATAGATGTTGCATGATAGATGCTGCATGCACACAAATATTGGCTTCTGTCCGACGTAGTAGATAATTTTGCATTTTTCCTAAAGAGATGGAGCCAATGCTTAAGTGGTGGCGCTAATTATAGAAGGTGGCGCCAATGCAGGATGTATCAATTTACAATCGTATCGCAATGTCATTATCGCATGATGTACATTCGGTAGATAAAGTTATTTGTTATCTTTAATATATTTTTCAACGTACATACGAAGTCAAAAATCTTTACAGAACCTAAACACATTCTCTAATAAATAAGATGTAGTATTTTTTAATAATTATATAAGTGATCATCTCAATTAAGAAGTCACCAACCTGAATAAAACATATTGTACGATATATACCAAAAATTTGTAATACTCGATAAAACCAATAACTTAATGTTCAGCATAATCAAAATAATTCATCGACCGCAATATTTGGATGGCAATTCACGAAATAACAAGGGCTGTTTGTAAAACATGCATGCCCCCATATGGACTGTCAGTAGTGGCAGCCATTGTGTGAATACGTTTTTTGTCACTGTGACCTTGACCTTTGACCTAATGTAAGTTATCATCCGGAAACCATTGTACTATTTCCAGTCACTGTGACCTTGACCTTTGACCTAGTGACCTGAACATCAATAGGGGTCATCTGCCAGTCATGATCAATGTTCCTATGAAGTTTCATGATCCTAGGCGTAAACATTCTTGAGTTACCATTTTAATATTTCGAGTCTCTTTGACCTTGACCTTTGACCTTGTGACCTAACAAGAGCTGTCAGAGGACATCGCGCTCGACTATTCGAGTGCTTGACAGTATAACGTAAGCCATCATGGGGAAATTGTACAATAATTTATTAGACGATCTTTCAAACATAAAAAAAAGGAAAAAATAAAAATTGGGGGGAGGTAGGGGGGGGGGGGTAGGGAGGGGGTAGGGGGTGAGAGGGGGGTATAATGTGGGGTGTGGTAATTTACTAGATGTTTAAAAAAAATTGGGGGGGGGGGGTGGGGGTAGGGGGGGGGAGTAAGAGGGGGGGTATAATGTGAGGTGTGGTAATTTATTAGATGTTTAAAACAAAACAAAAAATTTGGGGGGTGGGGGGGTAGGGGGGTGGGGGGTGAGAGGGGGGTATAATGTGGGGTGTGGTCATTTATTAGATGTTTAAAAAAAAATTGTTGGGGGGGGGGTGGGGGGTGGGGGCTGAGAGGGGGGTATAATGCGGGGTATGGTAATTTATTAGATGTTTAAAAAAATCCTTTTTTGGGGCGGGTGGGGGTAGAGGGGTAGGGGGAGTGAGAGGGGGGTATAATGTGGGGTGGTGTAATTTATTAGATGTTTTAAAAAAATTGGGGGGATGGGGGGGAAGGGGGGGTAGGGGGGAGTGAGAGGGGGTATAATGTGGGGTGTGTAATTTATAATATGTTTAAAAAAAATTATTTTTTTGGGGGAGGGGGGGTGGGGGTAGGGGGGTGCGGGGTGAGAGGGGGGTATACTGTGGGGTGTGGTAATTTATAAGATGTTTAAAAAAAATTGGGGTGGGGGTGTAGGGGGGTGGGGATGAGAGAGGGGTATAATGTGTGGTGTGGTAATTTATTAGATGTTTAAAAAAAAATTGGGGGGGGGATGAGGGGGTAGGGGGGTGGGGTGAGAGGGGGGTATAATGTGGGGTGTGGTTATTTATAAGATGTTTAAAAAATAAAAAATAAATTGGGGGGGGGGGTAGGGGGGAGTGAGAGGGGGTATAATGGGGGGTGTTGTAATTTATTAGATGTTTAAAAAAAAAATTTTTTTGGGGGGTTGGGGGGTAGGGGGTAGGGGGGTGAGAGGGGGGTATAATGTGGGGTGTGGTTATTTATTAGATGATGTTTAAAAAAATGGGGGGTGAGGTGGGGGGAGGGATTCTGGTAGGGGCATGGGGTATTGTTTGGGTGGAATCCATTGTGGTATTCAGGTAAGTGTTGTTTTGTCAAAGTAATAATAAAATGTGATCATAAAAAATAACAAATGATCTCACACTGACATGAACAAATATCCTCTATTTATTAAACATGAAATTTAAACTTATTGCATTTGTTTCCCCTGTATATAAGAAAGATATCATAGTGTATTACCTCCCCTGCCCTGCTTATATTTATATTGATCAACACAATTAAACATTAACACAATATTCAATACACAAAATATACAAAAAATATCATATTCTGATAATATTTTTACTGATCCACTTTATTTTACTCAAATGATGATGTTTCATTGGACTGATAATTATAGATTTAGGATTACAGACCAGTTTCTTCAGTTATATTGTTCAGAGTTCGCCCTGTTGGCCGCGTATGCGTTCTTGAGTTATCATCCAAAAACCATTTTACTATTTCAGGTCACCTTGACCTAGTGACCTCAAAATCCATAGGGGTCATCTGCGAGTCATGATCAATGTACCTATGAAGTTTCATGATCCTAGGCCCAAGCGTTCTTGAGTTATCATCCGGAAACCACCTAGTGGACGGACCGACCGACAGACCGACATTTGCAAAGCAATATACCCCCTCTTCTACGAAGGCGGAGGGGGGGGGGGGCATAAATATAAGATAATACTTCTTCTAGAAATGATGATTTGTGTATCTTAATCCAAATGCTTAATTTACTGATAGACCAAGGACAACGAACCTTAATAAGACTCATATATGTTGTTTTTCCCACGATCAACTCCAAAAAAAGATAGATCGGCCTTTTTCCGTTACCTTTTTTGTATAATACATGTTAACTGTTCTTATCATACAAAGATCAACGTTTAAAACCATCAAGACATTATTAGAAAATTACTTGTTCTTATTAAAAACGCACGCGACTCAAATGTGATGAAGTAGTCAACTTACACAAAAATAATGCAAGTCTTGTAAACATAATAGAAAACATATAATAAATCACTTTAAAATAGCTATAAATGTGCATTGGGGCCAACTCCTCATCTGTGCGCCACCTCCTTGGCATGGGCTCGATCTATTTTTGAAAAATGCAAATTTATCTATTAGATCGGCTTGAAGCCGATGTTTTTGTGTACGCACTAACGTGTACAGGTCCAAAGCAATCGGTTCGTGTAATGAACGATTTAATTTGCTGTAATTTTGCTCGCCACGATTGCAAAAGACATCGATTTGCTTTCATGAATTCTACCATGCAACAACTTATAAAGGTCCTCACATTTCCAATTGGGTTGTGATTGTATGTTTCTGTACATCTTTGGATGAATTTATAACCGCTGAATCGCACTACATTGGCCGATTTTTTAAATAATGAGAAATATGTTCAAAAAACATATCAAACCTGATCACCCTGTAAAATTATCCGTTACATTTCAAAACATCCGGTCCTGAGCGCCACCTCGGAAGTAGCATTGGCTCATACATTAATGCATCTCAAAAAAGAGGTGGCGCGCGTGATTAACGGCCGTGTATATAAATGCTCTCGAGTCCGTAAATCTCGAGTGATTTCATTGGTTCAATGCGGAGGTTTGTTTTTACAACTGGAGATTTCATTCATAAAGACTGCATGATCATTGTCAACTGGGTCATGCGAGTTGTGTTCCGTGTTATTTCTTAAAAGTTGACCCAGCATTTGTAAAAATATTGCAAGACATATACATTTCCAGAAAGGAAATTCATTTCTGCGTTGAATAAGACCGAGATCGTGAAAATCGCTGCACAATTGATGAAGATATGGCTGTCCAAAGCGATGCATCCCGTTTTGGAGTGATTTTGAGTTGCATACCTTGTTATCTATATATTTGATAGTGAATTTTTTTTTCTTCATAAAATTTAATTTTTCGTTATAATATGATTATTTATCATTCAAAATGATGTTTTCACTAATTAATATCATAGCCACACGCTTACCACCTGTGAGACGTGTCTAAATAACCTTGTTATGATTCCAATATCAGAGGGTGTGGATTTTTTTCATGTCTCTTTTTCATTTGTTCTCTCATTAAACATGATTTTATATATTTAAATTTGAATATATTGGGCTCCTGGGCCCATATACTATCCATGGTACGTTACTTCCACCTGTGCATTGAACCATCAACTTTAAAGTGACTGTCAACCGCGATTGACCAAAAAAGATTTTTTTTAAATAACGTATTTTTGATTTTATTTCTAGTTTATATTGATTAAAAATCACGTCTGGTATATTACATTACTTGAAAAAAAGTTCATATTTCCAGTATATTCGGTAATAAAACTTCGCGATGTGACATCGAAAGTACATCGCGAAAATAGGGGACATAACGATATACACACTATAAATAACGCAAGTAGATTGATCAATTTATAAATAAAATATATACAATTCACTACGCATGCACAATTTGAATTCCTGGGTTTGCCACACGTGACGATGATGATCAATCTACTTGCGATATTTATAGTTAACTGGTAGTTACCTGGTAGACATACCCAGTATAATTTATTACCGAATATACTGAAAATATAAAAACTTAACAACTTTTTTCAAGTAATGTAATATACCAGTCGTGATATTTTAAGCAATATACACTAATAGTTGTAAAAAAGTACGGTATTTTAGAACTTTTCTTTTTTGTCAATCGCGGTTGACAGTCCCTTAGATTGATTCCATAATATACTAAAGTGTTAAAACGTCTTACGTGAATAATGTGTAGTTATTTTTATGAACAACCATAACCACTGTGATCTTCTACTTAAAATAAATAAAACATGTAGTTTATTATTGTTAAATCTGAGTCATCATGGACGTCTTAGCCCGCGCGTTGTTTTTCTCGGAGAATATAGTAATTTAAAACTCACAGTATGTTAAGGCCCTCAACCAGTACTTGGTGTCTGTGGGGGAGATCTAATGAACGCTCACATAATGGGGATCGAACCCGTGATATTGTCGCTAGACGGACACCATATCTACCACGCCAAAAAACATGTGAATGGCAATGTAAATTACGAGAATAATTACACACATAAAGCGAATACCGGTAATTATTAAAAACAATTTCCCGTTTGTCTTTCCCTCTGCCGTGTAAGGGTTAGGGTTTTTGAGCTGTTCAGGACTTTCCGAGTACAGACCACAATATTGGGGATGCGATTGCCGCTATAACTGCCGCACTTGTATCTTACTGCAGCACCTTTTGGTATTTTTCGGCATAGCTGTTTAACCCAGCTTTTCACCTTTGATGACCTTTACATAACGTCAGCAGAACCGAATGAATACACACCATTCATTCAATTGGCTGATTTGAGCATAATCCCCCGTAACATTAGCAACTTCACTGTGTCTTTGTAGCATAGGGTCTAACACTGCTCTTTGAAGGAAAATGTGCACTACCCTCTGCATGTTCTTACGAAACACAAACATTTTGGCCCAATTACAATTAGGCATTACGGGTAAGCTCCATGTCCGATGCCCCCAGACTTTCAGGGTCAGTGCTGGGTCATTAAATCGTCTGGGTAAGGCGGAATGTGTTATCATTAAACGCCTTAAATGTTGATAATACAGTATTGCTTTCAAGGTATCAAATGACGCGAATTAAGGGGAAAGACATTAATGAAAACCTGCTGCAATATGCTGCCAGCGTAGCTCAAGCCCAGCCTGCGCATCCGCGCAGTCTTCTCGGGATTTGCATACTGGTGATGATAGGCAGGAGACACACAAATTATTGCGTAATTTGTATAGAGGAAAGCGTAGCCCATGACCAGACTGCGCCATTGCGGTGACTGGGCTTGAGCTACGCTAGACGCATATGCCATACGACCCATTTTTGCATGATATGAGTGTAACAGTTTTATTTGAATGTGCGAAAAGAAAACTGCGCCTTTATTTCATATTAACATACCATATGTTTCGATAACGAAAACATATGTGCATAACAACTAATGAGGACACATGGTATGTGACCTCACGTAGTAAACTGTGTATCTAAGAATACTAATATGTAGTTTAATATACGTGCAATTCATAGCAAACGTTTCAAGTGGTGGATATGCGACTATTAAGTGAAAACCAAGAACATAACTAAAAAAAAATAAATTTAATTACTAAAAAACTTAGTTCCTTTTATTTCAATGCCAGGTTATTCGCCGAATGTCTTGTTTAAGCAAATTTCTTGTTCATTAATATTGTAATCTTAAACGATATGTTGCGCATGTCATAAGTGGGTATGAATGTCACAGAACGCACAGACCTATATATCAAGTATACATTCGGGAGGCGGAAAACTACAACGGGCGAGGCATGGTATGGTATTGCGCAAGGGGGGGTTAGAGGGTTAGGGTTAGGGTTTGGGTTAGTGTTAGGGGTCGGGTTAGGGTTTGGGTAAGCCTAAACCCAACCCTAACCCTTACCCGAACCCTAATCCTAACCATAGCGGCCTATCCACACACAATAGTATTGTCAATTGTATTGACTCAATAATATTGAAATAATAAAAAAAAATTGCACTCAAGTGAACAAAAATATTAATCAATATTTTGTTCATTTGTACTTCGGTCATGATTCAAACAAGATGGATCCTGTTGTCATGATAAGTATTGCGCTGCTATTGGATAAACGAAAGCGAAAAAATAAGAAATTTTGGACAAAACAATGGTTTCAGTAAAAAAATAATTTTGTACACGTAATGCTCCTGAATGAACTTCGTGTAAATTATCCAATTAAATTGTCGGTTGGTTGTTATGGAATGAACCATGGCAGACAACAGAGGTAGGTGTCAATGACTGCCTAGATGAAATGGACTCGGGCTGTACCAATCTATGCTGCACAAATGACTGTTCAGGTGGATTGATTAAAACCGAATTCCTCTTGAGGGTACCCATTCTCCCTTCAAACAAAATATCATTGATGGCCTTCTTCGACAGTAATTGTTGCTTTGGCTCCATGTGCTTGAGCTCATTTACCCATGTTTGGACCAAGCTTGTAGTGTCATCTTCTGGTTCACGTAAACGCTTACATGCCAATTCCATAAGCTCGTTACGCTTGTCTTCAATTGTCCTCTTCTTTCTTCTAAAGTTTGTCCTCTTAGAGGGAGCCGCAAGCCCGCTTGATTGCGTATCTTGTGATACTTCTGATGACGAATCTGTCTGTAAAATAGAAACTTAAGTGAATTACTTACTTATGTGACAGCTGATCAACAGCTTAAACAGACAATATTTGTTTATCAAAATGTAAGGTCCTTTCTTCCTAGTGACATGGCAACGCATTAATTTGCGCGTGTTTTCTCAAACATAAGTGAAACGAATTTGCATGTTTTAGGCTAATTTGTGAATTGCCACGTTTGGCGATGAAATGATACAATGTGTACGATGAAATGACCGCGCTATTATTGACACTTCATACAGTGAAATAGAGAATTCTGTGTGAATTCCATGTGTTATCAGATTTTATAATATAATATCATCTATTTTATGTTTTAAATCCAAATAATGACTACCGGTAAAAATGTTAAAATAACGTCACGATGTAACAAATCCCGCACATTTTTCAGGCAGTCAATAGGCATTGCAGGCAATAATTTGCCGACTTTTGGCCGAAGTTCAAAACACATTTTTACTCGTTGCACAGACAGTAATAGTTATCACTCGTGGCTGTGCCTTTTGTGACAAAATTATATGTGACGACTTGGTGAAATGATATTTCGATCTCCCGCCCCACTCGACAAATATCCTCTACATTTTACACTTTGACAAACAAACTTGATTATTCTAGCAATACTTATTATTAAAATTTCATAAAGGAATAGTACAAATATTGATAGTTTACTAAAATGCTTATATGATCTCGTGTAGCTACCAACTAGTGAAGACGAGTGGCGCCATGTGAGTGAATAGTTTGAATCTCAGTGGAACTTTCCACACTGCATCGGTGCAAGTGATGGCAAGCATGTTGCTATAAAGAAACCAGTAGGGTGGGGATCTTTTTACTTTATCTACAAGAAGTTCTTCAGTATTGTTTTGATGGCAGTAGTCAATGCAAAGTACGAGGTTTTGATGGTTGATGTTGGTATAAATGGACGAGTTTCGGACGGAGGTGCTATAAACAAAACTGAATTCGGTAGACGCTTTAATGAACACCAACTGAATTTGCCACAACCAGGAGTTCTTGATGAAGGTGACTCCGTGCCAGTGCCATATGTTTTTGTTGGTGATGACGCTTTTGCAATGACTGAAAATGTAATGAAGCCTTACAGTGAAGCACATGGCCAACTCAGTAATGATCAACTGCAGGGATGGCGAAATCAAATGTCCGAGTTACCCGAGTCGTACATTTGCTTGTCAGGGCAACTGCTTTTTTTCAATTAAGTTGTCCGTGGACAACCAGATGGTCGAGGAATACAAAAAAAAACAACATTATATTAAAGAGGTAATTAAGTTTTACAAAACCGGATGTTGACACGCGATAACATTGTCAGTGCTATTCGCGGAGCATTCAAGCTAAAATTCGGGCACTCTCCTGCCCAGTGATCTCCCTTATTCTATTAGAGACTGGGAGCATGCCGCATTTTCAATATTCGGCCAGACTGTTAGACAGTGTACAGACTGGTTTCTTTAGTTTCACAATCAGACAGAAATATAAGTATCAAACTAAGATAATCAAAACACGGTCTACTTTGTTATTTGAGAATAATTTCAGACGACTTTAACGGTAATGATTGGAACTGAACTTAATTTGTTAAGATTACGATGTACCTATGTGAAACACATGTTTTAATAACACTAGCTAAATGCAAGATTAAAAGTTTGAGAACGTCTTTATATTGTTTATAACATACTGCTATAATGAATGTACCATGGAAATACAAATATAACTAAAACATCAAAAAATACTCATTTTGATTTATTCCTTATTATTTTACATTAATCAATAAATGCGTTTATAATTTATATCAACATTAACGGACAAGTGTAGTTTAGCAACGGACAAGTTAAATTTCCTAAATGGTTGTCCGTGGACAAGTATAGTTTTTTGAAATTTCGCCATCCCTGTCAACGTGTATATAATTATTGTTTAAGCAGAGCTCGCAGGGTAGTTGAAAATGCCTTTGTCATTTTGTCTTCAAGGTTTGGTGTGTTCCAAGAACCGATACTTGTATGTCCGGAAAAGGCGCAGACTATTACTTTAGCGTGTGCTATCTCCACAATTATCTGAGAAAGAAATCGATTACGCATCTTACACGCGGCAATGCTGATTGTAGTTGTGATAAACATAACTGTCTTCGTCCTACGTTGTGATAAACATAACTGTCTTCGTCCTACGTCCGGCGACAGTTATGAATCCAAAAGGTCTTTTCAATGGAGCAAGTGCCGGAGTGAATCACACCGGCATGATTTTAAGACTTATCTTACAGTGTAGAGCATTAAACTTGAACTATTTGAGGACAAAAAAGAATTTCCAGTTCATACGAGTAAAAATTTCTAATGAAACATACCAATTAAAGCGTTATTTCCACTTTTTCCAAAACCAACATAAGGATCAGAGTGATTTCGCCTAGATCGTCCGCCATCTTGAAACAAAACGTTGGAATTTCCGGTTTGACCTTATTTGCATAAGTTTTTGGCAGCCAATCAGAAAATAGGTCAGAAACCCATTTTCATATATGGAAATCGTATCCATATATGGAAATCGTAGTATTTTTCAATAAAGCCAACATGGCGGCCTACGTAAATGCGATCGAGAGAGTAAAAGAAAAATACGGTTTAAATGTTACCCTAAAGCCACAGCAGACTGATATCTCTGGTACATGCAAAAAAGGCGGGGTACCATCGCGGGCTTTTTCTTTGTTATGTAAACATCGTAGTAGGATTACCTTATATGGCATAGCTCCTCCTACATTTCTTTTTCAAATCTCGCGAGATCACGCGGTAACTGTCATGGCCGAAATTTGATCGAGTTTTTATTGGGAAATCTAATTTTCGATAAAAGTATGTTTTATCTCGTTAACTGTTTATTTTTTTTCGTCTGGGAATGAATACAATTTGTTTTCTTGGGTGATCCTTATTCTAATTGCCGGAGAAAATGTTATTTTATAGATTTTGATTTTGCTCCATTGCTTCTATCGTCTCGACTTGTAACTCGAAACGTAGTGTTAACGGAGAGCAGAGTTACATTATTGCAACTATGCTGATTGGGAAGACGGTGACGGTAATTGTCACGAAGGCGAATGGAGAGCATCACAAACAGAACTAGCTAGTCTACTCACAGTCAGTCAGAGAAATTCAACCGTTCGAGCAAAACTGACAAGAGTCATGTTTCAGAACTACTTCTGTACCTGAGGCATGGTTCCATGGCAACAAGTCCATATAATTTAACCTACAAACCCACGGTTTATGTGAAATGCACTAACTGAAACTTAAGCGGCCAATCCACACACATTATCATTATCAATAATAAAGATTGAAAATAAAATTGATAGTGAATGGATGATATTGAAGACATCGTCAATGTATTTATGAAAATCAGAGATCTCAAATATTTATTGACGCATTGTCCATTTTCTTTCATTGTTTTTGATGACCGAAGTACACATGCACAAAATATTGATATTTGTGCACACTTGAGGGCAAAAAAAATGTTCTGTCAATATTATTGAGTCAATAAAATTAACAATCATAGTGTGTGTGGATGGGCCGCTTTAAACTCATAAATGTTTCTTTTATCATCATTAAATATTGACTATGGTACGAGATGAGTTCGCAAAATTACCATACTTCGTTATTATATATGCATCTGATTCAGTCATGCAAAACAGAATTGCCTAGAAATAAAACATGATGATTGATTTAAATAACATTTATCTTTATTCCTAGTTAATCTGTCGTAAGTCAACAAGCCTGTTAAATTAATGTGTCTGTTCATCGATAATTATGTTTTCGGTTGGCTGTTCAGAGTTGTGGTCTGTAGATTGGTGTTAAGTCTGTTACTTTGCAGAAAGAATAGATAGATGAACAGTCCCCCTGTATATATCTGAAAATTTAAATCCAAACTAAACACAATGCGGTTGGTTTGGTGTTTCGTTACGACATTCATTGTTTGGCCCTACCATGAATTAACAACGGCATCAATTAGCTCTAGATAGTTGGAAAAACAAAACAAGGATGAGGAAACAATGAAACTATGGAGATAAAACAACGAAGGCTCTAGCAGAACATCACAGGTAAGAAAATATAAACACTTACATTTTCAAGGGTGTTATCATCAGCAATTGACTCTTCTTCTTTGTCCACGAAGCTTCGAGATGGTGCTGGCGTTTCCTGATCTTGTACAAACAACATCGCATCATAATACCACAAAGATGATTCAAACAAGTCCTCGGTTCCAGCTCCATACTTTTCGGAATCAATAACTTTTTTCAGTTCTTTTCGAAAATTGGTTCGAAGAGCATTAAACTTTTTCTTTACATCTTCTTTTGTTGCATCTTGATAACGCTCCCTATACTTTTCAAGAAGAGTGATATACGCAGCCTCTTTCTTCACGCGATTGCTGTAATCTTCGCATGTCACTTTCCAGAGAGCTGGAAGATCTCTATACAGATCTATGCATTCAAGTATAAACTTCCGTTCCTCGTCTCTGGTTGATTTAGCCATGTTGACTGTACGGAAATTTTGACGAGACTAAATATTGATTCAATATTATTGAACGCCTGAATGGTGCAAAACACTTGTCAATAACATTGACAATGCGTGACGTCAATAAATATTTGAACTCTCTGATTTTCATCAATACATTGACGGGTGTCTTCAATATCATCAATTCACTATCAATTATATTGTTCATCTTCATTATTGACAATAAAATTGACAATGATATTGGGTGTGGATGGGCCCCTTAAGCTATGGCTAGTTTATTGTCGTGTAAATCTGTTTACATTAGGTAAAATTGGGTTTTAATTATATTACACGCGAAGTCTATCTTGGTAGAGATAAAATATTTTGTTTATGAAGATCAAATCAAACGTTATAGAACACTTTGCATGGAAGAACACTAAATTATATATAACGGTACTGAACGCGCGTAGATGCGATGTAGAAACAGACTATAATTTATTACTTATTACCCACAACTCGCGAATGGAATAATCCAAAATGGCGACGATGCTAAATGCAATCGTTATGTACGGACATTTAATGAATTAGTTACGCATTTGCGGAATATCTTGACGCACGATCTACGTTAGTTATGGACTAAACCATAGAAAGGCAAGGTTTTAATGTGTTTGGTGTAGAACTGCTGTTTTCTTTTATTATTTGCTTTTATGTTGAAAAGTTGATGAAGTTTGGTTGACTTTTGTAGGGGCGACCAAGGGGAAATCCTTATACAAATCACAGAACCCGTGCACTGAATGTAACACAATGCAATACTCGTGCTAATCTAATCTGCTGACCGGATTCAAATACATATTTAATTCTAGTATGGTGTTTGTGTAATTTATTGACTTTCTTCAGACCTGCTTAATTGGATTGAAAATCGGACATACTGGTCATGTACGTAATTCCGGCCTGTACGTAAAAAATCGGCCACCTGTGTAAAATCAGTTTCATGATCTTAACGCACATATTTTGTTTTTATTTAGAAAAATCAACATGAAAACCGTCCCCACACTCAATATTTTGCAAATGTAAGAACCATATCACTGTAACCTTTTGTGTTAGAATGTCACAAATATAGCAGGAAATATTTGGCTCATGGGGAAAGTGATGTCATCATATGTTGCAACAATTATATTGATATAAAAAACAAATATATTTGATAACATTATTTTTATTTTATCTAATAAACTTTAATTAAAGTTTTACCAATTAATTGTACAAAAACTTATATTCAAAACATACAATTCAGAACCTAAATATAAATTTTTAATATATGAATTACCTCCCTTTATAAGAATATTACTAGATTACATGTTTTAATATTATATATAAGCGTTTACTAATAATCAACACTGAAGTCAACTTTTCAAACAAAATGTGTTTACTTTTTTAGCTATGTTTGAAAAAAATTATTAAACACATTAAAAACAAATATTTTTTAATGATTAAGAAGTTTCCCATTGTTTATATTTATTAAAATAGGTAGGGGGAGTAACTGGTATAATAATTTCGCATTTATTTTAAATTTCAAGTAAAAAATTTTAGTAGTATAAACATTGATTAATACTCTGAAATTGAGGGCATTTGTCAAAAGATATTGCTTTGTAATTTTATCTGCAGATCAAACTGAAAAGTGGCCGATTTTTTAGGTACATTTAACCTACGAAAATGCATAGTTTACATGTCATCATTTTCTGTTCATTAAGTAACATTCACCGATCTAATTCTATTTAAATTTTCATGCTAGGTGAGTTTTGAACCCAGGATTATATATGTGAAGTTTAGTTTCAACCAGTTGCCTAACACTAAAGATTTTTCTTAAATAGTCCCAAAAGTGGCCGGAATTACGTACATGACCAGTAAGTATTAGTGAAGTAGAAATAGAAGTATAATTCTATAATAATAATGATAATATAATTTAATTTATAATAATGAATGAAAACATTAATAATTATTTTTATAAATAATAATAGTTATAATGCTGATGGTAAGAATAGCTGTTGTTTTTCAGGGAATAGCCCTCTTATTTATAATAAAGCAAATGGAGAATTTTCATAGATAGTCATAGATGCAAAAATGAATGAACACATTTTTTTCAAGCGAGCACATTATCAAAACTGTAAAACTGTTTTGAAGTTTTTTTTTAAGTGGTCTTATTTAAGGATAATCATCAATCAACATTGACAAAGAAGTAAAATGTTTGTAACGCAATTTGGAAACATTTTAACATAGTCCAGGCACAGTGGAAGTATTTTGGTCCCACATACATGGCTCCATGGCTCAGGGAAAGAATCCAAGTGAAGGCATACTTTGTTTTCCAACTTGATTCCTTGTACAATAACTATAATTTTTTTAGATTTATATTTAAAAGATAATCATTTTGTTAGCAGATGCATTTCAAGATAATTCTAAAAATTATGAAAATCTGTGAAAAGTCCCTTAAAATAATGTGTAGTTCAAATAAAGTCTGAAAACTTTGTTACATGGTGTTGTGCAACATGAAGTATTGTATTATTATGCAGAAAAGTACCTGTACCCAAAATTAAGATTTTATAATATAATAATGATATTTGTAATATTTAATTGACAGACATATCTATTTGTCACTTTTTTTGTCATGGACAATGATGTGTTCACTTAATTAACGTAATTACTATAAGTTTTGTATGCCCCCAGATCGAATGATCCGGAGCATATTGTTTTTGGCCTGTCTGTCTGTCTGTCATTCTGTCCCAAAACTTAAACCTTGTTTATAGTTTTGCGATACTTTTTGCAATATTGAAGATAGCAACTTGACATTTGGCATGCATGTGTATCTCATGAAGCTGCTCATTTTGAGTGGTGAAAGGTCAAGGTCAAGGTCATCCTTCAAGGTCAAAAGTAAAAAAAATACAATCCAAGGGAAGTAATAAGCTTTAAAAGGGAGATAATTTCTAAACCTGCCAAATGATATATTGAAAGCTTTAATATAGCTTTATTTTAAAGCGGCGCAATAGGGGGCATTGTGTTTCTGACAAACACATCTCTTGTTTAAACTTAAAAAATATTTTTTTATCGTGTCAGAATGTCCAATGCAATGGTAATGTACCCAATAAGGCAATTGTAATGGTCCATGGCATTCATATGCCAGGTTTTATGACCTCAAAATCAGGTTGTAAAACTCCATGATTGAAGGGTGTCAAGATAAGCGAAAACAAGGCAGAAATCTGGTAAAATAGCTCTGTAAAATATACTGTCAAAAAAATTAGAGTAATTAATTATGGACGAAAACCCCAGTGTCAGAAAATATAGAGTCACAAAAGATAATTACTTTGGCTAAAAAGGGGGTGTCTGAAATTTAGAGTGTCCGAACACTAAGAGTTATTAAGGTTATATCAAAGCCACAAGCTAGCCTAACCACCTGTGGTTTTAAGATAGTTTGTTGATCATTTTAGAAAATGCAGATTTTAAGGTTAAATAGAATATAATTTTTGTTTTAGAAAAATGACTCTTGAAGTTCTCACATACACCATAGCTGGATAGAAAATCACTATGGAAGACACGACAAGTGTTGATGATGAGCTGAACTTGGTTAAGGAAACAGTGTCCCCGAAAGTCACACGACCTAAACTGCCAAAGTTTGGGAGCAACACCATCGGACATCACTATCGTCATAAAACAGATCCTGGCCAGGCTAGCGAGATCAAGAATCTGATGGAAGAAATAAAAAAATGGAGAGAGGGAAGTATATTTGAAAAGTCTCCTTTGAGAGCGAAGGTTATTAAGCCTCAACAGATGATTCCTAAGGCGCATTCAACTCAAACCTCACCTAGAGGATCTCCGCCACCAGGGTCTCCTGTTGCAGCGAAACGGAGCTCAAGTCTGAACAGAAACAGGAGTCGCAGTTTGAAATTGTTGACTGATAAGTTAAAAAGTCCTAGAGGTGGTTCTAAAGACGGCCCATCAAGTCCAAGTGTGCTCATGTCAAAAAGTGTTGACTCGTCGTGTGGGGAGTCAGTATTTTTTGAACCCCAGAAAGGGAACACTGTTACTGATAGCAAGGAGTTGCATGATGGAAACAAAGAGAAGTCTATAATTGTTGAACCAATATTAGAAACAGATGATGAGAAGGAGGAAAATGGTAGGAGTGAGCAAGATGCAAATGCAACAACTAAAACTGTGTCTTTAGGTAAGAACCCTGTTGAAAGTGGTGACATTTCAGGGAAAGAAGTAAGTGCTAGCTCTGATATCAATTTCAAAAACAAACAGGAAACCTCACAACCTGCAGAAGAAGAAATGGCTACAATGTCAGATGGGGATGCCCCTGGTACAAACCCCAATACTTTTACACTTCATTCTATTGATAGGAACTCAAAGTTTTTAAGATTGCGGCAAACTGCGCCACCAAAACGAAGACCTGGCTATGCTGGTTTGACACTACCCAGGCCAAAGATGTCTTCCTTTAAGCACAAATCACCTGAAATGCCTGAAGACGTTAAGCGTTCAGCAGATGACAGCATGATTAAAAAACCAACCATATTAGACTTGCCTGGATTTTCAAGTATTCGAAAATTGTCAACACCAAAGTTTCTGTCTATTGCAAAGTTCAAGGACGACCCTATGACATTGGAGATTTCAGGACACAATATGTTTAGAACACCAAGCAGTGAGAGTCCTCCATGTCTTCCCAGTGGGGAATCAAGAGTGCCAGAAGTCACTGACCTGGAGTCACCGTTTGTTGAGAACAGGAGCATTATGAGTGACAATCCTCAAGACCAGGGTGCTGTATGTGTGGATATCTTGCAAGAGGCTAATAATGCTGAAAAGGAACCTGCCATTGAAGATGTGTATGAAAAACTGGAAAAACGAAATGGAAAGTCTCCAAAACAAAAGTCTAAAAGTGATCCTAGTGGAAATAAAACATTTGATTTTGAAAATTCTAATGTGATAAATTCAAATCAGTCTCATAGTTTTCCTTTATTAGGCAAAGACAGAAAGGAATGTTCTGTATCGGAAATAGAAAGTGCGCAAGAACCTGATGATATCAGCAGGGATTTCTGTGGCTCTGACCAGCCTCGCAGCCCTAGTGAGCTTGATATTATTAACAATAATGAAATGCCTTCACAGCTGGCTGAATTTGGATCGAGGTTGTCCATGAATTATGCACCTGAATTGGGGCATCAGAACGATGACGTTTCTTTCTTCAAAGATGATCTGTACCCACGGGATGCTTCAAACTTTGTACAAGATTCAGTGAACCAAAGCCAGATTGTGGACAGCTTTGCACGTAGAGACTCTTGTGGAATGTCAACTGTACAGGAAGATGGGGACGATGGAATTAATCTCACAAGTTCTTTGTACTCGTTTGGATCTGAGAGTTCTGAATCTACCCCTGTTAGTTACTCACCCACTGGAAGTTTGGACCGACAGCAAAATTTGTTAAGTGTTCCGTCCCCGAAACGTCCAATATTGAGAAGTGTTAGTTCAGCTAGTGTTTTACAAAGAGAACGAAAGTTCTCTGGGAATAATTCTGGTGCAAAAGAGAAGGATAATCAACGCAAACTTTCTCTGACAACCACTGATGATGTTCCTCCTGTGGAAAGTAAGACAGCAGAATTCTTGCCCATTGGTGATGCTGGTAATGCCCTGGCCAGCAGTATGCCTTTGGTGTGGAGTAACGAGCGACATGCGTCAGTCTCACCAGATGGAGAAACCCAGTATGTCAAGGTAAGAAATCACAGGGATTTTTGAATCTCTTTTTGTCACTTTTACTATTCTAACTACATGTATCATGGCCGTTAATCACGCGCGCCACCTCTTTTTTGAGATGCATTAATAAATGAGCCAATGCAACTTCCGAGGTGGCGCTCAGGCCCGGATGTTTTGAAATTTAACGGATAAGTTTACAGGGTGATTAGGTTTAATATGATTTTCAAGACATTTCGCAGTATTCTAACAAATCGGCCAATGTAGTGCGATTCAGCGATTATAAACTCATCCAAAAATGTACAGAAACATTCAATCACAACCCATTGGGAAACGTGAGGACCATTATAAGTTGTGGCATGGTAGAATTCGTAAATGCAAATCGATGTCTTTTGCCTGTGTGACGAGCAAATTCCCTGCCAATTAAATCGCTCATTACATAAAACGATTGCTTTGAACCTGTACAAGTTAATGCGTGCACAAAAACTTCGGCTTCTAGCCGATCTAATAGATAAATTTATATTTTTCAAAAAGAGATGGAGCCAATGCCAAGGAGGTGGCGCTCAGATTAGGAGGTGGCGCCAATGCGCATTTATAGCTTATTTGAAGTGAAATATTTTATGCTATGGTTTCTATTACGCTTACAGGACTTACATTATTTTTGTAAGTTGACTACTTCAGCACATTTGAGTCGCGTGCGTTTTAATTAGAAAAAGTAGTTTTCTAATGATGTATTGATGGATTTAAACGATCGTCTTTGTAATATAACAACATTTAACATGATTTATACAAATATGTTAACGGAAAAAGACCGAGCTATCTTCATTTTTTGGAGTTAATAGTTGGGAAAAACAACATGACTGAGCCTAATTAAGATTTTTTGACCTTGGTCTTTTAGTAAATTAAGCATTTGGATTAACGGCCACAAATCATAGTTCCAAGAAGAAGTGTTATCTTATACTTATTTCGTGAACTTTCATACTGTAAACAAATATTGATGTCGATGAATTATTTTGATAATATTGAACATTAAGTTATTGGTTTGATTGAGTATTACAAATTGTTGGTATACACCGTACAATACGTTTCATTCATGTTGGTGACTTCTTAATTGAGTTGATCACTTATATATTTAAAAAACTACATTATATTTATTACATATTGTGTTTATGTTCTGTAAAGATTTGGGCCTTCGTATGTAAGTTGAAAAATAAATTTAATATAACAAATATCATTATCTATCAAATCTGCGTCATGTGATAATGTCATTGCGATACGACTGTTAATTGATAACATCCTGCATTGGCGCCACCTCCTATCATTAGCGCCACCTCCTAAGCATTGGCTCCATCTCTTTTGGAAAACTGCAAAATTATCTACTACGTCGGCAAGAAGCCAATATTTTTGTGCATGCAGCATCTAATGTATGTTGTACGCAATCGTTTGATGCCATTGGCGATTTAATTGGGTGGATATTTTCTCGTCACACATGAAAAACTCATCGGAATGCTTTTTAAACTCCACCATGCCACAGCTTATAAATGTTCTCACGTTCTTAAATGGGTTGAGAATGCACGTGTCTGTACATTTTTAGACGTCTCAATCTTCGCTGAATCGCACTACATTGCCCGATTTTAAAAATAATGCGAAATATGTTGTACAAACATATTAAACCTAATCACCCTGTAAAGTTGTCCATGAAATTTCAAAACATCCGGGCCTGAGCGCCACCTCGGAAGTTGCATTGGCTCATTTATTAATGCATCGCAAAAAAGAGGTGGCGCGCGTGATTAACGGCCGTGTGTATGAAAGTATCCCAGTGTTTTTCACCATTTTGAGAATTGGGCTAGTTCATTTGGTTTCGGAAAATTTCGCTGTTTTAACTGAAATGGATATGTTTAAGTGCTTGTTTTGTTTTTTAACAGATACTTTAAATTGAGAATGAAAGCGATTTTAGTATGATAATAATATAGGTTCAACTTATAGAGCTGGATGGAAGATTAACAAAATGTTGAGATTTTTGTTTTTAATGATTTTTTAAAAGAATTGTTCAATTGGCAATTGTTAGGTCTCATTGGGGATTTTTTTTGCTCTTTTTTTTTCATTGGAGAAATTGAATAAAATTAAGAAACACTGGTTCCGGTACTTTGTAACTGAAATTTTCAAATGAAAATCGCATATATTTAAATATTATATATATGTTAATTATGCATAACAAACACATATATATACAACAAAGTATTTAAATAGACACCAAGTACTGGTTCTAGGCCCAGGAAACGGACTCAAGAGCGTTTATATAAGCCTAAGGCTTTCGATGCAATCAAACTAAAATGAATAGGTTTAAACTAAATAGACCCCAAAAAAGGACCATTCTTGTAACAATTAATAAATTTGAAATGATACATTTTGTTACATCATTTAGCCATGACATCATTTACATGTAGCACCACTAACAATTATTCAAGAAATTGATATTATTCTGGGAAGTATTAGACTTCAGGATCTTAAATTCCAGGGAGAATAATTTAAACATCCTCTAAGGCTACATCACGTTTTTTTTTAAAGTCAAGAGAGAAGGTTATAACAATAAACTGAGTACCTTAAAGGCTAGTATTCCATCTATCCGCATCCGTATCCGTATCCTCATCCGTATCCACAAAATCATTATACGGAAGCTATATTCCATTTATCCGCATACGTCGAACGTATCTTTCTTTTTTGGGAAAAAAATATATGGATAAAACTGAAAATTATAATTGAGATACTTATTATAAAGGACAAGCGTGCACTTAAGTAGATATAAGGTACAAATCATCATTCTGCCTGTAAAATAATACAAATGGTTAATACCTAAAACATCTTCTTCTAGTGCCTTGGCTATGCTTTTCCAAACATTAGAAGTGAAATCAGAGTCCCGATATGCAGAACTGCGTTGGTTGTATAATTCCGGGTTATTTTCCACGAATTAAATTTATTAGTTTTTTAGTTGATTTTTGAGATGATAGCTTCCCTCATCGTGCTTAATGCCATCCGTATCTTGTCCGCATCCGCATTAGACTTGAGCATTCTTTTGTGGATGCGTGCGGATATGCAGATGCGGATGCGGATGAATGGAATAAGCGCAGTGCATTTTAACTGGTTCTATTTTTTGCGGATGCGGATATGCGGATGCGGATACAGACAGATGGACAGGGAGCCTAATGCATGAAATGTTTGGGGAGCAAACAGACCCCATGGACATACAGATATTTCTATGGGACGTTCTCATCTTGATTTACATGACTTTTGTGTATAATGCTGTATTTAGTTCACTAGCACTTGACAGAAAGAAAACACATGCCTTTGCCCATGTTGTGCGGACTGCCATTTCCTGCTAAAGTTGTTAGATACCTGCAAATTGTAAAGGAGCAAGTAAGATCTGTGCTGATCTGGCCAACCTGCAGGCAGGAACCTCTAAGTCATTATTGAGCTAATTTGTCAGAACTGCCATGGTTGCCTGCATGGAGCTCTCTGCTCAATTAATTCATTAAAACCGTAATGGGGGAATTGAATATCAACATTATATTCGGTATACAGGGTGAAGAATCAATGGGGTTTTCAGGGATTTACACACAGGCTGGACCACAGGGAACTTTAAGAAAAATGCTTTGCATACTATAACAGTATATAGGGGATACAATTTCCTTATTTATATTTATATGTTGTATGTAGAGTATTTTTATTAAATATCCGTGTGGGCTGAACAGAATGTAAACACACTGTTAAGAACTTTATTTTTTGCAAATATCTCAAGTAATTGAAATACATTTGCAAAAATCTTGAGTGCACAAAATACAGTTTTTCTTGCAGTTTGTGTTGATATTTTAAGGTATAAGAATAAATGCTTGCATATGTCTGAAATAGATGTCAAAATTACACGTTGCGTGAAGCATAAGCGTGCAGTATACAAAGTCATGTACATGGAATTTTTTAACAAGAACACAGGCTTATTAAATAAAGTAATTCTTATGTATTTCATATTGCCAAAAGCCGCATAAATATCTTTCTTTTATGCACTAGTTGAAATTCTTACGAAAAATTGTTTTAAAAAGTTATTTGGAAAAAAAGCAGCAGTTACCGGTGTGTTTACATCCATTATTGTTTAATTGGGAACCCAACAGAGACATGTGATCCTGCACCCTGTATGGGTTTTAGAGCAGAAGTGTGATGGAGGTCAGAGTGCGTCTCCGGGTTTATAGCATAAAATGTTTTACATGACAATTTCATATTATTGTCAAGTAAAATATTTGTTAGAACAAAATGTAACATTTTTTTCTTTTCAACTAACTGTATACTGTAAATGTACACAGACCTGCCTGTTTTCGACCAGCGCAGAACATGACTGTGCAGGGATTTCAATAGATTTTAAAAACTAGAAGTCAATGACCCCTGGACTGAAATTTTGAGGAGTCAAATTGAAAAATGGTTAGGTCAATTTTGAAGCGCGTTAATTGTGTTTTTGTCTGTATTATTCAATTTTTTAGATAAAAATATGCTCTAAGAGTAACACAATATCTTAAAAAGTTATACTGCTTTATTAAATAACAATACCATGATACATAGCACAACATATTTTAATGAATTGGTACATTAAAATCTACTTCCTTATAACACTTTTAAGTCTTTTAACACATTTAAGATCTGTGCCGGTAGCACCTTTTCATCACATATTTATCGTCATTATATTATTATCATTGCTATGATAGCTTTTCTAACAAAACACAATCTAAATGCATGGAACATTAAGTATACCTATTACTGATTATCCAAATACTATGCATGTCCGAAATATGGACACTTAAGAATGCCTTACCTGTAGTAGTTTTACTTTAATAATCCAAATTTTTCTTTTTGTTATCTGGTTTAACAAACCTTATCTGTAGTAGTTTTACTTTAATAATCCAAATTTTTCTTTTTGTTATCTGGTTTAACAAACCTTATGAAATGTTTTAAATCCAGTTAATGCTTTCTCCATTATTGAATCACCATTACTTGCAATTTGAATCGCCAGCTAAGCTTTGAATTGAACACGGGTTGAATGTTACGTCAGCCATTTGCAATGTCGAAGGTCGACGTAGCAATTAAATTCTACTCGGATAATTTATATATTATCATGGAAATGTGTTTTCTCAATGTTTATGTGTAGTTTTATGACTTGTTAGTAAAGAAAAATGAACTGTGATTCCAGTTTATATAAGATGGGTGTTATCATACTATTTGATCAACGTAATTAATAGACCTTTGATCAATTTTGTTTTTTCTTAAATTACTTTTGCCGACTTTCTTTAACTGTGCCGTCTGCAAAGACTGCAAAAGACCCTGCAATTATCGGATGGTCATTCAAATATCACGTAATCGCTGCTGCTAATTACCCAGTTAGTGCGCATGCACTATTTAGACGGTGACTTGTATTGGAAGAGATCAGATAAGTTAAACTACCAACCGGGGTATACCCTCGATAAAAGACCGAGTTTCAAATACTGAAACATCAATTTCAATTAGGAGCACAGCGGGATTTATTACCATGGAACTCGAGATGTTAACTGACTGACGCACGGGTCAAATTTTCGATGCGTCAAAATGACCCACGGCAGAAAAAAGTGTTGCGTCAAAAACGAGTCATTTTTAATTTGCTTGCGTCAAAACGCAGGATTCTGCGTCTATTGAAATTCCTGACTGTGTATCCTTAAAATAAAAGGTTAACTCTTTCAGGCTTTTTCCGCCTTATGCCACGGGTCCGAAATTCGGCCCCATTCCCAATGCAAATCAGGTTGTTTTTTTCCCAATTGAAAAAAATAATTCCCAATTCCAAAAAAAAACAAACAAACCATTTTGTTTTGTTTTTTTACCTTTAAATATATAAGTTAACCTGATCGGGTGTAGAAAATAGAAAGTGTTGCATAATTAAATGATCTGTTGCCTTGAATTTGTTTTAAAAACTGTAAAAAAAAGTATTTTTAAAATATAATTTTATAGGAAATTGTGTATTCTTGAATCCGAAAGTTAAGCTTAATTCAATTAACGTTCATTTTATTGACGTACATTTTCCCGCATTTTAATGTACGTTAAGTCAATGACGAAACATCCGCTTTCTGTTATTATTTGTATTATCCTGATGAAGGCGTAAGCCGAAACGTTGATAAAAAAGGAAAGAAAAATATGTGTTTTGTTGGATTTATCATACTATATTTTGAAAACTGTAAAATATGTTAATGATTATTTAAGACTTTCCTTATTTTCCTCAAAATCTGGCGCTTCGCACGATTTTTTTCACCTCAAAAAAGGCCAGGCCTTTTCCCCAAATTCAGATTAAAAAACCTGCACTTATCTCACATGTTCATAATACTTTGTAAAATTTTAATAATAAGTTATCAAAATAGTCATTATTTACCAGTTAACGGCTTCTTTGAAATATAAGAAACACTATTTACATACGATAATTTTTCCCAATTGAGCCAATTCCGCCAATAATTTTTTTCCCAAAATGGGGGTTTTCACGACGCGAAATTCCCAAAATTCCAGTGTGGCGTATTCCCAAAATGGAGGGGAAAAAGCCTGTCTTTTAAAGAATAGATTAATATGGGCATTTGTACATGAACAAATAGTTTCCTGTTGCACTATATATATATATGTTATTTGATGCAGTGTCAATTACGTACCAGTATTATACATTTTAATTCTTTCAGTGCTGGAACCAAATTTTGAAGGCCTTTGCTAACAGTTTGGATCCAGATGAGACACCACAGAACGTGGCGTCTCATCAGGATCCAAGCTGTTTGCTATTCTGATAGTAATCTTTGAAAAAAATCAAAGAAAATGCTAATTTAAGAAATTCAGCAGACAACATTTGAGCAGACGACAAATTTCCCAGCATGCAAAGAGTTAAAGCGGGTATATACGATTTTTTATATGTGTTTAATTGTAATATATTGATAAAATATGTTACAATAACACAAAATAGGCCAGAAAAATTATACATTAAAGCCGAATTTCATAAAATGCAGCAAAGACAAATTAGCGCCCCGAGCCGATAGTGACGTACATATTTTCCTACAATAACCGAAGCATTCGTCTTTGTATTAGGATCGGAGATAGTGTTCGTGTGTCGTATGAATAGATATCGTTGCAGAATTTCAAATAAACCGTTAAACTAAGTTTAGATGCACATCGTACATGTATGGTATACATGCTGGCGAATTCGGCTGTACAGCCGTTTTCAATTTCAGAATTAAATATCTGGCTTATTTCACATTTTTCGACACATGTTCTTCTTAACTTTTATTTTAATTTATATTGAAATATATATATAATAAGTTTTTTACACAGTTTACATAAATTCATAAATATTTGACTAAATCGTATATACCCGCTTTAAGTTTCTGCAGCTGTTGTTCTACTATACAGTCATGTATTTTGTATGGAGATTGTGAAAACACATCAGTAAAATCTACTTTTGATTGATCTATTTGTGCAAGGTGGAAAAGTATTATGAAATGTTATCTTGGATTGATAATCCAATGACAGCTTGATAGCTGCTAATTGGTTTGTGTGTGTAATTGTTGATTAGAAAGGTTTTAATTATTTTTTACAGGGAAGGTCAATTTACAAAGTGAGATAAGAATGTACAGGTTCTCCCAAGGTTTATCACAACTGTTTGTCTGATATTGTGTGGTCAGGTCAATGAACAGATATCTGTACCAATGTCTGATACCAACGTGAGATAAAGCTGAAGTTACATTTGTGTTTTTCACAACAGACACCTTATCTCTTTCAGTGCTGGAACCGAATTTTGAAGGCCTTTGCAAACAGTTTGGATCCAGATGAGACGCCACAGAACGTGATGTCTCATCTGGATCCAAACTGTTTGCTATTCTGATAGTATTCTTTGAAAAAAATCTAAGAAATTAATAATTTTAGAAATTCAGCAGACAACATTTTAGCAGACGACAAATTTCCTAGCATGCAAAGGGTTATTCTTGCTGCCAATAGTACCGTACCTCCCCCCTTTAGCACTTTTGTTTTGTTTCAAAGTGGAACTGTTGGAAGGAAAATCAAGAAATACCTTTGAATATTATCAGTACATTTTTGTAAGATTATCTATACACTTTTGACATCAGTTTCACTGGTATTGTTTACCACCAGTTATGATCAGAACAATTTATTTGAGCTTGATCTTTAAATAAGCTCGTTCAGAATTTGGGACATTAGAGTCTGGCTCACGGGAAAAACAAGTACCTTTTAAGCTCATCCTATGTCAGGCATCTGTTGTTGTGCCTTATTGGGTGTTGGTTGTTACCTCTTTAGGGGTCACTTGTTTCATCGATTATTGATGAAATTTGATCAGATTTTTTTCTTGACATTATCTAGGTCTTTTGGCATCTCAGAAATGTGTGTCAAAAAAACTAGATAATGAGGTCAAATCTTAGAAAAACTGTGTGATCACTCTGCAAGTCATATTTATGACTCAATTTTGAACAAACATGGTCAGAATGTTAATCTTAACTATACATATGTATCTAGTCCCAGTTGGAATCTGAGTCTCGTTAACTATACATATGTATCTAGTCCCAGTTGGAATCTGAGTCTCGTTAACTATACATATGTATCTAGGCCCAGTTGGAATCTGAGTCTTGTTAACTATACATATGTATCTAGGCCCAGTTGGAATCTGAGTCTTGTTAACTATACATATGTATCTAGTCCCAGTTGGAATCTGAGTCTCGTTAACTATACATATGTATCTAGGCCCAGTTGGAATCTGAGTCTTGTTAACTATACATATGTATCTAGGCCCAGTTGGAATCTGAGTCTCGTTAACTATACATATGTATCTAGGCCCAGTTGGAATCTGAGTCTCGTTAACTATACATATGTATCTAGGCCCAGTTGGAATCTGAGTCTTGTTAACTATACATATGTATCTAGGCCCAGTTGGAATCTGAGTCTCGTTAACTATACATATGTATCTAGGCCCAGTTGGATTCTGAGTCTGGTGGGCACAAAAATTATGTCACCAGGTCAGTTCTTAGATAAATCTTATTATCACTCTAGAGGCCACATTTTTAACTTAAGCTTGATGAAACTTGTATGATACAGTACCTTGGCCAAGTGTGAATCTGGTTCATGTGTGTTAAAATCTGTTCAGATGAAATCTTTAGAAAAAGTTGCCACTCTGGAGGCCACATTGATGACTCAAGCTTGATAAAACTTGGTCAGTATGTCAATCTTGACAATATCATTTACAAAGTTTTATATCTGGGTCACATGCATATAATCAAAGCACTGAAGTTGTTTGCTGTTGTCGTCCTTGATTAGCTTGTGCTCATTGCACAGGCTTATCAGTGTGCACAGGCTAATCTTATTTGACATGCATTAAGCCCCATTTTCCCTGAAAGCAGCCAATATGTACAGATTTCAATGATAAACACCAGACCGGCCAATGTCATCTTACAAGCTGGTAAATACACACACTGCAGTAGTAGAGCAGACACTCCTAAGCATTCGTCGTCTGCAGTGCAGACAGGCAGCGGTAATCGTTCAAAACATGCTCTGTAAATTTAGTCGGCCGCTAACGCGACCAACTAAAAACTAATTCACCTAATCAAATTTTAGAAAAAAGCTTGGTAAGTAACCACTTAGGAAGACACATTTATGTTCAAGTCTTGATGAAACTTGGTAAGAAATGTTATCTTGATGATACCTAAGCCAAATTTAAATGTTGATTAGGTGTGTCCAAAAACTATGGTAGGTCATCAGTTCAAATATTGAGAAAAACTGCAATATCTAGGTTCAGTTTAAATCTGGTTAAATTGGGTCAAAAACAAGGTAACCAGGTCAAGTCTTCAACAACTGATCTGGGCTTTTTCTCACCATTTTTGGGAATATGACATATACCCATCAAATTGGGAATTTTAATTTCACTTTACTTTAAATTTGGAGTAGGTATTATTTTTTGTTTGATTGATAAAATTTACATAATTATTGATAAAACTTAAATATAACATAAGTTTAATGGTATAAAACTAAATGTCAGTAAAATAGATACTACAACGTCAACTACAAGTTCAAAACACCGTTTTTCTTCACTTTGCAGCTGTGTTTCCAAACATTTAAAAGTCAAACAATCATGTAAAAGGAATTTTATGGCTGATTTTGGGAAATTTGTGAATATGACCAAATATTAAATGGCGATTAAATCAGCAAAAAAAAATTGATATTACTTAAACGAAAGTGAACTCTTCAGGATCTTCATGGTTCTTATGTAGTTACATATTCCTCTAAAAGTGGTCGATACTATACTGAATCACATTCATATCTTGAACATATTAGTAAAATGTTTTCAAAACTAACAGATGTTCGAGATGTTGGGCACAATTTTTTAATTGACAATAGTTTAATTAAATAAGGTATTCACTGTTTGTAAATAACTTAACATGCAGAGTTTCACATGATCTGTCAACAGCCAGCTTATAATTTCAATGTTGTGTTGATTTTGTGACCAGACATTGGATACAAATGTGGAACGATATTTAAAGCTTCAACTTTATAGTTTGTAGATTGATAAAAGTTTTAAGTCCCAGACAGGGATATTTTTATTGGTCCTGTCTGAGTGTTACCCGTTTTAACCTATTTATGCCAAGTGGACTCTCCCATCCTTCTAAATTGGATCAATTTATTTCCAAAATTAGGGATGTCTAGTTTATTTCTATATTTCTTACAGAAATATCTTTAAGCAAACAGCGCAGACCCTGATGAGACGCCGCATCATGCAGTCTCATCTGGGTCTACGCTGTTTGCCAAGGCCTTTTTTCTAGACGCTAGGCATAAATGGGTTAAAGGTTAAACTTTATTATTGAATCTACATGTAGATGTTTAAATTTTTGATACTCACAGAATTAAAAAGTATCTTTTATGTGCTTTTAGTGGAAAAATCTATTTACATACCATTTTCATATTACTGGTTTATATAATTAATTTCAGTGTTAATGAAATGCTGACAACATCATGCTGGCCAGGTTTCAATAGTGTCTGGTCAACATCTAGGTCAAGTTTACTGCCTTTCACCTAGAGGCCGTAATATATTTTTCACACTGTCAGAAAGATGATGAACACTCTTTGTGGTGTTGGAAGAACTTATTTTTAGATTTGTAAAATAAGAAATTGCACATGCAGGGACTACCCTAGGCCTTAAAAATAGGGAGAAGTGACTTCTCCTTTTTTCTGAAACAGGGAGACATTTGGAAAATAAAGAAGAAGTTTGTGCGAACAATATCAAAAACAAAACATGTTATTCTACAACTTTTATTATTTCTATCATTGTACTATTATTATATTATTTTAAACAAGGTTATTGTCAAGCAATATGGTCCCCTACCGGCTCCACCATTGTCAGAAATTCCAGTCTTGGCCATAATTTTTTTTAGGCACTAGCCCGGTCGGGCTACCAGCTTGGAAATTTCACTAGCCCGAATCAATTTTAACAAGCCCAAATTAAAGTTATAATTTTGTTGCATTTGTAACTATCTTTGTATTGAAGAAAAATAGAACAATGAAGATTAAACAAAAAACACTTGATTCTGTTTTATTCATAGTTAATTGTAAACAAAAAAGTTAACACAAGGTCTCAAGACATCTCCATTCCATCATGGTCATTGTCTGAATCACCGACATCCAGGTCTAACATATAAGGTTTGCTCTTAAAGGCAGCCTGAAAAAAATAATGTTATAACATGAAACAAATTGTCCACACAAATATCTGAATAAAGTAAATGCACTGCCAAACTAGCAAATTAGCAATAATACCTGTGCATTACAAGAAGAATAAGAAGGCAACTTTTCTGCCACAACTTCAGAGTCTTCTTAATCTAAAACGACATTTGTAGCAGTAGTATCATTGCCTAAGTCTCATCTGGTTTGTCGCCGATTGTACCAGCATCTAAAATGCAGTATGGTACACATTTTAATTTACTGTCAGGATTTTTTCCTTGACATACAAACTATATTTGTTAAAACTATACTTGTAAGTTAATGCATGATATTAAATTGCATGTTTTTTTCCATTATGTATGAAATGCACTGACTAGCCAGTCAGCATTGCAGGCTCAGAATCAAATTCCTCAATACTTGGCGATATCAAAACGAAGCCAAAACCATTACAGTTGGAATTTTCGTTTCATTGACTGTTTTTGTTGCTACTTTCATTCTCATTTGAGGCTGATGTTTGTGCGTTTGTGCCCACAAAAACCGCAGAAAAGACATTAGGATAAATTAATCGCAGCGAGTTCTCCACCCAGTAATAATAATAGTAAAATTGTCTCGCGAGATCGACTTACAACACTGTTCCATAAGCGTCTTGTCAATGAGTGCTCAACGGGAAGAACTGATGCAGTTTTTAATAAGCTTCTATGTGAAGCTATTTCGGACTTGTTACTAAGTTCGGACACAAAAATAGCACGCGACCGATCAGGCTAGGAATTTTCACTCGACCGACGCAAAAATCAATCGAATACTATACATGTCCGAAATATGTACACTTAAGAATGCTTTCCTGTTTGACTTTAATAATCCAAATGTTCCTTGTTGTTATCTGGTTTAACAAACCTTATCAAATGTTTGTTAAATCCAGTTAATGCTTTCTCCATAATTGAATCACCATAACTTGTTTAATTTGAATCGCCAGCTTTGAATTGAACGTGGGTTGAATGTTGCAATACGTCCGCCATTTGCAATGTCGAAGGTCATGACGTAGCAATTTAATTCTACTCAAATAATTTATATCTAATCGAGGAAATGTGTTTTCTCAATGTTTATGTGTAGTATAATGACTTGTTAGCATAACAATGAACTGTAATTCCAGTTTATATAAGATGGGTGTTTAATACTCGTAATCAGAGATCATATTTTCCCGTAACATCAATCGGTCTGGATTGAAATGGGGAAAAAGTGTCCGAAAATTTATATCTGAAATCATGACAAATTACGTTAAAATATATACCATTGATTTTGCCATTCATGAAGGTGGTGTAATAAATGGACAAGTTAAATTGCCTAAGGCATTTTTTTAAACGTAACATACGAGTTTTCTCAATCAATGGTTTTATCATTCGCTGTTTCATTGTTGTTTCGTTGTCAATATTATTAATCTGTGTAAGTCTATACCGATGTTTTAAATCGTTGTCGACTCGATGATAGCTTACAAACATGCACTGAACCAAACACATGTCTGTGCGTATGTTGGCTACTGACAACAACAAAACCAAATGGTTGAGAAATAATTCGTGTACGTGATAGTTTGTTGTCGAATAACCCACGGCCGATAGTTAAGATGCATAGGGATTAAATCGCACTCGTGATTTGAAACCATGCATCTAAACTTACTGTCGTGGGTTATTCAACAACAAACAATAAGTACACGAATAATTTCGATTCTAACACGATTTTTACTAAAGATTTATACAATGTATATTATTTTTCTTGCGTACTATTTTATGTGAAGTTTCGCCCATAAAAATAACTTTCGTCTTTTCTGTCAATTAGATCCGGATTATTACGCTGGTGGAAAATGTATCGGCATGTTTTGTTTAGTTACAACGCGTTTTTTCAGTGCACATTGTATAGGTCCGCCCACAATTATTGCAGAATATCCGATTTTCTTCTTTGTTTATATGAAAGTTTACAGTATCATGCATGCAATGCACAATTTCCAAGAGGATAACATCGAGATTTTCATCTCCAAAGTAAATGTCAACGATTTTATCGTGGACGAGTACACATTACAGACCGATTAGTGTGCTAGGTATAAGCCAGTGAAATTATCGATTGATATTGACACAGGGTTATTCACGCATGACTAATACACAACCGCGCAAATCTTCGCTGCTTGGGGTCATACTCTGATACTAGTCGGCTGACGTGCAATAAACTGGTCCTGACCGGTTTACAGACTGCAGTGAATGGTTATCGTACCTAATCGAGATAAGAATGTAATTAGGGTATGTTTGCATGTGCACTGTGTAATCGATTTCATGGTATGGGAATTTTAGCAAACAGAATCGGACCGACTGTTTGGGATTTTCAATCGGTCTTTCAAGACCCTAATCGGTCTAGGACCGACAAAACCAAAAAAAATATGATCCCTGCTCGTAATTATTGGTGGATTAACAAACTGACAAAAAATAGACCTTTGATCAATTTTGTTTTTCTTTAATTATTTTTGCTGACTTTCTTTAACCGTGCCCTCTGCCAAAAAAACCTGCAATTATCGGATGGTCAATCAATTTTCACGTTATCATTAGACAACTTACGGCACGCGCGAAGAGGCACGAGTGTGTTGTTATAGCAACCAATATTAAGGGATTGCTTTGCCACGGTCAATTAACGATCAGTGCGGGGGGTAAATTGTGTAACCGTTAGATAAACAACAAACAATAAACTTGCTAACTGCCTGTGGGCGGTAGCACGCCTTAGCAAAAATAATCGGGCGGCTTGATTTTCGCTCTTCCGGTCTTGTTTACTAAAAAAAATGGGCGACTTGATCTTTGCTTTTCTGGGCTCGTAGGGCGATATCACGGGCGTTAGAGCAAAATTATCGCTCTAGTCGCCCGTAGGGTAGTCCCTGCACATGTAAAGCTACATGTAATGGGTGTAAAATATTTAAAGACTAACCCTTATGGCAGGGTATTTTCCATGTAACTTAAAATACAATTAGATATTAGAAGCAATAATGAGAATTTTGTTGATTGAATCACAAATGTATAAACATTGAGTTTTCAATATAATTATACAGGAAATCCAAATCTCATCACGAGTTTCCTTAAACACTATCCTCATTTCCTCTAACGTGCCAATCTCATGGTCTTCATTGTGTACATCTTACCCTGTTGGGCGCCCCTCTGAATAGGTGGTATACAGGTAACTGGCAGATAGCTAGGTAAGAATCATTCTTCAGGCCAGCAGATGCTTCCAATACAAAATATATATACTGAACTGGAGCTGTGCCAGATATACTTAAACCTCCACTATAAACTTTTCCAAGGAGATGTATGCAAAGGTTTTTTTCTGCAGGCATTGCCCAACAGTGGGACGGCCAATTGTGTATATAATTAGCTAGATGTGAATGAAAATTCAAACAAATATATAATTATCTTCTAATGCGTAAATTTATTTCTTCTTGAGAGAAGCCGCTTTGGCAGGGAAACGGCAAGAAGAAGCTGATGTTAATAATCTGTTGTTGCTAACAGTTGAGATGTTTGATTGGTAAACTAAAGCTTGTCCACGGTGGAAAAAAGGAAAAGAGCCTATTCAGAGCATGTGTTGTGTATGTAATTTGACAGAAGTGTCAGGAACACTAAGACTAACACTGATTCAGATTGCTGATCAACTTAATTGGACAGCTGCTCTGAATGTTGTCATTTTCATAGGCAAGTTTGTCCAAAGAGATAAAAAAAACCTGAGGCTGACTTTATAAAACAGATATAGTTTAACTGTAATTAATTTCAAACACCAAAATAGTCAAACTTTCATTTTAAATTCCAGCACCAATAATTCATTGGCATTTGTTCATTTATCATCCTTATAGAATAATTGTCTACACCATCAAGATGATTTGGAGGGATGGCAATGTTTACACTGCACTGTTTAAAGATATTTTATATTAAAGATAATTCTTTATTTCATTTTACATGTATGAGTATTCAAACATTTAAGCAATATAGCACATTCATAGATAAGGTACCTTTTAAAAGCCTACTTACATATTTTGCAATGTTTCAATCAATCCTGCAAAAAAAGACCACCTGTGAACAATGACCACAAAGACCACATCCCTTGAATGGTCTTTATTGGCAGGTTAGACTGTAATATAGTAATATTTCCTAACAACTAAGGTTTGTAGGGATCAATCACATGTATGAAGAAGTACACATGATTGTCCTATAAGTTTGAAATATTTCCTGAAAGAAACAACAATCTTTACTGTTATACTATAATTTTATCTTATTGTGTTTTACTGATTCCTTGAAAATTTCCCCTCAACAGGTTTTGTTCAGGGTCTCTATATACATGTAAATGACCTGACCAGAGTATAATGTATATTTACAAACTTCACTCTGGATTGTGTATTTAGGAATTAAACAGCCATTCATCTATTTTGTTAATAGTAGGCCTGACCTTGTGTATTGTAAATAGTGATTTTCTCATAGTTTAGGAGTAAATATCTTCTGTGTTCATCATCATCATCATCGTCACCACCATTATCATCATCACCACCACCACCATCATCACTATCATCATCAAGGCACTAATGTACTTGTATTTTAAGACCTCTCAATATCACTCATCAATAACAGCTATAATAAGCAACAATTGCCGGCCCTCGCCCATCAACGCAAAGTCATATGTTACGCATTATAGGTCATAATGCAACCCATTTAACAATTTATAGGGTCCTGATTTCATTCACAATTGTTTGAATGATACCTTTGCTGGAAATGGGGATTATTTTATTGTAATTTTCAATGTTTTTAGCTCACCTGAGCACAACGTGCTCATGGTTAGCTTTTGTGATCGCCTTTTGTCCGTCATCCGTCGTGCGTCGTCAACATTTTGCCTTGTGAACACTCTAGAGGCCACATTTATTGTCTGATCTTCATGAAATTTGGTCAGAACATTTGTCCCATTGATACCTCAACTGAAAACTGGGTCATGCTGGGTCAAAAACTAGGTCAAAAAAAAGAAAAACCTTGTGAACACTGTAGAAGTCACATTTTATGCCCAATCTTCATGTAACTTTGTCAAAATGTCTAAATGATATGTTGGTTGAGTCCAAAAATGGTTCCGGTCTGTTGAAAAACATGGCCGCCAGGGGGCGGGGCAGTATTCCTTATATGGCTATAGAGAAACCTTGTGAACACTCTAGAAGTCACAATTTTTGCCTAATCATCATGAAACTTGGTCAAAACATTGGTTTCATTGATATCTCGGACGAGTTTGAAAATGGTCCAGATCGGTGAAAAAACATGGCCGCTGGGGGGGCAGTTTTCCTTATATGGCTGTAGTAAAACCTTGTTAACACTCTAGAGGCCACATTTATTGTCCAATCTTCATTAAATTTGGTCAGAAGATTGGTCTCAATGATATCTTGGATGAGTTCGAAAATGGCTACGTTTGCTTGAAAAACATGGCTGCCAAGGGGCGGGGCATTTTTCCTTATATGGCTATATATGGCTATAGTAAAACCTTGTGAACACTCTAGAGGCCACATTTATTTCCAATTTTCATGAAATTTGTTCAGAAGATTCATCCCAATAATATCGTGGACGAGTTCAAAAATGATGCTGGTTGGTTGAAAAACATGGCCGCCAGGGGGGGGGGGGGGCATTTTTCCTTATATGGCTATAGTAAAACCTTGTTAACACTCTAGAGGCCACATGTATTTTCTGATCTTCATGAAACTTGGTCAGAAGATTTGTACTAATGATATCTTGGATGAGTTCGAAAATGGTTTCAGTTGCTTAAAAAACATGGCCACCAGGGGGCGGGGCATTTTTCCTAATATGGCTATATATCATGCTTTAGTAAAACCTTGTTAACACTCTGGAGGCCACATTTATTGTCCGATCATCATGAAAGAAGATTTGTCCCAAAGATATCTTGGATGAGTTTGAAAATGGTTCCGGTTTGTGGAAAAAAATGGCCGCCAAGGCCAAGGGGGCGTGGCATTTTTCCTTATATAGCTATAGTTAAACCTTGTTAACACTCTAGAAGCCATATTTATTGTACGCTCATCATGAAATTTTGTCAGAAGATTTGTCCCAATGATATTTTGGACAAGTTCAAAAATGGTTCCAGTTGCTTGAAAAACATGGCCACCAGTGGGCGGGGCATTTTTCCTTATATGGACTTATGAATCTTCATGAAACTTTGTCAGTATATTTGTTTAAATGATATCTTCGATGTGTATGAACATGGATTTGTTCTGTTGAAAAACGTGGCTGCCAGGGTGTTCACTAGTCATGAAAGTTGGTAAGAACATTTTGTTCTAATAACATCTTGGGCTGCACCGAACAGGTCAGTTCCTTTGAATCTCAGGTGAGCGATTTTGGACCTTTCAGGCCCTCTTGTTTTTTACTGTAATCAAAAGAAAATGATAACTTAACAAGTGTGTGGGGTTGGTCTTTTTCTACTTTGTATTGTGTAATCTGTATTAATTACAGTTTTGTAACAATGACAAGAGAGTTCACTGTCCTATATCATCATGATTGGAAACACATTAAACTGATGATGATAAAGAAATACTTTTCCGCATTCATTACTTTTCATAATCGGCCATTCCTATTTGTGATATTTAAAATAGATTTCTTAAAACGTCTTGATCATTGTTGTAATAATAGTGATTACTGAAGTGCTAAACAAATGTGCATTGTGAATTTTATGTTGTTAGATGACAAGCTTTTCGGGTGATTAGGATATGTTAAGATGGAGATGCATTTTATGATACATTTCAGTAATGACTTAGTGTACATATTTACTCAAATATAATGTGAAATTGTTGGATTTGTCAACTGCAGTAATGAACCTGTTGTGTTTTCCTGTAAGGGGCTCTATTACAATGGTGAGTTATTTCTCATGTATCTTCATGTAGGCAATATTTTTTTTCAAAGAAAAAAAGCTGTTTCTTATTTAAAGTACTTAATTGTTTAGATTAATACACAATGTTTGTATATTTAAATAGACAGTTTACACACTGTGTTGTAGTACACTTCAAAGTCAATAGTACATGTTAGTGAAGGACCTATCCTTTAAAGTAGATTTTAGCATTTAAAACAAAGCAAAACAAGTTTTCAGTAAGGGAACTTTTTTCCTTTTCAACTGATTCTTATTTTACAGGAGGAACATTATTACATGTACCATATTTATTTCTGGAGTGCAGATGCCTTGATGGTGTCTTTCAAAACATTTCCAACAGTTTCAAAAATAACAAAATAATAAACTGGAGCCACAAAGGTGCCTGTGATAGCAGGTTTCATTCACAAGACATTCCCATCTCATATTCTCTCATAAATTACAGCCTCCCTTTATAATAAATCACTCATAGATTATTCCAATGTCTCATAACTCATTTTCACGCCAGGTAACAATGGAGGCAGCCTAAATGGCTTTTTCTAGTTCAAGGACTCTGAAATGTTTCTGGACTATTAACCCATTTATGCCTAGTGGACTCTCCCATCCTTCTAAATTGGATCAATTTATTTCCAAAATTAGGGATGTCTAGTATATTTATTTCTATATTTAGAATATTTCTTACAGAAATTCCTTTCAGCAAACAACGTAGACCCAGATGAGACGCCGCATCATGCGGCGTCTCATCTGGATCTACGCTATTTGCCAAGGAATTTTTCTAGACACTAGGCATAAATGGGTTAATCTGTGTTTTCATGTAGGTTGACTTTTGGATATGTTTTCTCTATTTTAAACATGGTGCAATCTACAATAAATGTAAATAAAAATATAGCATAAATATGTAATGAATATTGCCTCAATGAAAAGAAAACTGCAAGATAGTAGTGTATTAAATATACAGTAGTCAATGAAAAAATGCCTTAGCAACTGTAAGTGTGCGTTATTCAAAATCAGAATACTTTTTAAATGAACAACATCTGATATTTCATTAAATCTAGTACCCCTATTTAGGATTATGTTTGTATATAACAAATGAATTTGATATTGACATAATTGAAAAATGTTGTTTCAGATTCGCCAATTTTCGTTTTAGTTATGATATTTGTGAGGAAACAGTAATATTGAACATTCACCATGCTCTAAAATATCCATTATATGCATCTTTTGACAATTTAAAAATCTGAAAATTATAAAGCGTTGCAACGCGAAACAAATTAATAAGCTGGAGAGTTCTGTTGTTGTTGATATATTTGGTGAAACTACAAGGATTGGTTAATATATAAGGTATAAAATGCATCCAATATTGTATAAGGAAGGATGGTCGAGAAAATAGGAGACTTTACTCCAGGACTCCACTGGGCAGTGGTTCGAGCCCTGCTGAGGGTTACCTTTTTTTTCTTTTTTAAAATTTTATTCTTGATTTTTTACTGGAGAATTTTAGATCCAATGTTTACATTTATCAATATAAAGCATTTAATGACAAACTTCAAAACATGCCAAAATCTGTGAAAAGGCCCTTTAAGGACATAATTTTAGTATTTATGAGAGAGGCAGGGGGGAAGACTAATTTTTTACAGTTGTAATATTTTCAATTAAAATGTTCAAATAGAGGGCAATGGCATATCAGGATTAAAGGACACAATTACAACCATCAGTATATTGGCTACATTTGAAAGTACATAAAATTGCTTATACTTCACTAGAGCTACATTATGTGACCTGCATTATGCAAACATGGTTCTTATGCCATATGCGGTCAATGTAGCTACCCTGTCTGCTTTAAACCCATGTGATGTTCAGTGGCCTCATTAACGGACAGTGTAGTTGCTGACCAGACTGTTGGAATGCACAGGCTTGTCTGAAGAATCGCTTTCTGCATATGTCACCATTTCGCTTGATGGGGTTGATATATTCTTAGATTTAAGTATGCATGAAAACTTCTCCAGGTAAATGAAGGGGTTCTCATGTGTGTTAGTAATTGCGTTTCAAGGTTTTTGTACTTAATTGGGACTTAACTCATATTGTCGCATATTCAAGGGTGTCAATTGTCTAGACTGTTCCTGAAATCCGGAATTTAGCCATACAGGGTCGATTTTGAGATTAATGTAAATCGGATAAAAAAAAATTTAAGGGGGGTTGGGGGTAAAAGAAAAATTGTGCCAGTGTGTGATCATGAGAACGACATAAATATATTTGTTATAGCTTCATCGATTTTCCCTAAATGCGCACTGGGAACTTCAAAGGTACATTGATCATGACTGGCAGATGACCCCTATATATTTTCAGGTCACTAGGTCAAAGGTCAAGGTCACAGTGACTTGAAACAGTACAATGGTTTCCTGATGATAACTCAAGAATAATTAGGCCTAGGATCATGAAACTTCATAGGTACAGTACAGCCAACGCGGAACAAACGTATTTCGCGATCCGCGGCAAGGCGAAACGAGTCGATGCCGCGTCAGTGGTTGAAGCCGCGTCATTATGCGGTGGCAAGTCGCATTTCGCCGCGAAGCTTCGCATCTGTCCGCCGAAGCATGCCGCGATCGGCGACATGATGCGGAGTCGATGCGCATCATGAAATAAAAATCTTTTTAAAATTATAAGTTACTCGTAGTTAAAAATTTTTGAAAGAACAATTATAATAATAATTAAAATCATAATAAATTTATTGTGCGCGGATTTTATTAGCATATACATGTAAGCATAGTTAATGTGTCTTGCCAATTAAGTTTGTTTCCCGCCCGTAGTGTATGTATTTCACACATAAACAAGGTCACGTAATTATGTTTTCGCACATACAAGTGGTCAAGGCTCCAGTATATGGTGGATTTATAAATTAATTGCCTGTTGATTTTGCTATTTTATTTTAGCTGAGAAAATTAGCAGTTTCAAGCCACATCAATAATCACGACGGTGAAGACGTATTTGTTGTTTTGTTAATTATCAGCTTATTATAACTATTGTTTGAATATGCGTATATAAACACGTTTTATTTTGTTCATATTATACAGTTAATATCGCTACTAATTACCTGATAATCCCGTATATTCCAGTTTTAAAGCAAATGCTGGTAAATATTTACGATAAACAAACATTCTCCATATTTCCTTATGTATCAAATACATTTTGGCATTTGTTACTATTTAAAGAGATGATGAAATAATGTCTAATCGGGCGTTTTTTTCCCCACTGAACACGCGATTTACACCTGACGTGATGTTCATGTATTTATACAACACAAAATACACCCAAACTTTCCAAAAGACGTTCTACATGTCTGCATAATTTTCACGCGCTTTTTATGAAACAAAGGATATTTTAGCACTGTTTATTTGACGCTAGAATTTGCCAAAGGTTGCGTTGCCATTAAAATTCTGAAGTGTGTTTCGGATTACAAATTTAATAATGATAATTTGATAATCGAACGAAACATTAACAGTTGCGCGTAATTAATTCAACGATAATTTGTTAAAGCAAAAAAAACCAGCGTAAATCTACACATTCATGTATGTACATGTAGATGGATATCTTTTCACTCGATCCGCCGCGTACGTATTCGGCAGATTTACTCCGCGAAAATACGCGAGGTTAATACAGACTCGGCGTCGCTGCGCAGATCGATGCCGAGTGCCACGGCGATACGCTGCATGAACACACGATTCGGCCGCCGCATACTAATAATCTGGCCGTGGAGTATCCGCAGATTATGTTTGTGCCGCGTTGGCTGTACTGTACATTGATCATGACTGGCAGATTACCCCTAATGATTTTCAGGTCACTAGGTCAAACGTCAAGGTCACAGTGACAAAAAACGTATTCACACAATGGCTGCCACTACAACTGACAGCCCATATGGGGGGGGCATGCATGTTTTACAAACAGCCCTTGTTTATTTCCAATTGGTAATCATGGCATTGACATGAACAGTAACTGATGCTGTGCTACGGTCCTAAAATGAAATTAGTCAACAAAATGTTGCAAATGTCAGCCATCCAGAAGTATTTCAAGTGATACATTTGCAATTTAGTAAAGCAGTGCAATTAATGTAAACCAATATGTTAACCAAATAATAAATTTATTATGTATTTGCTACTTAACTGATTTTAATTTGTTTGCAGTAAAAGGATATGCACATATTAATTATGTGTAAAATGCATACATTTTTTCAGACTGGCGTTTTCGCATACAGTATTTTTCATTGATTTAAATTTATTTTCCTCATTAACAAATAGGATGACATACATAAGCAGTGATAGGGACAGTCTGTTTTATAATATTTTGCATTTTATTCACTAGAAATTGCAACTAGGAAGACTGAAAAGGTACAATTAGTTAAGGCTCTGGGGGTGGCACTGTACCTGCGGCCCCAGACCCCCTGGCCTCACTTTCTGGATTTTTAATTTGGGACAATTTACACTCCTGCACTTAGTTCTGATCAGAAGTACAGCCTTAGAACTGGGTCTAGAGCAGAGTTTACCTGATAACATCAATAAGAGTTTGACATACTTTATGGGGGTAAACATTTATTATGTTTATTGGGATTCCAACTTTGTCCAAAGAAGTAATGATCAACACCTTAATTAGTTTGCCCCTCATTATAAAAACATTTACTGAACTTTCTCTGCAATCAAAAGCATTTTTACCAGATCCCATAACTTCAGAATGAAACTGCTGGCATGTGTAACTACAGGCATTAATTGGCAGATCAATCGTTCATTCCCATCGGAAACCAAAACTGCACACTCAGCCTAAGATGTAATTCATGTAATTCATGGTGTCATGTGATGTACCGGGATGTAACAGGCTGCTTATGTTATCTGCTAATTGCGGAACTTTCGTGGGCCTTTTCTTGGAGCAATGACAGGAAAACATAACTTTTAGATAGGAGCTAAACAATAGGTCCTTTTTACCGCTAAAAAGGTGGAATTTCTCGTTCAAGCTGCTGTTGTAATTAGAATTTTTGCACATGGCATTATTTGCAACTGTCAAATTATCAAAAAAACGGGCTAAACTTAGAGTGCCCTTTGGATAATTAAGATTGTATAAAGTGCCACTGTTGAATCATTTGAAATCTGATGAAATTTATGCATACTTAAATCACCTAGAAAAGAGTAGAATTTACCTCATTAAGGAATATGATTAATTAAATCTATTAAAATTTTAGGCAAAATTTAAAATTAAAATGGAATTCTTTCCTACGTCGGGGTGGGGTGTTGGGATCCAAGCTCACAACTTAATTCTATTGTTAGGATCACTGATATTTTAGCAATGACATTTGGTTGAACTGAAGAAGTCAAAGGTTTCAAGTTTTCTCATTAAAGAGACCTGCTGGGGCTAGTGAAGTGATATATCTTTTGATTTGAAGAGGTTTGCACTTCAGTAAGTGTAGTATCCCTGTTTTCTTCAATGGCTGATTGCTTTTCTGACAAACCTTCACAAAGCTAAATTACTTGTTTAACTGATACAAGTGTGGCCAGTTATTGGATGTAGACCTTCACAGGAAAATAAGTAGATTAGATTTGTTTGTTTTGAGCTCACCTGATCCCAACATGCCTATGGTGAGCTTTTGTGATTACAATTTACCATTCACAAGCCATGTTGGATGGAACATAGTTAAACCTTTCCCACTCAAAAGCAAAGTGAAAATGGCTATGTGCAAACAGCGTAAAACCAGAACAGCCAGTCTGTTCAGGTTTTATGCTGTTTGCTGCTCATCAGTATATAAGGATTGGAAATGATGCCTTTAAAAATTGAATTTAGAAGTAAGAAAGGTCTTTAATTAAATTTAACTTTCTGAGGGCCTACAAAGGTGTCAAAATACGTATTTCATTGGAAAAGGGTTAATATGTGTTCAAAATAGTCCAGTCAATTGTTAAATGTTTTTCAAATTGGTTGCGTGTACATTCAGTTACTCCGTGCATTTATCAGTTGCCATGAAGACAAGAATTTCTTACTTTTAGTCCAGAAAAGAAAGACTCCAGAATGATTGGGTTCAAAAATTGTACCTAGAGTCACTGTAAACAACATCATCAGTACTCCAAAAGCAAGTGCAAAATACCAGTACTTTTCATATGAAATATTGTTAATTCTTTGTTTACTTTTTCCAGTCATGTGTAAATGTCATGGGGTTCAGTGGTCTGGTAGGTACCAGAAAGGCAATCATAACAGATGATGAAGTGAATATGGCAGGAAAGTCATGTGATATCTGTTGCATTCATGTCTTACTGATTTTCTTAGAGTATGTCCGTATACAAGTTATTCAGGTGAATTCTACTGTACTTATTCACTTATTATATTCAAGTACAAGCAGTTCAGGGAGTTAGTTGCAAGTACCTAAACAATAATGTTTTTAGCTCACCTGAGCACAACATGCTCATTGTGAGCTTTTGTGATCACCTTTTGTCCGTCATGCCTTGTCCGTCGTCCGTTGTGCGACATCAACATTTGCCTTGTTCACTCTCTAGAGGCCACATTTATTGTCCAATCTTCATGAAATTTGGTCAGAAGATTGGTTTCAATGATATCTTGGATGAGTTCGAAAATGGTTACGTTTGCTTGAAATACATGGCTGCCAACGGGCGGGGCATTTTTCCTTATATGGCTTTATATGGCTATTGTAAAATCTTGTTAACACTCTTGAGGCCACATTTATTGTCTGATCTTCATGAAACTTGGTCAGAAGATTCATCCCAATAATATCTTGGACAAGTTCGAAAATGATGTCAGTTGATTGAAAAACATGGCCGCCAGGGGGCGGGGCATTTTTCCTAATATGGCTATAGTAAAACCTTGTAAACACTCTAGAGGCCACATTTATTTTCAGATCTTCATGAAACTTGCTCAGAAGATTTGTCCCACTGATATCTTTGATGAGTTCAAAAATCCTTTGCTTGAAAAACATGGCTGCCAAGGGGCAGGGCATTTTTCCTTATATGGCTATATATGGCTATAGTAAAATCTTGTTAACACTCTAGAGGCCACATTTATTGTCCAATCTTCATGAAACTTGGTCAGAAGATTCATCCCAATAATATCTTGGATGAGATCGAAAATGACGCCGGTTGGTTGAAAAACATGGCCACCAGGGGGCTGGGCATTTTTCCTTATATGGCTTTAGTAAAACCTTGTTAACACTCTAGAGGCCACATTTATTGTCCAATCTTGATGAAATATGGTCAGAAGATTTGCCTTAATGATAGGATGAGTTCGAAAATGGTTACGTTTGCTTGAATAACATTGCCGCCAAGGGGCGGGGCATTTTTCCTTATATGGCTATATAAGGCTATAGTAAAATCTTGTTAACACTCTAGAGGCCACATTTATTGCCCGATCTTCATGAAACTCGGTCAGAAGATATATCCCAATAATATCTTGGACGAGTTCAAAAATGATGCCAGTTGGTTGAAAAACATGGCCACCACAGGGGCAGGGCTATTTTCCTTATATGGCTATAGTAAAACCTTGTTAACACTCTAGAGGTCACATTTATTTTCCGATCATCATGAAACTTGGTCAGAAGATTTGTCCCAATGATATCTTGGATGAGTTCGAAAATGGTTTTGGTTGCTTAAAAAACATGGCCACCAGGGGCGGGGCATTTTTCCTTATATGGCTATAAATGACTATAGTAAAACCTTGTTAACACTCTAGAGGCCACATTTATTGTCCAATCTTCATGAAATTTGGTCAGAAGATTGGTCTCAATGATATCTTGGATGATTTCGAAAATAATTATGTTTGCTTGAAAAAAAATGGCTTCAGAGAGGCGGGGCATTTTTCCATATATGGCTTTAGTAAAATCTTTTTAACACTCTAGAGGCGACAATTACTGTCCGATCTTCATGAAACTTAGTCAGAAGATTCATCCCGATAATATCTTGGATGAGTTCAAAAATGATGCTGGTTGGTTGAAAAACATGGCTGCCAGGAGGCGGGGCATTTTTCCATATATGGCTATAGTAAAACCTTGTTAACATTCTAGAGGCCACATTTATTTTCCGATCTTCATGAAACTTGGTCAGAAGATTTGTCCCAATAATATCTTGTTATCTCAGGTGAGCGACTTTGGGCCTTTCAGGCCCTCTTGTTGGAGTTTTGCCTTGGGAGTGCAATACACTAGTATAATCATCGACTATTACCCACCAGCAATATAAAGAGTCCAGTCTTAAACCAAATTTTGTTTAAGGATAGCCTTAAGGAGGAAATTGAGAACAAACCTGATTCTAAAAGTGTTAAGTTTTTTTGCACCAAAGTTGATGATCAAGAAAATGTTAATTTTAAAAACAATTCCTAAAAACAATACAGCTAAAATGTAATTCACTTTCATATGTGTATGATGAAAAGTGATAACTTTGAGATTGTCACCTATTATTCCATGGTACAGTGCGTGTTTTAATAGGTTGAATGTAACGCTGAAATTCGTCCCATTCCCAATCACAAAAAGTATTCAGTCAAGACTGAGGACAGCGGTCAGTCAAAGGAAATGGCCAAAGTGACTGTTGTTGACAAGCGTCCGCTATTCTCTGATCAGCAGAATATGGATTGAGTTGCAGCCATTGGTTGTCGACTGTATGTGTAAGCAAAAAGTAAACAACAACAATATATCCCAATTTAAGTCCAAACAATGCAATTTTTCCCAATCTAAGATCCCTACCCTCCATCTTGGCCCCATTTTCAAAATGGTTGGAAAAACAGTGAAGTCAATGGCCCTTTGAGCAAGGCAGAAAAGATTAGTGGCATTTTAGTCTCAGATCATTTATAATAATGCAACTTGTCTCATAGAAATTCTATGTATACCCTGAGCAGTGTTCAATTATGTTTGAAATATTTAACTCCATTACTCTTTGTTCTCAATTGCACCTCTTGTTATGTATTTACGAGTGTTGCTTACCTATGTGCTAATTGAAGACGGAGATAATGACAGGTCTATGTGAGCAATACATTTTGGTCTGAAAAAATAACAGTTTTTGTTTGTGCTGTGAATGCTATTTCTAGTATTTTAGTTTGGCATGACTGATTAATATTTCTTTATATCTTTTAGACCCAACTTTTTTCTATAAGTTTAAAAAACCCTATAATATATAAAATTTAAATGTATAAAAGTTATTCCCTACAATCCAATACAATTGAAAGTTGACAGGCCTCGACACTAACTTATTTTTCAACTAGCCCATTCGGGCTAGTAAATGCAGAACCTACGTCTAGCCCTGACCAATCATTCATGTGCCCTGACCCAAGTATTATCAAAACATTTATATTTATCATTCAACTTGTATTTTCTTGTGATAGGAGATGCTCAATTATGATGCAATCATTCTTATTTGCTTGCCTTACTAATGCGTAAGTGAATATTAACCCTTTGCATGCTGGGAAATTTGTTGTCTGATAAAATGTCATCTGCTGAATTTATAAAATTAGCATTTTCTTCGATTTTTTTTCAAAGAATACTATCAGAATAGCAAACAGTTAAACAGTTAAACATGGCATCTCATCTGGATCCAAACTGCTGGCAAAGGCCTTTAAAATTCTGTTCCAGCGCTGAAAGGGTTAAATGTCGCAATATAACGTGTTACAGTAATTGTAAAATTGTACATGGTAAACTCAATTTAAGTTTTATACTAAAAGCCGGCATCGGCCTTTAATATTAGTTTTGCTCATTGAATTGCGTTAAAAAGATTGTCAAAACACTTCTAATCGATCAAACAAATTAAAGTTATTTAAAATTTACAAATAACTAATAATTTTAATGTAACTTTGTGTTAATGTTGATTATGATACCTTCATCGATCCTGGGCGATCACGGCGTTTAGTTTAAAATTAATTTTTATCGAGAAAACATGTCACTTCAAGGAAACCAATATAAAACAGTATTTAGCGGAATTCCATTTAAAAATAGGTACTGATGTGTTTTCTTGATAAAAATAAGTTTTAAATCTATTTCGAGATATGATTTGTTAAAAAGCGTTTGTTGTCTACGACTTCGCTCTGGGATTTAATTGTCATCTGATCGTACTGTAATTAGATTTTTACATCTTTGTAAAGCTTATTGTGCCCTACCGGTGAAACCGGAGGGGACTTATGGTTTGCGCTCTGTGTGTCAGTAAGTCTGTCTGTCTGTCCGTCACATTTTTCTGGATCCTGCGATAACTTAAAAAGTTCTTCATTTTTTTCATGAAACTTGCAACATTAATTGGTGGCAATATGGACATTATGCACGTCATTTCATTTTGTTCCTACGTCAAAAATTGTGGTTGCTATGGCAACCAAATTTTTTTCTGAAAATGGTGGAATTTCTGACAATGGTGGAGCCGGTAGGGGACCATATTGCTTGACAATAGCCTTGTTTAAAATGCAGTTTATTGATATGGAACACATAATCCCGCCCAGAATACACAGGACAGGTTGGGCATGTTCCTGTGACATTGACTAGCTCGGACCTAGGCACTGTTAGTGAATGTCCTTCGAACGTGCCTTAGTGTAGAGCCCTGTTTGAGTTATATTCCAGTATAACTAAAAGTGGTGCAAAATTACATTAAAACTAAAGGTGGTGTGATAGTCTGTTGTAGGGGAATGTGGTGTGACAGTCCATTATACTTGAATGTGGTTTGATAGCCCATAATATGTGAATGTTTTGTTATAGCCCATAACAAGTGACTGTAGTGTGATAGTCCATTACAAGTGAATGTGGTCTGATCGTCCATTACAAGTGAATGTGGTGTGATAGTCCATAACAAGTAAATGTGGTGTGATAGTCCATTACAAGTGAATGTGGTGTGGTAGTCCATTGCAAGTGAAGGTGGTGAGATAGTCCATTACAAGTGAATGTGGTCTGATAGTCCATTACAAGTGAATGTGGTGAAATAGTCCATTACAATTGAATGTGGTATGATAGTCCATAACAAGTGAAAGTGGTGTGATAGTCCATTACAAGTGAATGTGGTCTGATAGTCCATTACAATTGAATGTGGTGAGATAGTCCATTACAAGTGAATGTGGTGAGATAGTCCATTACAATTGAATGTGGTATGATAGTCCATAACAAGTGAATGTGATGTGATAGTCCATTACAAGTGAAGATGGTTTGATAGTCCATTACAATTGAATGGGATGTGATAGTCCATTACAAGTGAATGTGGTGTGATAGTCCATTACAAGTGAATGTGGTGTGATAGCCCATTACAATTGAATGTGGTGTGATAGTCCATTACAAGTGAATGTGGTGTGATAGTCCATTACAAGTGAATTTGGTGTGATAGCCCATTGCAAGAGAATGTGGTGTGATAGTCCATTACAAGTGAATGTGGTATGATAGCCCATTACAAGTGAATGCGGTGTGATAGTCCATTACAAGTGAATGTGGTGTGATAGCCCATTACAAGTGAATGTGGTGTGATAGCCTATTACAAGTGAATGTGCTGTGATAGCCTATTACAAATGAATGTGGTGTGATAGTCCATTATTCATGAATGTGGTGTGATAGCATATTACAAGTGAATGTGGTGTGAAAGTCCATTACAAGTGAATGTGGTGTGATAGCCTATTACAAGTGAATGTGGTGTGATAGCCCATTACAATTGAATGTGGTGTGAGAGTCCATTACAAGTGAATGTGGTGTGATAGTCCATTACAAGTGAATGTGGTGTGATAGCCCATTACAAGTGAATATGGTGTTATAGTCCATTACAAGTCAATGTGGTGTGATAGCCCATTACAAGTGAATATGGTGTGATAGTCCGTTTCAAGTGAATTTGGTGTGATAGCCCATAACAAGTGAATGTGGTGTGATAGCCTATTACAAGTAAATGTGCTGTGATAGCCCATTACAAGTGAATGTGGTGTGATAGCCTATTACAAGTAAATGTTCTGTGATAGCCTATTACAAGTGAATGTGGTGTGATAGTCCATTATCCATGAATGTGGTGTGATAGCATATAACAAGTGAATGTGGTGTGATAGTCCATTACAAGTGAATGTGGTGTGAAATCCCATTACAACTGTATGTGGTGTGATAGTCCATTATACGTGAATGTGGTGTGAAAGCCCTTTATAAGTGAATGTGGTGTGATAGTCCATTACAAGTGAATGTGGTGTGATAGTCCATTACAAGTGAATGTGGTGTGATAGTCCATTACAATTGAATGTTGTGTGATAGTCCATTATACTTGAATGTTGTGTGATAGCCCATTACAAGTGAATGTGGTGTGATAGTCCATTACAAGTGAATGTTGTGTGATTGTCCATTTCAAGTGCATGTGGTGTGATAGTCAATTACAAGTGAATGTGCTGTGATAGTCCATTACAAGTGAATGTGGTGTGATAGTCCATTACAATTGAATGTTGTGTGATAGTCCATTATACTTGAATGTTGTGTGATAGCCCATTACAAGTGAATGTGGTGTGATAGTCCATTACAAGTGAATGTTGTGTGATTGTCCATTACAAGTGCATGTGGTGTGATAGTCAATTACAAGTGAATGTGCTGTGATTGTCCATTACAAGTGAATGTGGTGTGATTGCCCATTACAAGTGAATGTGGTGTGATAGCCCATTACAAGTGCATGTTTTGTGATAGCCCATTACAACATCAAATGGTGTGATAGTCCATTACAATTTAATGTGGTGTGACAGCCCATTACAACTGCATGTGGTGTGACAGCCCATTACAAGTGAATGTGGTGTGATAGTCCATTACAAGTGAATTGGTGTGATAGCCCATTGTAAGTGAATGTGGTGTGATGGCCCATTACAAGTGAACGTGGTGTGATAGCCCATTACAAGTGAATGTGGTATGACAGCCCATTACAAGTGAATGTGGTATGATAGTCCATTACAAGTGAATGTGTTGTGATAGTCCATTACAAGTGAATGTGGTGTGATAGTCCATTACAAGTAAATGTGGTGTGATTGACCATTACAAGTGAATGTGGTGTGATAGTCCATTACAAATGAATGTGGTGTGATAGTCCATTACAATTGAATGTTGTGTGATAGTCCATTATACTTGAATGTGGTGCGATAGCCCATTACAAGTGAATGTGGTGTGATAGTCCATTACAAGTGAATGTTGTGTGATTGTCCATTACAAGTGCATGTGGTGTGATAGTCAATTACAAGTGAATGTGCTGTGATTGTCCATTACAAGTGAATGTGGTGTGATAGCCCATTACAAGTGAATGTGGTGTGATAGCCCATTACAAGTGCATGTTGTGTGATAGCCCATTACAACTTCAAATAGTGTGATAGTCCATTACAATTTAATGTGGTGTGACAGCCCATTACAACTGCATGTGGTGTGACAGCCCATTACAAGAGAATGTGGTGTGATAGTCCATTACAAGTGAATATGGTATGATAGTCCATTACAAGTGAATGTGTTGTGATAGTCCATTACACGTGCATGTGGTGTGATAGTCCATTACAAGTGAATTTGGTTTGATAGTCCATTACAAGTGAATGTGGTGTGATAGTCCATTACAAGTTAATGTGGTGTGATTGTCCATTACAAGTGAATGTGGTGTGATAGTCCATTACAAGTGAATGTGGTGTGATAGTCCATTACAATTGAATGTTGTGTGATACACTGCAACGCCGATATATCGCGGTTGGTGGGGTCGAAAAAACGTTTAAAATACATTGTGCATAGATTCGAATTTACCCTTAGCGTAACGGTAACGATACCGTGTGTTTGAATTATATTTTATTAATAGGAAATGTCAATGCCACATAATTCGCGAGATACCGCGGTACTTTTGTTGAAATTTACAACGAAACTTTTAACGGAAATTAAATTATCTCAATGTTGTACCGGCTACGAAATTTTTTTTTACAAATAAATACACCCACGCCAATTTTCGCGCGCTTTTTATCAGGACAAAGAAATTCATGATCAGTACCGAAATTTAAAGATCTATATACCAGTAAACTGCCATTATTACCTTTGCAATGACACTAATTGGATATTTCCTAAGTGTTAAAAACAACCCCAGCCTTGTGTAAACAACATTGGTACTAATCGACTGTTTTTCACGCTTCACTGCGTGCCATAGTTAGCCGCGAAATATGGGGTGTTGATACTAGCTAGAACCGGTTTTTTGCTTAAGTTAGCGAATTCTCAGATTTAAACATGTCATTTAGTGATCATGCTCGTCGGATTTTTGGGAGCCATAGCCGAAGCGCGATATATTGGACAGCGTGATATAACGGTCCGCGATATATCGGCGTTGCAGTGTAGTCCATTATACTTGAATGTGGTGTGATAGCCCATTACAAGTGAATGTGGTGTGATAGTCCTTTACAAGTGAATGTTGTGTGACAGTCCATTACAAGTGCATGCGGTGTGATAGTCCATTACAAGTGAATGTGGTGTGATTGTCCATAACCAGGGGAATGTGGTGTGATAGCCCATTACAATTGAATGTGGTATGATAGTCCTTTACAAGTGAATGAGGTGTGATAGTCCATTACAAGTGAATGTGGTGTGATTGTCCATTACAAGTGAATGTGATGTGATAGTCCATTACAAGTTAATGTTGTGTGATAGTCCATTTTACTTGAATGTGGTGCGATAGTCCATTACAAGTGCATATGGTGATATAGTCCATTACAAGTGAATGTTGTGTAATATTCCTTCGTAAATGAAGGTTGTTTGATATACTATTATACGTTTAATGTTGTGCAATATTTCATTATAACTGATAGGTGTTATATTCTATTACATAACATATCGTTTTAATACAACGTAACAAAATGATGTCAAGAGCGGGCTGTTATGCATATCTGGCAAGTCAATATAAATTATAGCAGCACGCCCAGCAAGACCGATTTTTCTTATCTTAAAAGAATCTGATTGCACGACGTCAACTGAACAAAATGGCATTTGAATACAGTCTATTGGTTATAGATACAATTAAACCCAAAATAAACTTAATATTCTAAACTAATAATAATAAAACGTAGCACACTAGTACACATTTGGAATAATTAGAATATTGATTGCAACTGTAGATAAGATTTTCAGGAGTCAAAAAACACAAATTATTTTACTACATGCTTAATACCTTAAAGGAAACTTTAAGCCAATGCTTGTAACAATAAAATTAAAACGATATGCTCTTCCACTTTCTGTTCCTCCATCCCTTTATCTAAATATGTTTTAAACCAGACTATTTTTTAGGAAATGTTGGTATCAAATGCTAACCTTCTTAACAAAAAACACGATTTACAAAATTGAATTACTGCTCCAAGCAATTAATGTTATTCATTAAGATGTTTCCAATTATACATGGCAAACACACAACCCAAAATATGTTATTTGATTTGTTTGATGCTTTTTACAAAAGAATTTACTGTTAAATTAACCACCACAGCCGAACTGTTGTCCCTGAAATCCTCCATAAAGTTAAGCTTAAATTGTAGTTTCAACTCAAAAATTACATCACACAAGATACTTAATATATTGTGTAATCAACAAATTGAAAATAAAAGTACAGAAATCTGGTTTGCGAATATATTTATGTGAAGAAACAAAATAGGAGAATGAAATATAAACAATAACACATGGCAGAGTTGGGCTGCGCCCGACGTCAATAATTGGCCCATGTGGCATTATGGCCCTTGGGCTGTTATGACAGCAGTGGGCTGAATATTGAGGTTCGGCCCAGCTCTACAGTGTGTTATTGTCTAAATTAGTGAAGGTGATGCGATATTTCATTGCAAAAGAATGTGGTGTGATAAACCATTATAAATGAAGGTGGTGTAATATTCCATTGTAACTGGAAGTAATGTGGTATTCAAAATGCAATTGAATGTGGTGTGATTTTCCATTATAAGTGAAAGTGATGCGATGATCCATTGTAAGTGAATATGACGTGATATTCCATTGTAAGTGAAGGTGGTTTGATATTCCATTATAAGTGAAGGTGGTGCAATATTCTATCGTAAGTGAAATTTGTGTGATTATCTGTATTTGGTAAGGTGTTGTGATATTCCATGATAAGTGAAGGTGATGCGATATTCCATTATACATCAGTGTTTTTTTTGGATGAAATATTCGGCGTTATTCGGCCCCATTCCCCCATCTTTAGAGTATATATTTTTCCCCCAAATATTTTTAAAATTCCCCTCTCGGAAGTGTTATTCAATTTTTTATCAATACCTCATTTAAATACGTCTTTTGTTACGAATTTACTACAATTTTCCTGAACTGCATCCGCATGTTTACTTTATTTTAGCCTTTACCGCAAACCGTACGTAGTTCACTATCACGACTTTCGCTTTACGACATCTACCGCAAACCATACGTATTCCAACATGTTGAACAACAACAAAAGCTATCGTAAAAAAATTGACAAATCTGTTTTAACTTAAAAATAAATTGATATTCTTTTCAAACAAGTACAACTTAAAAGTCAGTCTTCTTCAAATGCTGGCAGTGAAACGACAACGTCCGGTCAAGAGAGTGTTGAAAGACTGTTTAGTTTGCTCAACCTGCTTTGCACGCCACAGAGAAACAGGCTTGGGGAAGCTACACTGAAGTCCCTGATCAGACTTTGTCTGCACACGGAGAGACTTGGTAAAGAGGAGGTCACCAGAATAATTGATAAATTCGCTGAAAAGCCCAGAAATGTTGAACTTTGAACATGAACATAACATGTTAATGAATAAAAGAGTTTGAATTATGTTTTTCTCCCTCTGTATGGTGAATTATAGTGTTAAAACTTGATTGTGTACTGTTACTAGCTAAGCATAGAAATTTCCCCTTTTTCCCCTTTTACGCGCGAATTTTCCCCCTCTCAGGGGACTCGACCCCCTTCCCCCAAAACTGAAAAAAAACACTGTACATGAACATGGAGCATGACAATTAGTCATTATTACTGAAGCTTAATCGACATTTTTAGTCAAGATGGTGCAATATTCCATGATATATTCCATGATCAGTGAAGGTAGTGCAATATTTCATTATCAGTGAAGGCTTTGCAATATTCCATTGTATTTGAAGTTGGTCTGGTTGATTCCTGTGTGTTTTTTTTGTATGCTGCAATTTTATATTTTATACACCTGTGCAAAACAAAGGTTTAGAGGGGTTATATTTTAGTTTGGGTTGCTATGGTGGGTTGGTTTGGTGGTCGGTTAGTCTGCCTTCTTAAACGTTATGAATTTGTGGAGCTGATGACTTACACATTTGTCACGTTATTAAATCAAACCTCAAATATATCATCAACATGGAGGTGCTGTACGTACACAAGAGTGTTTCTTTCATAGCCAATAATCCAAACCTATTTGCTTGAACCTTGCTGATAATGCAATGCAAGGGTATTTGGATGTTTGGTACAATGCTCTTCGGTCCCATTGGTGACACTGTTCTTTAATCACATTTTGTGTTAATGCTTTTTTATTTGTGACAATGTTTTTTAATCACATATGTGACAATATTCTTATTTGTGACAATATTCTTGAATCACATTTGTAACCATATTCTTTTATCACAGTTGTGACAATGCTCTTGAATAACATGTGTTACAATTCTCTGAATCACATTTATTTCCATATTCTGTTATCACATTTGTAATAATGCTCTTAAATCACTTGTGACAATGTTCTTCAATCACATTTGTTACAATTCTCTTGAATCACATTTGCTACCATATTCTTTTATCACATTTGTGACAATGCTCTTGAATAACATGTGTTACAATTCTCTGAATCACATTTATTTCCATATTCTTTTATCACACTTGTGATAATGCTCTTAAATCACTTGTGACAATGTTCTTCAATCATTTTTGTTACATTTCTCTTAAATGACATTTGTTACAATATACATTTATGAAATTTGTGACAATGTTATTCAATCACATGTGTTACCATTGTATTGAATCACATTTGTTACCATATTCTTTTATCACATTTGTGACAATGCTCTTCAATCACTTGTGACAATGTTTTTGAATCACATTTGTGACAATATGCCTTAATCACAATTGTTACATTGTGTTCTTTAGCCACATTTGTTTGTTATGAAGTTATTTAAGGTAGTCTCATTTGTGCGAATGCTCTTTAATCACATTTGGGAGAAAAGTTATTACTTTGAATTTGACAAAGAAATACAAATATTAAGCAAACACTTGTTTGCTTGAAAATGTTAAAGTCTGCACTCTTGAGTATTTACTGCATCTGAAACATGTATGCAGTGCTTGTTTTGTTTCCATTGTAGGACAAAAGGTACCATATCATAGAAGAACTACACCGCAATGAACGTGAATATGTTGAAGCATTGAAGATGTTGAAAGAGGTAAGATTCGTCAAAAATGTTTCAACTTTTATGGCAATTTATGTTAGTTTAGATGCTTTTAGTTTAAATTTAGCTCTAGCCTCATTGATTTGTTGTATAATTTAACCCATTTATGCCTAGCGTCTAGAAAAAAGCCTTGGCAAATAGCGTAGACCCAGATGAGACGCCCCGTGATGTGGCGTCTCATCAGAGTCTGGGCTGTTTGCCTAAAGGAATTTCTGTAAGAAATATTCTAAATCTAGAAATAAATATACTAGACATCCCTAATTTTGGAAATAAATTGGTCCAATTTAGAAGGATGGGAGAGTCCACTAGGCATAAATGGGTTAAAGAGTGATCTATAATTTGCTTTCACAACTGAGACTGTCCAATAATCTCAATTTTATTTGCTCTCACAACTACTAAACATACTCATACATATTCTGCCCTCATTTATATTATGCACCCAAGTTTTCTCATCAGGTAACATAAATACAAAATATCAAATTCTAGAAAATTGTGCAATAGCTAGGAGGCAATGAATCTTACATTAAATTTCTTCAACTATTATATGTATATGTAAGTGTTTAGGTTTGAATATGTAATAAGAAGTTGTAGCCACAAGATTGAATGTTTATCAAATATTTTGCAACCTTTTCTATTAAGGGATGAATAAAAAAAAGTACAAAAGAAAAACAATAGCAAACATAGCAAATACAAAAAAAAAAATGTTAGCATTGACTGTTTTGAGAAGAGAAACACATGTTTATATCTCCTTATCATAGAGCTGTCAAAAAATGGAAAAGATGGCCTTCAATTAAGGTTCAAAAAGTATTCATCTCTCCTATGGCATCATGCATTTTACAACCTGCACTGGCAACACTTTGAGGAATGAAAACTATGAGAGGAATGTTTGAAATTCATCAGGAAAACATGGATTTATTTATTGTTGTTAAGTGCAGGTTCATAGCATTTAATTTAATCTGGTTATTTTAATCAAGGGGTAGCAACCTGGCATAAAGAAATGTAGATGTTTACATTTTAAGGATATACTTGTTTATTGAAAGGCATGTGTGAGATGGCGTACTTCATTGCAATCTTCCGTTGGAAATGCAGATGCAGATTTCATCACCACTGTCAGTGGAGTTTCAGAGAGTTGCTTCATTTTGGGGACACTTGTACTTTAGGTGAATTGCAAATGTAAGCAAAATGGATCGAGTTCTTCGAACTGGAATAGCATGATGACTCGATCTGAAAAGAAGACAATTCAGAAACTCAATTATAGTTTAAAGCATAAGTTCTGCACTGCTGTCATTTTAAGCACTGTTGGCATGTATTTAAATCATACAAAATGCATTCATGAATCAACCCTTTGAAAAGATTCGTAAAATAAGTAAAAATTATCTGCCCCTGTTTCAATCCGCCTATAAGACTCATATAGGATACCAGAAGTTTTGTATTATTAATAACATTGACAAAAGCCAGTATGAACATTTTTTTTTACATAACAATTATTTAACGCACAACAATAATGGCTTATATGCAACCAATGAAATATGTACACTGATGATTCACGTGTAGTGCTTATTTATCAAGTGGAAATACCGGACCACTTGATTTAAGTTGACTTTCAGGAGGTTTCTTAATTAGTCATGCAATAGGCAATTCTTACCAGATGCAGTGTTTAGATAATAAGCGCCAGGTAATCTCACCTATAACATATAAAATTCTTAGCATAGTCTTGCTTTTGATCATAAAGTGGTAATAATGACATAACCATGAGCAATGCATGTTTAGATCAATGGCAGAAAACCCACACCTATTGTTTATCATTTGTGTGGAGTAAAATTGCTTAAATAACCTTTAATGTGCTTGCATTGTTATTTATGGAAAGAGATTGGTTACAGCTTTATATGCAAGATCAAAATACATTTGAGTCGCGTTCTGAGAAAACTGGGCATAATGCATGTGCGTAAAGTGTTGTCCCAGATTAGCCTGTGCAGTTTGCACAGGCTAATCAGGGACGACACTTTCCGCCTTAATTGGATTTTTGCTAAGAAGAGACTTCATTTAAACGAAAAATGTCATAAAAGCGGAAAGTGTTGTCCCTGATTAGCCTGTGCGGACTGCACAGGCTAATCTGGGACGACACTTTACGCAAATGCATTATGCCCAGTTTTCTCAGAACGCGTCTTATTTAGTTATTATTTCTACACTGACCTATTTCCTGTGGCAAAGATTCTTAAACAGTTCAATCCATGCATAATATAAGTGCAAGCAATTTCTTATGCTTTTTTTTTACCTGAATTGTTTTTGCAAATAAAGTCATCTTATAAAACTGCAGTTCCCTGATCTAAAATTGGCCTATATATAGCTTTGATTTGTTCGATTTATTATGAGGTTTATGAGTTTATAAATTATTTTCCGGAATTATGTTATCACGCTTACTACGTGCAGCATCTCCGATTTTGTACAGTTGCTCCAGTTTATGGATATCAATAACATTATCAATTCAAGCACAGCCTAATGTCAAAATGCAACATGTCAAAACATTTAATGGAAATGAGATTAGAAAAAACTAATCAAAATTAATATCTATCTATTTTTATTCCTTTCGTGCAATTATATTTTTCTTTGATGTAAATTTTGTGTATAATTTTGTTAATGTGTTAACATTTGGGTATCTTCAGGTAAGACAGACAAGGCAAACATTTTGCTGATTATAAAATCTGTTACAAAGTTGTCCTATGTAATAATGATTTGCTGCTTTTTTGTGGCGGCTGTATTTGATTATGCCTATCTTCCATATCACATTCAAATTTCAGACTTCAATATTGCTATGTTTGATATGAAAAAATGAATATGCATTTGCAAACGACTGTCTTTATTTCAACATTTAAATGTACAGTTGTTAGACCTCCTGCAAATGATCTGTGTGTTTTAAAGAAGTTTTGAAGGATTTGAATGAACTTTGGTTGCATTCATCGGATTATGAGCGCAGTGGTCAAACTGACAATGCCATGCTGGGCTCTAGCATGGTGCCTATGAAAATGTGTGGTTGCCATGGCATAATGGAAATGGTTTCCACCTAGCGTCCTGGATGTCTCTGGTTCAATCCCCAATGAGGGCATGCTCATTTGATTTCCTCAAAAGACACCAATTACTGTTTCTGCCAAGGAAACAGACTTATGAGCATTTCAATGAGATTTATGTTTTTGATGCAATTAAGCTGAAATAAATGAGTCTTGTTCAGAGAAAACTGGGTTTAATGCATGTGGGTAAAGTGTTGTCCCAGATAAGCCTGTGCAATCCGCACAGGCTAATCAGGGACGACACTTTCCGCTTTTATGACATTTTTCTTTTAAATGAAGTCTCTTCTTAGCAAAAATTTAATTTAGACGGAAAGTGTTGTCCCTGATTAGCCTGTGCGGACTGCACAGGCTAATGTGGGACAACACTTTACGCACATGCATTTAGCCTCGTTTTCTCAGAATGCTACTCATTATTACTCGCATCTACATTAAGCGATACATGGACCCCTTGAAGACGGTATCTGGCATTGATGAGCGGGTGGTTGACAACATCTTCTACATGATCCCAGAGATCCTCACTCACCACCAGATCTACCTGGAGTTCCTCAACCAGGTGTGGACGCGCTGGAACACAGACACCTCCACTGTTGGGGACCTTATACAGAAAACGGTGAGTTAACCCTTTGCCTCTTAGATATGTATTTTAACCCTTTGTCACTTAGATACTTATTTTTAAAATTGAATTAAACTCCTTTCTTACTTGATCCACGTTTTAAAGGTTTCAGTTCCAATTCTTAGATACTGATGAGCAGCAAACAGCATAAAACCTGAACAGACTGCGAGTAACTCGCAGGCTGTTTTGGTTTAATTCTGTTTGCACATAGCCATTTTCACTAAGCTTCTATGTGGGAAAGGGTAAATGCATGGATGTTTAGTTCCAGGGTTTTGCTTTCCTCCTTTAGATTTTCCCAAGAATGGCCCTTTGACTTTGCAAATTTTTCCCGGAATCAACAAATGTGTGCCATAATTGGAATTTTCCCCTACAATTAATTGTTTTGCATATTTCCAATTTGCAAAACTGTTTATGAATTTTTCTGGTATTTGTTAAAAATTGTAACAATTGTAGTATGAAAAACGTTAACATATGAATGCATTTGTGCTTGCTTTTCCATGAGTGTCTTAATGGATCGTATGGAGTTGTTGCAAAACATTAATTTGGTTTAAAAATGTTCGAAATTATGCTGATGGTTTGTGAGAGAAATACTTAAAAAATTACTGCAAAGTTACAGCTTTCAACCCAGCTTCGTTTTTAATGGTGAACATATTATATCTAACTCTTTCAGTGCTGGAACCGAATTTGAAGGCCTTTGCAAACAGTTTGGATCCAGATGAGATGCCACAGAACGTAGCGTCTGATCAGAATCCAAACTGTTTGCTATTCTGATAGTATTCTTTGAAAAGAAAACGAAGAAAATGCTAATTTTAGAAATTCAGCAGACAATATTTAAGCAGACGACAAATTTCCCAGCATGCAAAGGGTTAACAAAAATCTTGTATAAGAAAAGGAAACTATTTATATAATATTTTATCTTTCTTGAATACAGTTTTCTGGTCAGACAGTGCAGGACAGCTATCTGTCCTTTGTGGAAAACTACAAGACCTCCGGCAAAGTGATTGAGAATGCCCTGCAGACCAAGTCTTCTGTACAGAAGTTTGTAGAGGTAAGCCTTGTTGTGGACAATGCTTCAAAGTAGAAAGCTTGCATACTTTTTGATGTACATTAACCCATTTATGCCTAGCGTCTAGAAAAAAGGCCATGGCAAACAGCGTAGACCCAGATGAGACGCCGCATTATGCGGCGTCTCATCAGGGTCTGCGCTGTTTGCTTAAAGGCATTCTGTAAGAAATATTCTGAATATAGAAATAAATATACTAGACATCCCTAATTTTGGAAAAAAATTGATCCAATTTAGAAGGATGGGAGAGTCCACTAGGCATAAATGGGTTATTTGAGCAGTGCCATATGAAAATTGGTTTACTGACATTTGCGGTCAACAAAGCTCCAGATGAGCCTGGGCAACCAATACAAGCAGTCTTATCAGGAGTCTGCTAATCAACCACAAAACTTTGCATGTTTTTATAGGGGACAGTGTAGCTCCTGACGAGACTGGGCGATGGTATGAGACCCAATTTTACATTTCGGAGCTCTACAAGCGTAATCTGTGGTAGCAGCCTACCATTTCTCTGTCAGTAATGGTTGAATCACGCTTTAAACTCTTATATTTTGTATATATATTTTTATGCCCCCGGATCAAATGATCAGGGGTTTATTGTATTGGCCTGTCTGTTTTTCATTGTATGTGTCTGTCTGTCTGTCTGTCACAAACTTTAACCTTGTTAAAACTTTTGCAATAACTTATAATATTGAAGATAGCAACTTGATATTTGGCATGCATGCTGCACATTTTGAGTAGTGAAAGATCAAGGTCATCCTTCAAGGTCAAAGGTATAAAAAAAAAGCGTCAAAGTAGGGAGCATTGTGTTTCTGACAAACACATCTATTGTTAAATAATAATATTAGTTGTTTTTTGTTAGGGTAGTAAAACTGTTGTTGTTCAATGTTTGTAGTTTTGACCCTAAACTAATCCGTTCTTGTCAGCTTTCTGCATTACATGTTTGCCTGCAAACCAAATAAAAGTTGTTATTTCTATGTGAACATTCGAAAGCACATAAAGGTGTTGCTTAACTCTTTGAGTGCTGGAACCGAATTTTGAAGGCCTTTGCAAACAGTTTGGATCCAGATGAGACGCCACAGAACGTGGCGTCTCATCAGGATCCAAACTGTTTGCTATTCTGAGAGTATTCTTTGACAAAAATTAAGAAAATGCTAATTTTAGAAATTCAGCACACAATGTTTTAGCAGACTACAAATTTCCCAGCATGCAAAGGGTTAAACATTGCATGATTATATCCGTCAGTTATTTATTGGGTTTATGAAAACACATTCTATTTGAAATACTTACTGGCCTGTTTTGGAAGCTACCTATTCTAAACATAGAGCTCTGGTAGATATGCCCCATATTTCGAGCTAACTCCTCAGCAAATTTATAACTATTGTGTACAATTTTGATTCATTAATTCTCAGGCAAACGAAATAATTCACTGCGAAAAAAATACAATTTTTATGAATTCCCATTAAATTGCTGCTCTATTTTAATTATAATTGCAATTATTTGCCAAGTAGATACGGTGATGCAGCTCATAGACAGCTGTTATCTAATTTTATCATTGCTTTTATCTAGAATATCGTTATTGAAAAGCTGTCAGTTTGGGAATGCATTCTTTGTCAGAGATAGTTGATTTTCCTCCTAATTCACTAAATGTGTGTTTCTGTTATATTTCTAAATGAAATCAATTGCTTTGCCAGGCTTTCCTTTGAAGCTTGTAGTTAATTTGGTGTTGCATGTGCTTTTCTGAGAGTGATGGAAAGAGATTGGCCAACGAACGTCTGTCAGTTTAGAAAGCACATGATAATTACTGAATTTTTATTTTAAAAAGTTTTAAACGTCAGTGCCTCAATGATTAATTATGACTGTTAAAATGCATGCTTTCACATGTGTTATTCTTCATACATACTGATTAATATGCCCTCTGTTTGTGTCTGTCTGTAGACACATGTCTGCAAGTGTTCTTTGAAAGTTCTAATAGTAAAACATGATAACCTGCATGCATGGTTCCATATTTAATGACGTTGGGTGGATCTTGGTCAAACTTTTGCAATTGAATAACCTTAATGCGTTCATGAAGGAACTTGGGCAGTGACAATTTTTGGCAGAATTATGACCCTTTGTTTGTTTGTTCAACAAAAAATAAATGGTCCCAAGATTTTGTGTTTTTAAATCCTCTTTAAATACATGGTGGATCTTCATCAAACTTTCACATTAGACTGACCTTAATGTGTAGATGAAAAATCTTAAAGAAAAGAAATCGGGCTTAGACAAGTTTTGCTCGAATTATTGCCCTTAGGTTGTTTAAAGAGAGAATATTTAGTCACAAAATTGTGTACTTTTAAGACCTATGTAACTACATGTACTGGTTGAATTTTGTTAAAACTTTCACAGTTGAATGTCACCTACATTTGTAGAGGGAAGGGTGACTGGCACTTGTTTTGGCTGAGTTATAGCCTTTAAATTGGTGTGTTTTGTTTGCTGTGGAATATAAAGTGGATTTGTCAGTGTCTAAACAGGTGTTGTACTTGTAAGGGCATAAGTGTCTGTGACACATTTCTAATTGAAATGTAACATTTTATTTTGGTCTTCTACACAATATGTGCAAGCAAGTCTTGCCCTTATGGTCAAAACTGGCCTTCTCAGGAAGGAAACATGGTTTACTATTTGATATGTATGTTGTAACAGTGTATAGTGCCCCTTATGTCATAACTAGACAGTCCCTAGGGGGTAACTTTATCAACTTGCTACTGATTTGGACATAGGGTGTTATGGGCATTTTTTGTCAATAATGTGACAACTTAAGATATGTATATGTTATTTGTTTTACTTACAAGGCTCTTTTCTTTTATGTTGTATTTCTCAGCAATAAATATGCTTTTGAGATTTTTAACATTGAACAAATTCCCTATTTAATAATGTGAAATATGTTTTTATGCATATAGTCGCCGTTTCGTCTGTCCGTCCGTGTGTCTGTCATCCATGTGTCCGTCCGTGCACAATTTTTGTCTGGGCTATTTCTCAGCAACTAATGACCTGAATTCAATGAAACTTTATGGGAAGCTTCACTACCAAGGAGATGTGCATATTATCAGCGGGTTCTGGTCGGATGATTTTTCACAGAGTTATGGCCCTTTGAAATTTTCCATTAGCTGTACATATAGTGCAATTCTTGTCCGGGCTAATACTCAGCATCTAATGACCGGAATTCAATGAAACTTTATGGGAAGCTTCACTACCAAGAGGAGATGTGCATATTATCAGCGGGTTCTGGTCGGATGATTTTTCACAGAGTTATGGCCCTTTGAAATTTTACATTAACTGTACACATAGTGCAATTCTTGTCCGGGCTAATTCCTAGCAACTAATGACCGGAATTCAATGAAACTTTATGGGAAGCTTCACTACCAAGAGGAGATGTGCATATTATCAGCGGGTTCTGGTCGGATGATTTTTCAAAGAGTTATGGCCCTTTGAAATTTTCTTTATTTTTTTTTATTGTCCCCCCAACTACTGTGCCCTCAAGACGTTTCCTTTTATCTGAATATATAGTGCGATATTGTGACAAAAAAACCTTTGGGGAGCATCACCCGTCGGACGACGGTTTCTTGTTTATTTAAATCTTTTTTCCCCACAAATCTCGTTGTTTTCAGCAATGCCAGAAGGAGAGTGGTAGCAAGCTGTCTTTGAAGGATCTTATAGTGCGGCCCATTCAAAGAATACCCAGATATGAGCTCTTGATTCAGGTAATACCCAAACATATACTGTTCATTATGCCACTCAAAGCAAGATTGAGAGGGGGTATTTGTTGAAGGGAACAGTAACATTTCTCACATGTTGCAAGTGATTGAATTTCAATACTGAAAGTATGTCATAAACATTAGGTTTTAATCTACCAGACTCAATTTTCATGCTCATTTATGTTCCCTAGAACTTATAGCCATGGGTAAGACCTCGCAAATAATGTGCTCTCAATTCAGGCGATACACTGATATGACCTCATGAATCAGATAATACACAGATATGAGCTCATTACTCCCGTAAAACACAAATCAGGGATTTTTTCCCTTCTTTATTAAGTACCCGTAAAACGTACTTTCCCAATTGAAGAAAAACTACAAAATTTCTCAATTCCAGTCTAAAAATTTCCAAAAATGAAGGAGTGCATTACCTGCAAGTTAACAGTTAAAATGAGCACTGACACTGAATATTTCAAGCCAAAATGAATGTAAATCAATATTTGAGTTGATTTGTGCTATTGATACCTAGCGAATAAAAAGACCCAAAATTCCGAATTGGGAGATTTTGCAACGCGAATTTTCCCAGTTTCAGGGTTTTTCGCGCTTAATTCTAATTGGTATGGGACAGGTAGATTTCCCAATTGGGGAAGAAAAGTCGTGGCAAATATACATATAAAGTTCTTAATTCAGGGAGCACATTCATATAAGCTCTTGATTATTATGTAGGTAATAGGCATGGACTCTTTGATTTCAAATAAATACAAATATGAGCTCATGATTCAGGTTTTACACAGATATGAGCTCTTCATAAGGGTAATACTCAGATCTCTTTAATGATAACCTGAATCAAGTGCTCACAGCTGTGTGTTACCTAAATCAAGTGCTCACATCTGTACATAACTATTATGCACATATATGAGCAATTGATTCCGGTAACAAACAGATAAGAGAACTTGATTATGGTAACCCACAGATTCGAGCTCTTGATTCAGGTAATGCACATATATGAGCACTTGATTCAGGTAACATCCAGATATGAGCACTTGATTCAGGTAACACACAGATAAAAACACTTAAATCAGGTAATATCCAGATATGAGCTCTTGATTCAGGTAATATCAGGATATCAGCACTTGATTCAGGTAACACAAGCATATGAGCACTTGATGCAGGTAACATACAGATTTGAGCACTTGATTCAGGTAATACACAGATTTGAGCTCTTGATGCAGGTAATACACAAATTTGAGCTATTGATTCAGGTATTGCACATATATGAGCAATTGATTCAGGTAATATCCAGATATGAGCACTTGATTCAGGTAACACACGGAATTAGCACTTGATTCAAGTTATATCCAGATAATGAGCTATTGATTCAGGTATTTCACAGATATGAGATCTTGATTCAAGTAATATCCAGATATGAGCACTTGTTTCAGGTAACACACGGAATTAGCACTTGATTCAGGTAACACACGGAATTAGCACTTGATTCAGGTTATATCCAGATAATGAGCTATTGATTCAGGTATTGCACAGATATGAGCACTTGATTCAAGTAATATCCAGATATGAGCACTTGATTTAGGTAACACACACATATATGAGCACTTGATTCAGGTAACACAGATATGAGCACTCGATTCAGGTAATACACAGATATGAGCACTTGATTCAGGTAATTCTTAGGTATTAGCACTTGATTCAGGTATTGCACAGATATAAGCAATTGATTCAGGTATTGCACAGATTTGAGCTCTTGATTGTGGTTATGCACATATTGGATTTTTTTTAAAGAAAATACCCAAATATTTATTTCAGCTCTTATTCATGGTTCAATGCCAGATGGAACGTTCGATTCAAGTAGTCACCAGAATCTGTTAATATATTATACAACACTTATTTTTTGTGTCATTCTTGCATGGATTCATGATATAAAATTAATCATGCGATAATAACGAGGTTGTATCTTACATATTTTATCATTACTGTGTATGGGGGAGACATTAGAACTTTTGTTATCCTGGCAAGGTGTGAATACTGCGACTTTACTTGCTTAAATTATCTGCAATTATAGTGTGCAAACCCTACATATTGCAGAATAATTAGCTGATCAGGTGTTCATCTTTGCAGGAAGTCACTTCAAAAGAGTATGTGTGGTAAATTATTTAACTCACAAGGAATCATGTTGAGAAGCATTTCACCATTTGCAAAAGTTATTGATTTTCATGGAAAGTTGTAAATCTTCACTGTTATTTTTTGCACTTAGTTTTTTTACAGGTCATACAATCAATCAGTGAATTTTGATCCATGTGTCTTAAGCCATTCCCACTCAGAAGCAAAGTGAACATGGCTATGTGCAAACAGCATAAAACCAGAACAGCCTGCGAGAGGCATGCAGTCTGTTCAGGATTTATGCTGTTTGCTGCTGATTAGTATCTAAGGGTTGGAAATAAAGCCTTTCAAACTTGAATTTAGGAAGAAAGGTCTTCAATTAAATGTAACTTTATAAGGGACTACACATGCATCAAAATACGCATCTAAATGGTGAAGGGTTAAGGGCTGGCAGTGTTGAGCTCTCTGTCAATCACTCCTTTCTTCGGTCTATTGTGCCGTCCCATTTAGTCTGCCGAAGTATTGAGATGATTCAAATGATTCTTCATTTAATGTTAGAGGGCATAACGGGGAAGTACAGAGTATGAACCATAACTCTCTTCAATATTTACAGAATTACTGAAGGTAATAAAAAAATACTTATTGTTATTGGGAGGAGTAAATGTATTGGGTACACAGATCAAATATATTTCTATACCATTTTTGTAGTTTGTGCAGGAAACAATTGCATGCTGTAAATGGTGTGTGCAAAACATAACTTCAACAAATATTTAATAGATTGAATGATTTGATGTTTTAGCTCTTTGCCTTGACCTAATGTGGATCTTAAAGATGTTAAAGAAGCAGCTGAAAATAATAAAAATAACATTGGGACAAATATAACAAACAGAAATTTGCTGCTTTTTCAAATTATTTGTTTTCTTGATGCAAATTTTAACATGCATTTCGAAAAAGGCATATTGTAAGTGAATTTCATCTTGCCTGTATTTTCAAAATGACACCTTCATAGCATACTGACCACATTTTAGGTTTTCTAAACCTTACTCGCAAGCTGCTCAGATTTGATGCTGTTCTTTGTCATAAGTAGCGTAGGTTTGGAAATGAAGCCTTTAAAACTTGAATCTTGTAAGAATAGTCTAAAATTAAATTAATTTTTTTGTAAGGGTCATCAAATGGGTGAAATTGTGGATCTTAGTTGTAAAGGCTAAATAAAATTGCCACTAACCTTATGTATTCTCTATTTTCACACCTCAAAGAGGTTGCTGGTCAACACTCCAACAGAGCACCCGGACTACGCCCTACTGCAGGAGGCTGAGAAGGTGATGCACGAGTTTGCACGCAAGATCGGTTCCCTCTCAGAGACGAGCCCTGAGGACGGGCACCAGGAGACCCTGAAGAAGCTAGAGATGATGCTGATTACTGACGTGAGGGTTATCATATATAGAATTATTAAAAATTATACCTTGCTCTTTGTAAAATATCTTTTAATATTAATTTCTGTCAAAATGTAAAATACCCTTCTTTTGTATCTAGCTTGCAAAGAGATTTTGTACAATAAAATATGTTATAGCCTTTCCTGGAACTACCAGGAAATATCATAAGAATTTATTGTATTGTTTGATATGGAGAACTATCTATTCGATTGTACTATATCTATGTGACATGTTATTTGTGGTTTTCAGTTGGCTGTCCCAGATAGAGCCTACCTCAGACATGACATGGTTAATATCAGGGTATGTATACTCTTAATTGTCGCCTACCGGTGAAACCGGAGGGGACTTATGATTTGCGCTCCCTCTGTCTGTCAGTCTGTCTGCCAGTCCGTCACACTTTTCTGGATCCTGCGATAACTTTAAAAGTTCTTCATATTTCTTCATGAAACTTGCAACATGGATAGATGGCAATATGGAGATTATGCACGTCATTTCATTTTGTTCCTACGTCAAGAATTATGGTTGCTATGGCATCAAATATTAAAAAAAATAAAATAAAATACAGACAATGGTGGAGTTTCACTGATAGGGGACCATATTGCTTGGCAATCTCTTGCTTCTGTATGACCTGGTGCATGCTTATGGTGTTATGATGTCATATGCGGCCAGTGTAGTACGTGCATCCACACAGTCTGGTCAGGAGCTACCCTTTCTGTTAATGTAACCACGAAACCTTGCCTGACTTTATAATGGACAGCATAGCATAGACCAGTGTGTTATATTCCTCTCCTGCTAAAACACCCTCATCAAACTCATGGGGGTATATTTGTGTTAATATATCAGTGTGTGGGAAGTTTGTGCTGTTCTTGGTATAACAGTTTTCTTCTGATCTTGAATAACTGATTGTATGTGATACAATGTTAAAGATATTCATTGCTGGTTGCAAGTATATTATATATCAAAATGCAAAATGCAATAGGTATAAGAAAATTATTGAAACCAATTAATTGCCTGTGATTGTCATTTGCAGAATAAAAAGGACCAGTGCTGCATATGGATGTTCTCAGATCTGCTCATTATCAGCAGTGTGAAGAGGAAGAGCGGGCCTGTCACCAGGAAAGTCTCCATCATTGTGTGAGTAACAGGAAGTGCTTTGTTTAACTCTTTCAGTGCTGGAACCGAATTTTGAAGGCCTTTGCAAACAGTTTGGATCAGAACGTGGCGTCTCATCAGGATCCAAACTGTTTGCTATTCTGATAGTATTCTTTGAAAAAAAAATCGAAGAAAATGCTAATTTTAGAAATTCAGCAGACAACATTTTAGCAGAAGACAAATTTCCCAGCATGCAAAGGGTTAAGCAATATTGAAGCTCTATGTGAAATTACTTTTTATAGTGGTGTCTTACCTCTTTGAAGAATTTTTACTTTGTATTTTGTTTGATGCCATATTCACTTGTAAATCCTGTTGTGTCAAAGTCATTTGCTTATAAACTTGGTCCAGTTACCTAATTGCAAATGCTTCGTCTGGCATTTATTCAATCCATCACAATCTGTTAAATTCATAACATTTTGCGATTGCCATATGTTTTATTGTGGTAATAAATGCAAAGTGCAGTTAAATTGCACTTTCATGCATTTCCTGCCAATTAGGTGCAGGTTTATTACAGTGTACAAGGTAGACGCCTTTGATCAAACTTTAACCAGACCAAATGTGTTGCCAAACTGGTATTGTTTGAACTTAGGAAGTTATAAGAACGCATTTGATTTCATAGAAGAAAAGGTTTTTAGCCAGGGGCATTTTTAATATATGTGTTATATTGATAATGATATGTTTGAACTCCTTTATCCATCATAAACTTAAAAAAACAAAACAAGTTTTTTAACTAATCACTTTGGTATTAAAATTTTTCACGTTTGAAGTATAGTTATGATGATATTACAATAATGAAGGCCATTTTTAAAAACAATCTTAAAACGAACAACCCCCTCCCTCCAAATGACAAACAACAAAAAAAGAATGATGACATCTATTGTACAGGGAAATTGATCAGGTGCTTAAAGCAATAATACCCATTATAGGTGTCAGAGTGGAGAAGTGAACTTAGCCTCTTTTCCTGTATATTCATCCACTTAACACATTAACAGATTATATATTATAAATGCACACAATTCAAACAAGAATGACGCCTTTTTAGCTCACCTGAGCACAACGTGCTCATGGTGAGCTTTTGTGATCGCTTTTTGTTCGTCGTCCGTTGTCCGTTATGCCTTGTGCGGCGTCAACATTTGCCTTGTTAACTCTCTAGAGGCCACATTTATTGTCCAATCTTCATGAAATTTGGTCAGAAGATTGGTTTCAATGATATCTTGGATGAGTTTGAAAATGGTTACGTTTGCTTGAAAAACATGGTGCCAAGGGGCGGGGCATTTTTCCTTATATGGCTATATACGGCTTTAGTAAAATCTTATTAACACGTTAGAGGCCACATTTATTGTCTGATCTTCATAACACTTGGTCACAAGATTCATCCCAATAATATCTTGGATGAGTTCGGAAATGATGCCCGTTGGTTGAAAAACATGGCCGCCAGGGGGCGGGGCATTTTTCCATATATGGCTATAGTAAAACCTTGTAAACACTCTAGAGGCCACATTTATTTTCCGATCATCATGAAACTTGCTCAGAAGATTTGTCCTACTGATATGTTGGATGAGTTCAAAACTGGTAACCTTTGCTTGAAAAACATGGCTGCCAAGGCGCGAGCATTTTTCCTGATATGGCTATATAATATATGGCTATAGTAAAATCTTGTTAACACTCTAGAGGCCACATTTATTGTCCAATCTTCATGAAACTTGGTCAGAAGATTCATCCCAATAACATCTTGAACGAGTTCGAAAATGATGACGGTTGGTTGAAAAACATGGCCGCCAGGGGCGGGGTATTTTTCCTTATATGGCTTTATATAGTAATACCTTGTTAACACTCTAGAGGCCACATTTATTGTCCAATCTTGATGAAATATGGTCAGAAGATTTGTCTTAATAATATCTTGGATGAGTTCAAAAATGCTTACGTTTGTTTAAAAAACATGGCCGCCAAGGGGCGGGGCATTTTCCTTATATGGCTAAATAAGGCTAAAGTAAAATCTTGTTAACACTCTAGAGGCCACATTTATAGTCCGATCTTCATGAAATTCGGTCAGAAGATTCATCCCAATAATATCTTGGACGAGTTCAAAATTGATGCCGGATGGTTGAAAAACATGGCCATCACGGGGGCGGGGCTATTTTCCTTAAATGGCTATAGTAAAACCTTGTTAACACTCTAGAGGTCACATTTATTTTCTGATCATCATGAAACATGGTCAGAAGATTTGTCTCAATGATATCTTGGATGAGTTCAAAAATGGTTTTGGTTGCTTTAAAAACATGGCCACCAGGGGCGGGGCATTTTTCCTTTATATGGCTATATATGGTTATAGTAAAACCTTGTTAACACTCTAGAGGCCACATTTATTGTCTAATCTTCATGAAATTTGGTCAGAAGATTGGTCGCAATGATATCTTGGATGAGTTCGAAAATTTATGTTTGCTTGAAAAAAATGGCTTCCAAGGGGCGGGGCATATTTCCTTATATGGCTATGGTAAAATCTTGTTAACACTCTAGAGGCCACATTTACTGTTCGATCTTCATGAAACTTGGTCAGAAGATTCATCCTGATAATATCTTGGAAGAGTTCAAAAATGATGCAGGTTGGTTGAAAAACATGGCTGCCAGGGGGCGGGGCATTTTTCCTTATATGGCTATAGTAAAACCTTGTTAACACTCTAGAGGCCAGATTTATTTTCCGATCTTCGTGAAACTTGGTCAGAAGATTTGTCCCAATAATATCTTGTTATCTCTGGTGAGCAACTTTGGGCCTTTCAGGCCCTCTTGTTTTTGAAGTTTAATGTGTTTCTTTATAAATTAAAGTCAGTAGATGCATAGATAATAATTTTTTGTAGTTGCAGGCAGATTTAAGGATGGTACCCTAGCAACCATGAATTTGTCAGATCTTTCCTTTTAATCTGTTCGGTCTCCATTTTGATAAGAAAACAACTGAATTTTCAAGCAATTTTGATATATTCATTAGAAGCTTTCCTTACCTGGCAAACACACAACCGTTCACTATTTGTAATTAAGATTGTGCAATATCATTGGTTTTTACAAACTGTGTGTTGCAATTTACATAGAAATCGGTTTAAATTTTTCATGTTTTTAAGCAAAATGTATTTCCCCTCATTATTTGACAACAAAAGATTTTTGTGACAGAACTGTCCCAATACAGATAACTGACGTAAATTTAATAAGAAATTCTAATTTATTTCCAATATACTGGGGTGGATGAATCTATAGGAATGGATGAAACTATAGGAAAGAAGGATACAATGTGAGCAGGTTTTTGCCCAATAGGGAAAAGTACCGGTACCAGTCTTATTGGAAAAATTGTGCGTAAAACCCCCTGAAATTTGGAAAATTTGCATTGTGAAGTCTTAATATTGGGAAATTGGTGTAGTTGATTTTTGGCTCCCAAATACTTAAAAAAAATGGATAATTAAATGTTGACAAGTTGTCAATATTAAATTTACTTAGGTTCAAGCTATAGAGCTGCATAGGGAAACAAACTATACGTTGTATTTTATTTATAAAAACCAACAAAAAAAAATAATTATTTTTTTTAGAAACCTTTACTGGTAATTGGGCAGTTTTTGGACAGCAATTAGGAAATGTGTAGTTTTTTCCTGATTGGGAAAGGGCTGTTTTACGGTACTATATAAAAAAGGAAAACAGTCGCTGAATGTACCACATAATTAATAGGTTGATTTATTATCACTTTTGTATATTGTACCTTCTGAGATGTATCATCTGTCAAACAATGATTTTATAAATCAGTACCAGGTAAATGAGCGCGTTAAATGCAAACAAATGCAAGTTGGTTTTCACAGACATTTACGAACATTATGCCGAATGTTTAGAAAAATGTTGGATTTTTTCTCCAATAAAACTCATTTCTGGCTTTTAAAAAATTTGATGGCTAATTAAGTTCAAGCAGACAACCGTACGTGTCAAATGATAACATGTCCTGGTCATAAGTGGTATGTCCTGCAGAATGTTCAGAAATGTCCTTTTTTGGCTTAAAACATGATGACATGTATGGAAATTGTACTACAATACAATATTTTAATCACTAAGAACTACACGTAGCAATCAGCTTTTTCAAATACAGAATTAGGTAATGCAACCTATTTCACCATCCTTTACAATGAATCAGTTTCAAGTGCAAAATAATTTGTGTTATCAGGCCAAACCAGAATCACGCTAAGCTGCATTAAACTGGGTTGATCTCTAATATGTTCTATGTACATCTACTGGTATTTCCTGATGACAGCATGATTGTTGATTTAATTAGTTTATTTTTAGCAAATCTCCGACAGGCCAGGATTTTCTTGAGAACGTCAAGCACAAAGTCTGGCTGAAAGTTGGGCTTGATGACATAGAGATTGTAAAAAGTAAGTAAGAGACAACACTAACAGACATTTAATAGAGACTGGGTCTATAAATAGAAATCTGTGGTAAGAACTATAGTCTGTTTCATGGTCTTATACCTGGGACCAAGGATGGGCTTATTGAATGTCTAACTGCACACAAACTTGTATCAGAAAGTGGCGTTAGAACAGTTGTTCTGCTATTGTTCTAGGCTGGCAAATAAGGTAGTGTTGAACTGGCAGATGTTCATCTTAAAAGCAATTAAGCTTGCATGTGTTACCTGTGAAAGTTTGAAAGTTGTTTGGGGAAATGGTTTTTATTGCTCTCCTGATAATTGGTGTCTTAAAGTTTCCTGCACTTTTGAGTTGATTATGTTCTGTAATCTGTTTTAAATGTCTCATTCATTCAGAAATGAAGATGTATGTGATTGTATATGTATTGTATTTTTAACATACTATGGCATCAGACAAATGCAACTGGAGGTTTATGCCCCCAGTAGGGTGGCATGTAGTGGCATGAACTGTCAGTCCGTCTGTCTGTCTGTCAGTCTGTGTGTCCGTCCGAAAACTTTAACATTGGCCATAACTATTGCAATATTGAAGATAGCAACTTGATATTTGGCATGCATATGTATCTCATGGAGTTGCACATTTTGAGTGGTGAAAGGTCAACTTCAAGGTAATCCTTCAATGTTAAAGGGAAAAAAATAAAATACAAGGGAAGTAACAAGCGTTAAAGGGAGATCATTTCTATTTTATATCATTTGGCAGGTACAGATCATTTTCACAACGGAAGTAATATTTTTTAAATACAATTCTTTTTTTTTGTTATTTCAAAGCAGCGCAGTAGGGGCATTGTGTGTCTGACAAACACATCTGTTGTTCTGGTATGATAGGCATACAAGTATTGTGTTAATGTTGAAGTTGCGTCCAAGCACTGTCATTTGTAGTATAAACATGGTGAACATTAAGCAATAGAATCTATAAGATTATAAAAGTAGTAAACAGGGAACTGTTATTTAAAAAGTTTTTCCATACAAATTGTGGTTTAAACAATTATTTGAGTATTTGAGACACCTTTTAGTCACTTGCCTTCTAAGAACCAGCACATGTTTAAAGTCCTTTGAAACATGAGGTACCTTGTTTTTACGTATAAATAAATAATACAAGGTAAAGCATGGAGGCTGTTGAAATTAGTGTTTTAACAACAATAATTATATAAAGAGTTTCAGATTATAATTTATTAAATGCACTTAAAATGTACAGATATGAAGGTTGTTGAAATAGAAGCTTCATATTCTTATTTCATGGTTAATAAAAACAACTTATGCAATTGTGAGCTGCATAGTAAGCAATATTTGTTTGATAATTAGGAATTTCCATTCAAAGTCAACTCTTAGCTGTGATTTATCTACAAGTAAGTATTGTACACAGGGATTTATGTAAAATTAGAAAGAACAATGAAGCAATGGTCTTGTAACGTCTTCCAAGTTTTTGATACCTTCTCTCGAAATCAGAGAGGAAAATGACACCATTATGAGACCAATCTTTTACAAATAATGGTACCTTCACTCAAAATTGAAGAGGAATATGACATTATCTCGAGAACAATAATTGAAGTGTTTTTCTGTTTTCTGTTCACTCAGGTCAGGAGAGCCTGAAAAGGGAGAGCACTCTGGACAAGGAACAGGTGGAGGAAGACCTTGACCTTCTATCCATGATCCAGGACCTCACCAGCAAGCTCAATTGCTCCCACTCAGTATGAGTACCTCTTGTGCTTCTGTAGTCTCAATGACCTAGCAATTTAAAATTATTTTTATGTCCCCCACCACTATAGTGGGGGATATATTGTTTTTGCCCCTGTCTGTTAGTTTGTTTGTTGGTTTGATTGTGCAAACTTTAACATTTGCAATAACTTTTGCAATATTGAAGATAGCAACTTGATATTTGGCATGCACGTCTATCTCATGGAGCAGCACATTTTGAGTGGTGAAAGGTCAAGGTCATCCGTCAAGGTCAAATGTCAAAAAACAAAATCCAAGGGAAGTAACAAGCTTAAAGGGAGATAATTTCTATTTTATATCGTTTGGCAGGTACAGATCATTTTCACAAGGAAAGTAATATTTTTTTAAGGGATATAATTTTTTTTTAATTCAAAGCGGCCCAGTAGGGGGCATTGTGTTTCTGACAAACACATCTCTTGTTGTTAGAAAATATTATATAATCATGGTAATGGCAAAATCGTTTAAGGTCAAAATTTTGTGATTATGAACGCTTTTCCCCTTATAAACCCATGCTGATGGGTTTTAATCCCTTAGACAAGTAAATTTCAAATCTTCTTTACTAGAATCAAGTTTTAAAGGCTTCATTTTCAAACTTAAGATACAAATGAGCAGCAAACAGCATAAAACCTGAACGATTTTATGCTGGTTGCAACAGCCATTTTCACTTTGCTTTTGATTGGGAAAGGGTTAATGTACGTGGCTGTGATATTTTTCAGTGATATAACATGTGCTATTTCAGAGTATGAATGATGTGATAAAGGAACTTAACCAGTCGCTGACCAAGCAGCTTCTGGAGCACAACATACGGAGCTCCCTCCTAGACTCCACCAAGATGGAGCTGCTTGTTACCACCCAGTGAGTGCACTTATGAGCCACAATCTGCGAAAACAGGGCTTAGTGCATGTGTGTAAAGTGTTGTTGAATATTAGCCTGTGCAGTATGCACGGACCAATCAGGGAAGACACTTTCCTCACTGCACAGGCCAATAAGGGAAGACACTTTCGCATTTATGGACATTTTCATTTAAAGGAAGTCTTTTTATGTCCCCCACTATAGTAGTGGGGGACATATTGTTTTTGCCCTGTCTGTTGGTCTGTTGGTTGGTTGGTCTGTTGGTTGGTTGGTTTGCGACAACTTTAACATTTTGCAATAACTTTTGCTATATTGAAGATAGTAACTTCATATTTGGCATGCATGTGTAACTCATGAAGCTGCACATTTTGAGTGGTGAAAGGTCAAGGTCAATGTCATCCTTCAAGGTCAGAGGTCAAATATATGTGGCCAAAATCGCTCATTTTATGAATACTTTTGCAATATTGAAGATAGCAACTTGATATTTGGCATGCATGTGTATCTCATGGAGCTGCACATTTTGAGTGGTGAAAGGTCAAGGTCAAGGTCATCCTTCAAGGTCAGAGGTCAAATATATGTGGCCCAAATCGCTTATTTTATGAATACTTTTGCAATATTGAAGATAGCAACTTGATATATGGCATGCATGTGTATCTCATGGAGCTGCACATTTTGAGTGGTGAAAGGTCAAGGTCAAGGTCATCCTTCAAGGTCAGAGGTCAAATATATGTGGCCCAAATCGCTTATTTTATGAATACTTTTGCAATATTGAAGATAGCAACTTGATATTTGGCATGCATGTGTATCTCATGGAGCTGCACATTTTGAGTGGTGAAAGGTCAAGGTCAAGGTCATCCTTCAAGGTCAAATATATGGGTCAAAATTGCGCATGTAATGATACTTCTGCAATATTGAAGCTAGCAATTTTATATTTGAAATGCGTGTGTATCTCAAGGAGCTGCACATTTTGAGTGGTGAAGGGTCAAGGTCAAGGTCATCCTACAAGGTCAAACATCATATAGGGGGACATTGTGTTTCACAAACACATCTTGTTTTAAATGAAAATCCTGTCTATTCGGAAAATATCTTACCTGTGGTGACCATGGTGATAGCAGCAAACATTATATCAATCAATTATATTAATCAGCAGTATTGGCCAATTCAAAGATATGAAATTGTCATGAATTTTTATTGGTACAACATTTCTTTTGAATATTAGCAGTTAACAGTATAAGTATTGAAACAAATGGTTCCTTTCCACATAATAAAAAGACTAGTACTTTTTCCTTGTATTTCTTGCAGACTAAGCTATCTTTTGTTTGATGTTACTATAAATGTTGTTTCTTTTAATTAGTCTATGTGCCTTACAGGGAGGGTGTTACAAATCTTGAAGTGATCTTCATGTCGGGAGAAAAGCGCACCAGCTGGGAGACCACATTCCTTGATGCTAAACAAAAGCTATGTAAGGCTTAAAGCTACATCTGAAACATTTTATTTATGCATGTTGGAGTATGGTGTAGTTTGTATATGCCTATTTGAAATAGGTCATATTATGTGAGCATGAATGATGGGTCAGTGCAATGTGCAAGAACAAGGCCGCTGTATGAAAGGTCAAGGTCATAATTAGTAAACAAAGGTCAAATATTAGAAGTTAGCTTTTTCAATTTCGAGCATAATCTCGTTCAATATTGATGTTTTATAAAATGGCTTAGCAGCGATGAAAAGCATGGCTAGAAGTCTATTTCATACAAAAACCAGGTCGCTGCATCTAATAGTCTAAGTCATATATAAGTTCCAAGGTCAAAGGACTTTTATTAGAAATAAACCCTTACACGTAAGTCTGGAGCAAAAGTGACAAGCATCTTTGGAGAAATGCGTGTGCAAGTTCAAATACCAGATTTAAAAAAATCAGTTTTAAGTCCAGAGCATATCTGTTATTTGTGTAATGTTACACAATCCAGAGCATATGTGTTATTTGTGTAATGTTACACAGACTGTGTGACTTGCGTCCGCGCTGTGCTCTAGGGAAGCATGGTAGCCTATTCAACAGAAAGGATGACCTATATATATATATATATTAACCAATAGAAATCTTTCAACAACAAAAATGATTTATTGTTATGTGTGGAAACAATTGTGTATTCTTAAATCAAAGATGAACCTTCTTTTAATTATCCTACCTTTATTCTAGTAGTCTAGCTCAGTATTTGACTATAAAATAAAAAGGAAGTCAGGTTCAATGCCCAATCTGCCGCATAACTTGTGTGTGGATTCGTTAAGAAAGTCTTTCTTCAGTTGCCACTGGCATAAGTGTATGCATTAAGTACTGGATAACCAGCTTTCCCTGGAAAACTGTGAGTTGGTTAACTGTTGTGATGTTACAAAAATACTGAAAATTGCAACAAATCCACATAAACACTCAAACATTACCTTTCTTTAAATCATCAAATACTGTATTTTTCTGTACAGCCCTGCTGTCAGACAAGAGGGCAGCAGAGTTCCTACAGCCGCTGCAGATCACGAAGACACGTGCAGGGATGCAGTTCTCATGTGCTGCGCCCATTGACGGCGTGAACTCTAGCGGGTACCGTGATGTGTGGGTGTGCAACAGTGACGGGTATGTGGGCCACATGTGCCTGCTCAGTCTCCAGCCCGAACCCATAGTCACCCTCAACACGCCGGTGCCTGGATGTAACGCTAGGATACTGTGTATAGCTGCTGTGCCTGCCTTTCCCAGCGTGAGGAGGTGAGACCATCTTTTTGTTGGTTTTGTGTTGGTTATTATGATCTTTTGGCTAAGTTTGTGTTGTTTATTATGATCTTCTTGCTAAGTTTATGTTGTTTCTTATGATATTCTGGCTGAGTTTATGTTGTTTCTTATGATATTCTGGCTGAGTTTGTGTTAATTCTTATGATATTCTGGTTGAGTTTGTGTTGTTTATTATGATATTCTGGCTGAGTTTATGTTGTTTCTTATGATAATCTGGCTGAGTGTGTGTTGTTTTGTATGATCTTCTGGTTAAGTTTGTGTTGTTTTTTATGATCTGCTGGCTAAGTTTGTGTTGTTTCTTATGATATTCTGGCTGAGTTTGTGTTGTTTCTTATGATATTCTGGTTGAGTTTGTGTTGGTTTTTATGATATTCTGGCTGAGTTTGTGTTGTTTCTTATGATATTCTGGCTGATTGTGTGTTGTTTATTATGATATTCTGGTTGAGTTTGTGTTGTTTCTTATGATATTCTGGTTGAGTTTGTGTTGTTTATTATGATATTCTGGTTGAGTTGGTGTTGTTTCTTATGATATTCTGGTTGAGTTTGTGTTGTTTCTTATAATATTCTGGCTGAGTTCGTTTTGTTTATTACTGTGTTAGGTATTATTTCATGCATTGAAGTCAGAGGTTCTCTCGATACCAAATGGCATCCATCACCTAAAAAACAGGAAAAAATAGTTCATCAATCACCTTTCAGTGTTCCACATGGTAAAGTTAATGTAGTTTAGGGTTATTCACCTTGACATGCATTTATAAGCCCTTTCTTAATGAAGTAAATTTTACTTAATGAACCTTAATCTGAAACAAAACAAATTTCTTGATGTGACATAGTATGAAAAAGATTGATATGTTCTATGTGAAATACACTCTGACATTCAAAATAGCTTTGAATTGGCAATATGAAATCCACTCTGACATTCAAAATAGATTTGACTTGGATATGTGAAATCCACTCTAAGACACAATAGCTTCATATGTTCTATGTTCTATGTGAAATCCACTCTGACATTCAAAATAGTTTTGTATTGGCTATGTGAAATACGCCCTGACATAAAAAATAGCTTTGTATTGGCTATGTGAAAACCACCCTTACATTAAAAATAGCGTTGTATTGGATATGTGAAATCCACACTGACATTCAAAATACATGTAGCTTTTTGGGGGTTAAGTGTTATCTGTTCCAACACACAAAATATCTTGATTTTGACCAAGTGAAACCCAATGGCGTGAGTTTGTCAATGTGAAATCCATTCTACATAAACAATGGCTTGATATGTATATATGAATCTGACTCTGTGAAATAAGGCTTTATTGGATGTGCTTAAATTGTCGACCCTTATTAGCCTGTGCAGTCTGCAGGAACTGCAAAGGCTCATGGATGACACTTTCTGCCTAAACTAAATTCTTTGCGTAAAAAAGACAAATTTTATGAAAAATACAGTAAAAGTGGAAAATTTCATCCCTGGTTAGCTCGTGCAGTCTGCACAGGCTTATTTCGGATGACACTTAATGCACTTGCATTTTACCCGATGTTTCCAGACTGAGGCTCGAATATTAGTTTCTCACTGTCATTAATGATTGTCCACAGAAAAAGCAGTATAAAGCGGTACAGCAAGCATGGTCCCCCATCGCCAATGGGTGATTCAGGTCCCCGGATCAGCGTGGAGGAAGTGGACTGTTCCATTACAGAGGAGGAGGGATGCAGAGTACCAGATGAGGGAGAGGCAGGGGACCAGGGCAGTGAGGAGGGGTACCAGTCAGACTCGAGTTCCAGCGACGAGACAGACGACGACTTTATCTCAACACGCAAACTTTTTGTTGAAGGTTTGACTGGAAAATATGTTATTTATTTGTAGTAATATGTTTAAAGCACCCAGTTCTGTTTTTGGTTTTAAATATCGATACATGTGTATTACTTCAATAGAAGAGCATGTGCCTTATGCCTTCTTTCTTGGTATTGATTTACCTTGTTTAAGTGCTAAAATATGTTTCGATTATAATTTGCCTACATAGAATATTAAAAAATATACACAAAATGATGGCAAATTTTTTTTTTTGACTGTTTAAAAGACACACATTCCAAATAAATTATGTACGATGTCTTGATTTATGGCCCTCATCTCTATCATCTCCCTTTTGGCAATATCCCCATATTCCTTTCAGATTACGAGGGCAAGCGTCCATCCATGTCATCACAAGGTGACAAGTCCAGCCAGGACTCCATCTTGACAACAGGATCCTGGATCCAGGACAGACTCAAGTCCACCATGTGGCTGGGCACAGAGGACGGCTGGTAGGTGCATGACACAGATACTGGGGGGGGGGGGGGGGGGGGGGGTTACAGACTCAAGTCCACCATGTGGCTGGGCACAGAGGACGGCTGGTATGTACCAGGCACAGATACTGGGGGGGGATCCTGGGCCCAGGACAGACTCAAGTCCACCATGTGGCTGGGCACAGAGGATGGCTGGCAGGTGCATGACACAGATACTGGGGAAGGGGGGAGGGTCAGACTAATTAGCAATTACCAAAGGTTTTAAAACATACATCGGAAAAAAACATTTAATAGCCTCATATTGGCACTTACTCATGTTTTTGTGTGATTCAATATTAAAAAGGTTGTTATGTTTAGAAAATAAGCAATTTATTTCATAAAAAAATATTCTGCAAATAATATATTTTAGATTAACTTCAGAAATTAATTAAATGTAATAGGGTGTATGGGCCATGTATGCCCCCTTCTAAATCTTCCTATGGCTCTCTTAAGGAGTGGCTTATGCTGCTTAGTATGAACAGGGTTGTCATATTTGCTTGTAAATGGTAGAATATTTTGTGCAAAGAATGCTTAACTCTTATTGACTTGAGAGTATGTTTACAAATATATATTGGAACAGGAAAAAACTTCATCATTCATTTCATGTTGAATGTAAAAGTCACATATGTTATTGATCTGTCTTTGTTATATGAAAACTTTAAGTTTGATAAAGAACAAGAAGTTTCTTTAAAATTAGTTTTTGAAATTAGACGATTTCAGGAATATTTATTATGTTTATCTTTAATATATTAATATATGCTTGCAAAAATTGCTCAGTAGTGTAGTTACTTTTATGGATGTCATTCTGAAATACCTAATCCTATTTATAATTAACAAAATGTATTTAATAAATCAAACCATACAAATTCCTCTGTGGATATTATATAATCTTTACTCTGTATGTAGATCTAATGCATTGTTGTTGATTGACATTCACAGCTAAGGTTACCAAAGTGCCTATCAGCTGACATTATAAGGTCATGGCAAGCATAAGAATACATTCGAAACTTACCTGGCTGATGTTTTTTTTTTCAGTATCCACATATTCCAATGTACAGATAATATCAAGACGACAAAGAACAAGTTGAAAATCCAGCTTGGCTACCCTGTATATTCTATATTGTAAGTCAACAATGGTAACATTCCACATTTTTGTTCGTAGCTATTCTGTCTGAAAGGACGAGTACATATCTCAAAGTGCATGAGTAAATTTATTTGTATGTTTTAGGATTAAGTGTCAAGTAAAGGATAACATAAACATACTTGTATAATTTTGACATAATTTTAAATAAATAAGGACACCAAAGAAGAAAATTGGACGGTGTCGCGTGAAAGAATTACGTTGATATCTCCAAGGTCAAGGTCAAATTTGAGTTCAAAGATAAAAAATTGCCATAAATGAGCTTGTCCGGGCCATAATTACTTTGTTCATTGAGAGATTTTAATATCATTTGGCACATTTGTTAACCATCATTGGACGGTGTGTCGCGTGAAAGAATTACGTCAATATCTCCAAGGTCAAGGTCATACTTTAAGTTCAAAGGTCAAAAATGGCCATAAATGAGCTTGTCCGGGCCATAACTATGTCGTTCATTGTGGGATTTTAAAATCATTTGAACATTTGTTCACTATCATTGGGCGGTGTGTCGTGCAAAAGAATTATGTCGATATCTCCAAGGTCAAGGTCACACTTTGAGTTCAAAGATCAAAAATGGCCATAAATGAACTTGTCTGGGCCATAGCTATGTCGCTCATTGTGAGATTTTAGAATCATGTGACACATTTGTTTACCTTCATTGGACGGTGTATCGCACGAAAGAATTATGTCGATATCTGCAACATCAAGGTCACACTGTGAGTTCAAAGGTCAAAATTGGCCATAAATCATCTTGTCCGGGCCATAACTATGTCATTCATCGTGAGATTTTAAACTTACTTGGTACATTTGTTCACAAGCATTGGACTATGTGTCATGCGAAAGAATTACGTCAATATCTCCAAGGTCAAGGTCACACTTGGAGTTCTAAAGTTAAAAATGGCCATAAATGAGCTTGTCCGGGCCATAAATATGTTGTTCATTGTGAGATTTTAAAATTACTCTGTACATAAATTTTGTTCACAGTCATTGGACGGCGTGTCATGTGAAAGAATTCAAGAGTTCAAAGGTCAAAATGGCCATAAATGATAATGGCATAATATTGCTTAAAAATCGCTTTATATTAGATTCTCTTGTTTTGTGAAGACAGCATGCAAAATAGTCTGTGTCAATGCAGCATGTGGGGGTATATGTCACGTCTGTGACAAAGCTCTAGTTAAAAATAAATAAGGACACCAAAGAAGAAAAACGTAATTAATCTGTTTTCTTTATCATATGTTATGGTAAATAGTACTTAATTTGGTAAAATCACTTCTTTTTATGCATTTTTATTTTGTATATAACATTTATGTCAGCAATTAAGGATGGAAATCAATAACAAGAACAAACTTTTCCATTACCTTTTTATCATATATATATATGAACAGACATATCACAGAATTTAGTCAAAACTATTTAAAGCCACAAATACTCAAAATCAACGAATAGTTTTTGAAATGTTTCGGAAAATAAAGTTAACCCATTTTAAAAAAAGTGTTCCTTATAGCAATAGCCAAAATTTAAACGCTAGATGTGGTATGTTAATGTAGATTTAACGAGATACAAAATGTTCATTTATATTTTTTGTGAATATTTAATGCGAGATTGGCTTTGGGCAGCGTCTGAAGCACCACGTAGTTCTCATGAGCTGCCCGAAGACAATCTCACGTTCGCTCGTAAATGTTCGGATATCGTTGCGACAATATTTATTTTAATGGACCTCATGAGTTATCAGGTTTATGTTTGCAAGCTATGCAAGTACAAGTCAGTGTTTGCAGGTGATCTTCGCTCTGGTAACAGACTTTCCATTCTGTTGCAGGTATTTGGACAACAAGGTGTTTGTCTCCTTGTCAAATGGTGATCTCATTGTGTATAGGAGGGACTCAGGTAAAATGGACATTCCTTAATTGTTTACCTGCACATTTACTTTGTTCAGTATGCAAGCTAAGCTTTGTTACTTATGCAAGCTAAGCTGTCCTTTCAAGTTTCTTGTTTTCATAGTCAGAAGATAAAGTATATGTCTTTTATAACTTATAATGTTCAAGTGTACTGGTACTAAATGTTATAATTTGTATGCCACCCTTCAAAGAAGCCAGCATATGGCAGTTGTACTGTTTATTGTAGTGTACAGAAGACTGTCCTGAAATTCCTGTCTTAGCCATAATTGTGCCATTTAGTGATGGAGTGTAAAGTAACTCTTCACAAACGTAAATGTAAACCATCATAAGACGACATGTCACATGTTGCATCCATCTTCCTACCTCAAAGGTCAGGGTCACATTTACGGGTAGAAGTCAAAATTCAAATTTGGCCATAAAACGGCTTGAAAATTACTGCCTCAGCCATTACTTTGCTATATTTTAATGGATTTGAAAATAATTTAAATAAAGTTAAACACTCAAAGGTTAAGGTCTTACTGAGAGGTCAAATTTGGCCACAAAACTGAGGGACAAGTCCTGTCTCAGATTTAACTTGGTCTTATTTTGATTGATTTTATATATTAATTTTGGCTCAAATATAAACCACCAAAAGACCCTTGTGTATCACCAGTTTCTCTACCTCAAAAGGTCAAGGTCAACACTAAGAGAGAAAAGTTGAAATTGACCATAAAACAGCTTGTTCAAACTGTAACTTTTTCATTCATTATGCAATTTTAAAGTAATTTACCATTAACGACCATTATCAGGAGACAGTGTGTCGCATGTATCACATGTCTCCTTACATCAAATGTCAAAGTCAGGGGTTAAAAGGTAGGGCTCACATGGGTCAAAAATATTTTTCGGGTCGGGTCGGTGGGTCAAAATTTAAATACCCGAGAAATTGGGGTCGGGTCAGATAATACATAAGTTAATTAAAATAAAACTACATTAATTAACATAGCATATTTTAGCGTTCTTAAATGTTCAACTGTTTGTCAAGTATATTGTTTAGAATATTATAACTTTTATTGTTTTGATTTAATTAATTATGAATGAAATACTGAACTGCATATAACTATTAGGTTTACACAATGTTGTTGAACTTAATCAATAAATGTTAGTATTACTTGAAATAGTGATCAAAAGTGCATGTATAGGAAAGACAACCTGTCAAGCAAAAATAAAGCTTGTCTTATTTTGAGGAGAGAAGACAAAATAACTTTCACTTTGAGATCTAAATGCCTTTTCTACTTTGAAGTCGATATATTTTATAATACATGTTTCGTTTTTTGCTTTTGGTGTGACACTTCTATTCTTAGATGAATATTTGTAATAAAAACACTGCTTAATTAATAATATAAAGGATGCTATTTTAATTCACTTGTTTAAAAGAGATGATCTGACTACACGTTTAACATGTAGTTTTGTTCTTCGTAGCTTGCGACCCAAACCGGTATGGTTCGCAGAAACTTTGACCCGGATCCGCGGTTATTTTTTTGACCCGCGGATTCGGGTTTTTTTGGGTACCCGTTTGAGAACTATTATAAGGTCACATGTATCACCTGTCTCCTTACATCAAATGTCAAAGTCAGGGGTTTAAAGGTCGCATATATCACCTATCTCCCTATATTAAATGTCAAAGTCAGGGGTTAAAATGTAAGTTAGGACATAAAACGGCTTGTTTTTGACATAGGTAAAGTTTTGAAATAAAAATGTTCCCTTAGGAAGTTAGTATTTTTGGAAGAGATTTGTATTGATTAATTAAAACAGTTTATTTAGTAAGAATCATAAATATAACCTCAACCACAAGTTAAGGCAAGAGGCTTGTATTATTTTTGTGCTATGCAATTGAAATTACATTTCATCAACATCTACTATGTCTAGTTTTGCCATAACTTTACATTAAAAAAGATTTTCTGCAGACTTCCATTAAGGTTTTAAAGCAGCTTCAAAGATAGGCAGTGGTTTTTATAATTTGTTTTATTAAATGTGTTCCCTATTTTTTACAGTATAACTCTCCATGCAGGATAATAGTTTATATGAAGCCCCAAATGCTTGTTACTGTTATAAAATGGAAAATGTTTTATTCCTTGTTAGTAACATACCCAAATTGCAGGTAATTAATAGAAGGCAGGCTAACATGCATAACTCAGCTTCTGCTTGTTCTTGCAGAGGGTATGTGGGACACTGAGAACCCCTACACTCGTGCAATAGGAAGTGTGACGGCGCCAATTGTCAAAATGCTGGCTGTGGCAGGGAAGTTGTGGTGTGGACGACAGAACACCATCTGTGTTATCAATCCTCTGACACTGTCTATAGAGGTACACAAGTATGAACATAGCAGTAATGCATCCTCTTACTCATTTATTGTCTTGCCATAGATTTGATTTGGAAAATATTTGTGCATTGCTATGGTAAAACAGAGCTGAATGTATGCATATTTATGTGTTTGTACTTATCAAACCTTTGATAATCACACACAAACTATTGACTGACTGCAAACTGTAGGCCTAAAACATTTCAAGTTGTAATCTATCTTATGAACGGTGTCCATCTGACATCAAGACAAAGGCCTTTGATGGGAGTGTCCATCAAAATTGGTTATAAATAACATGCATAGATTAAACCAAGGTTCCTTAAGCTAGGCTGATTTGCTTTTAGGGTATGTGTTATACTATGGTATGAATAAAATTCCACCATAAGTACACTTTTCGGTTGTTATTTCGTTTATGCTTCAAAGTATTAGTTTAAAACTCATATATTCCTGCTTGATCTTGTTTAAAGCCTTGTATCATTTAAACATTGTCAAGAATTTTTCCTCGACAAAATAAGTGCTCGCTTTCCTTTAAGAAATATGTTTCCATTTAACCTTTTCTATGTCAAAATAATTAAAATACAGTCAAACTTGTATTAAGCAACCAATCAAGGGAGTAATCATAAGTGGTCTCTATAAAATGGTATAGGTCAATTCTGTGACACAATTATAATGTATTTTGCTGAAATTGTTTCCAAGCTTATTCCAAGTAATTACGCTTGCAAATAGAGAATGAGCATGCGTGAATCATGGCTCAATATTAGGGCATCGGGTGGTAAAAATCAGCGGTCACTGGTCAAGAAAGACAAAAGTCGCTTAATACAATATCAAAATAGAGTGAAAAGTTGAAAACGCTCAGGTCACATTAGACAAAGGTCGCCTAATTCAAGTGGTAGCATTCACAAGATTGACTGTACCAATTTCTGTAGGACAATCTTCATTAACTAATCATAGAGCACACAAATAAAAGAATACGCATATAAAGACACTTGATTTGTGTTGTAAGAAGGCAAATATTTTGGCAAATAATAGAAATATTTATAGAGTCTGTTTTGTGTGTTGAATGGCAATTATATTCATTATATTAAGTTATTTCTTGTTTAGATGACCAAAAGTAATTATAATAAAAAAGACTAATGTTTTGTTATTGCAAGATGGTACATCGTAAAAAATAGCGTTAATATTCTAATAGACTTTTGTTTCTTGATTCAGAAGACCTGTCAATTTCAAAACAGCAATAATATTCGCATATATGGACTGTTTGTTTGCTGGGTTTTTAGAAGACGTTTCCAGTTCACCAGGATGCCAACCGTAGTGTTCAGTGCATCGTGAGTTCGGGCCAGGGCGTGTGGATCGCGTCCCAACAGAGCTCCAAAGTGCTCTTGTACCACGCCACCAGCTTCGAGTTTCTGCTGGAAGTCAGCATTGCTCAGGCTGTCAGCCAGAAACTACAATGTACGTTGTTGTCTTTATAACCGAAACAAATCACATATGTTGTGTCAGATAAATGTTTTTTGTGGAATGATGATAAGTGCCGAAGCCAGCCAAACATTTCCTAACATTTGGATTGATATGAAACAGTGCTCCAACAACAACTTCTATTAGACTGCTAGATTGACATTGAAACAAGAATGCTAGTAGTGAAAATTGTTTTTATACCCCCGAAGGAGGGCATATAGTGATCGGACTGTCCGTCTGTCTGTCTGTCTGTCTGTCTTTCCGTCACACTTTGCGTTAAGGTTTCGAAAAATGCTCATAACTTCTGTCTCTTCAGATAGCAACTTGATATTTGGAATGCATGTGTATCTCATGGAGCTGCACATTTTGAGTGGTGAAAGGTCAAGGTCATCCTTCAAGGTCAAAGGTTAAAAAAAACAAATCCAAGGGAAGTAATAAGCTTAAAAGGGAGATAATTGTCTGTACCTGCCAAATGATTTTTTTTTTAAATAAATCTAAGCGGCGCAGTAGGGGGCATTGTGTTATTGACAAACACATCTCTTGTTCATATTTATTTTTGGATTCAATGTGTAGTAGAGCTGCATATCAGCCTTGCTCAAGCCTTTAAACAGAAACTCCAGCAATCTCCTGTTTTAGTTGAAAAATAATCAGTGATATGAAACCTAAAGTAACTCAGTATATTTTGTAATCCCTTATTAGAATATAAATTGTCCCCCTTTATAGTGAAGATAATAGTGAATACATTTGTTATCACTGGAGAACAAACTAATATTTTCTACAAGTGTCATCCTTCATAAGTCTGTGTACACTCCAAATTCTAATCTAGGATCATACTTAACCCTTTCCCACTCAGAAGCAAAGTGAAAATGGCTATGTGCAAATAGAATAAAACCAGAACGGCCTGCGAGTTACTCGCAGTCTGTTCTGGTTTTATGCTGTTTGCTTTTCATCAGTATCGAAGGGTTGGAACTGAAACCTTTAAAAATTTGATCTAGTAAGCAAGGGCGTTAATCAAATTTAACTTTCTAAGGGACTACAAATGTGTGAAAATAGGTATCTGAGTGGTACAGGGTTAAGGCACGTGTATTAAGCTTGGTTTTCTCAGAGACCAACTGCAATAAAGGTGTGCTACTGTTTGTCTCTTTGAAGCTGGAATAAGCATATGGCAACATCTCTGCATATAACCGCCTTAAGAAAAGCCATTGAATATACTTCTATAATAAGTTTTACTATTTTATAATGTTTCAGCTGCGGACGACATCATACGTCAGCACAAGGCGGCCTGCCTACGTATCACAGCCCTGCTGGTCTGTAAGGACCTGCTGTGGATAGGCACTAGCGCGGGTGTCATACTCACCCTACCCATACCCAAGATTACCTCAACCACCGCACGGGGCAGTCTCACTGTGCCCAATGTAACAGGTATACTAGTCTTTGTTCATCCAATGGAAGATGGTGGATGGATTTGTCCATGCCCCCTTGCTCCAATTACATATCTCCTGATTGATTTCAACGTTGAGAGGACATTAATGCTTTCAAAAAGAAAGACCAGGCGGTGATAATCCCTGTACATTTTGTGCTAAAGAATGAATTTCTTGGTTTGCTAATTATGCTTATTGTAAAAACTATCATGATTTTTAAAATGCATACAATTCAAGCTTTTTAAGCTCACCTGATTGCTCAGGTGAGGTTTTGTGACCGGTCTTTGTCCGTCTTCCGTCCGTCTGTCCGTTCATGAAATTTGGTCAGAACATTTGTTTCTTTGATATAAGAGTTGAGTTCGAAAATGGTTCCGGTCCGTTGAATGTCATGGCTGCGGGGGGGGGGGGGGGGGAGTTTTCCTTATTTGGCTATAGAGAAACCTTGTAAACACTCTATAAGTCCCAATTTTTGCCCAATCATCATGAAAGTTGGTCAAAACATTGGTTTTATTGATATCTCGGACAAGTTCGAAAATGGTCCAGATCGGTGAAAAAACATGGCTGCCAGTGGGCGGGGAATTTTTCTCTATATGTATTATAGTGAAAACATGTGAACACTCTAGAAGTCACATTTTTGGCCCAATTTGCATGAAATTTGGTCAGAACATTTGTTTCTATGATATGAGAGTTGAGTTCGAAAATGGTTGCGGTCAGTTGAATAACATGGCTGCCGGGGGGGGCAGTTTTCCTTATTTGGCTATATAGAAACCTTGTATACACTCTAGAAGTCACAATTTTTGCCCAATCATCATGAAAGTTGGCCAAAACATTGGTTTTATTGATATCTCGGACGAGTTCGACAATGGTCCAGATCGGTGAAAAAACATGGCCGCCAGTGGGCGGGGCATTTTTCTCTATATGTATTTAGTGAAACATGTGAACACTCTAGAAGTCACATTTTTGGCCCAATTTTCATGAAATTTGGTCAGAACATTTGTTTCCTTGATACGAGAGTTGATTTCGAAAATGGTTCCGGTCAGTTGAATAACATGGCTGCCAGGGGGGGCAGTTTCTAATATTTATATAGTAAAAAAAGCTTGTGAACACTCTAGAAATCACATTTTTTGCCCAATCATCATGAAACTTGGTACAAAGATTGCTTTATATATATCACATAATTAATGCCATAATTATTGCCCTTAGATTGTCCAAATTTTCATTTTATTATACAAAATCCTTGTAAATACTTTAGGGGTCACAATTTTGTTTCAGATTTTATGAATCTTGGTCATAATATTTATTTTTGTAAGCAAAGTTTGATGTTTGGTAAGGGGGGTTCAACTCAAAATAAAGGTCACCAGGTCAAATCTTACAATAACAAAAACACTCTATATGCCAGAGTTTTGGTTAAATAGTGATGAAACTTAACCAGGATGTTTGTCTGGACAATATCTAGGTCAATATTGACAGTTGGTAAAGATTGAATGAACCGACTGCTCTTAGGTGAGCCAACTAGGGCCATCTTGACCCTCTTGTACAAAGATTATTGTCTAAATCGTCAAATGTTTCATACTTGATGATATTTGATTACAGGTCGTGTGTATGGCCACACGGGTCATGTGAGGTTTCTCACGTGTGTGGAGATGGTCCAGTCCAGTCTGCCCCAGATGGGTGCGGGAAAGTCCCGCACGGACGCGGCCAACAACAACAACAACAAGGACAACATAGATCAGCCAGCGCCACAAGACCTCAGCAAGCGACGGTCGTCTGTGGCAACCACGACTGCTGCCCTAGCAACCAGGATGCTGGTGATTAGTGGTGGGGACGGTTATGAAGATTTTCGGACTAATGTTGTGAATGAATCTGCCGGTAAAGACGATAGCACCAACCATTTGCTGCTCTGGCAGGTGTGATAGAAAGGGTCTGGATTTCACTGCTTGTCTGTTAATGTTTAAGGTATTTTGGTTGTTCACAACAATGAGTTGTTTCGTTTCTGAGAAGGAGTCTGTTGAAAGGATATAAGACATACAGTCTTGTGTTTGTTGTTTGAGAGAGACCATTGTATGCAGTTATGCAGGGGGGGGGGGGATCTGTTGTCTGTGAGAGACCATTTGAGTCGCATTCTTAGAAAACCGGGTATAATGCATGTGCGTTAAGTGTCGTTCCAGATTAGCCTGTGCAGTCCACACAGGCTAATCAGGAACGACACTTTCCGCTTAAACAAGATTTTTGGTAAAAAGGGACTTCCTTTAAACGAAAAATACCATTAAAGTGGAAAGTGTCATATGTGATATGCGGACTGCACAGGCTAATCTGGGACGACACTGTACGCGCATGCATTTTGCCCAATATTCACAGAACAAGACCATTCAGACGTGGGGGTATTGTGTAAGTGCTGTGAGACACTTAGGGTTGTTATTGTGTAGACATATGCAGAGTGACCAGCTCTATACTTATTTGTAATGTTCAATGTCATTTGCAGAAATTGAAATTTTCAAAGAGATTTTTTTTCAACATTAATCAAACTGTGTAGGGTTGATAATGTAAAATCAAAATGTGCCATTGTGGTGGAAATAAGTTCTACAAAAATTGGTGAAGGAATGTTTTGTATCATTTTATTTAACCAGTTGTTAAACTAAGTTGACAATCCTGTTTTTGAGTTTGGGGTATAATTGCAGACACAGGGTCAGCACCACGCAAGTGGTGTCCGGTTGATAACTTTAGTTTGCATCGACTTGCATTTGGATGGAGAGAGTGTAGTTAGCTAACAGTTTTAGCTTGTTTATTTGTTGTTTTACTTTCTTTTACTTTGCACTGCCTTATTAATGTTTGAAATGAAAATCAGATTTAAAATGGTTTTAAGAACACAAAAAATATCACCACTCTTGTTATTTTTTTTTTATAGGATTATGAATTTTTAAAGAGAAATAGTTTCAATAGATCTGCAACTGATCATGCAAATTCCACATATTTTTATCAGGAATCCATGAATGTACGTTTTCTTGAAATTGTCTTTTTCATAAAACAACAAAATTTCATTTCCACTATCATAAATTGATTTTCAGTAAATGATAGAGTTGTGGAAATTGAAGAGCTTTTCACGCAGCAACCAAGTTTTGGATACAATTGATATCTTGTAACAGAATGATATTAGCAGGTATCATTGTGTTTATTATTCCATTTAGTGAACATAAACTTGATTTGGTGCATTCATTTATTCCATTTTATATCTGGAGAAAACTGTTGGTGCGGAATGGGAAACAATTGCTTCTCTTTGACAGAAAATCATCTCAGTACTGAGAAAGATTAAATCATGTTCCATGTTTTGTATTTTAAATGATTGAATTTCCAATCACACAAGATCATAATGTTTGGAATATTTTTGTATTTATTCCATTTTTAAGACACTAATGTTTTCTGTCACAGTCTAAATTAGCTTCCATGTGACCCATTAACAGGTTCGAGGAAACATAACAAACATGCTGGAAAACAAAAGATCTGTTGAATATATTTGTAGATTATTTTTATTTGTATAACTCATTGTCTTCCTAGTGTTATGCAAACCTTTTTTGATGAACAATTTTAAATGTTGATGTTTTATTTTTTTTCTATTGTTTTTGTTAGACTGCATGTTATTAGTTGGTACAAAGTGTTTGATTTAACATTATTTTATTTCACTAGTATGAATTATTTGATTAACGTAATCACAAATGCCCACAAAGACCAGAAACATTTTTATTTTGACACTAGCTGTTGCTTTGTTACCTGGTAAGGGAAACATCCTCTCATTCTTAAAAGACAACATAAACTGGTGAAATAAAGTCCTCTCATAAGAGTGTTTTAACATACTGTCATTCTAGTCTTGTTGGTTGCTTCGTTGTTGATGTGACCAACTGTTTCCTTTTATACAGTCACTACACAATTTGTACAAGCAATATTTAAATGGATATGATCAATTTAGTATGTTCTCCTTGTTTTTACATGTCCCATTTCTGTCTGTGATAGTAATAGAAATCCACAATAAGTATATACAAAGATCTGTTGTTAAATGTATGTATCAACGAAGGAGTTCAAGACTGGTTTTTATTATAACTTTGTTCTCATATTTATTAAATCTGTTAAATTTCTTTTGTCTGTTAAATACAAGTATCTATGCATGTTATTTACTGGTTTTAGCATTTACAGAGTATTTTTTACTGTTTTATAACAATATTTTTAAACGGTGCTTTTGTATGTTTTATGGTCTCATTTATGAATTGCCAAATAACAAGTTTGTTATTTATAATTTGGATTTATAATCAATCATATAACTGTATGAGATGGTCTTTATACAAATTCTCTATTGGACATGAATAATCCTCTATTGAGACTGTCTTATCTACATGTTCTGAATTTACGGATATATTTTATGTATTTACATGTTCTTTTACTTATTGGATGAAAAATTACATTCAATCAAAATCAACATTTTATTGCTGTGTTCACAAACCATATGCATTAAGAGAGAAAAACCAAAGACAAACAGTTTTTGTATTTATATGATGCAGATCACACTTATGAAATATGTGTTACGCAACCATTGTTTTCATGAAAATGAATGAGAAATGACAATATCAAAATATATTTAGGTTTATTATTGATGTATTTGTTATTTGAAACTGTTGTTAATGGTAATATAATTTATTTACTTGTAATAAGTGCAATTAGTATCACAATGATCATACATCGTAAAAGTGCAGGAAGTTTGCGAATTGTAAATTGTTAAGCTCACCTGATCACAAAGTGGTCAAGGTGAGCTTTTGTGATCAGCTTATGTCCGACAGTGTACAGTGTTTGTCGTCAACTGTCAGCTCATTACCATTCTAGAGGCCACTTTGTTCATCTTGAAACTTGTAAGGACGTGTATCTGGATTTCTAGGCTGAGTTTGAGTCTGGGCCATAATCATCCAAAAAATAAGGTATATTAGACAAACTTCCATCTTGAAAAAACTTGGTCAGAATTTTATCTTTACATCATGGTCAAGTTTGAATGAGGGTCACATGCGTTAAAAAACTAGGTCATGATACTCATCACTCAAGAATCTAGATAAAAATTGGTCAGGATGTTTCTTTTTATATTTTCTAGGCTGATTTAAAATTTGGGTCATGTGAGTCCAAAACTTAGGTCACCAGGTGAAGTCTTAGTAAAACCTTGTGACTACTACAAAGGCAAGGCCACATTTATGACTAACTTTGATGAAAATTCTTTAGAATGTTAGTATAGGCAATATGTAGTCAAAGTTCGAATCTTGGTCACACGTGTCTACAAACCAGGTAACAGATCTAATCTTTAGAAAAATGGAAGCCTTACCGGCAGCATTTAGGGCTCAAGCTTGGCCAAGTTTAAGTCTGAGTCAGTTGTGTCCGAAATGAGAGACCAGGTCAAATCTAAAAGTTAAATTGTAACGACTCTATGTGCCTTATTTCTGACTCATGACATTATGAATGTCATGTTTATGACATTATGAATGTCATGTTTAAATCTGGATCAATTGTAATCAGGTAAAGTTTTCAACGATCGGTGACCATGAAATCAGGTGACTGCAGAAGGACCATCATGGCCCTTATGTTTATTTTTGATGTCTATTTGGAAAATTGTGTAATGTAATTGTTTTACAAGTGGAGAAATCTTTTAAATATGAATAGTCATGTTTTTTTAAGTACATTCGGCATTGTCTTGTGTATATACTGTATATAGACAAGTAAACTAGCTAGTCTAGGAGAAAGCTGGTCAAGATGTATTTTCACTGTAAAAATTGTGCCTATATATATATTAGTGACAGTTATTTATAATCGTTTATTTATCCTTATTCTTACAATTACATATGAGATGCCATTATATTATCTTTCATGTACTTTTCTGTGATCTGGGTTAATAGATGTTTGTTGTCAAATGATGCATTTTAAAAATGGATCATGGCAGTTTATTTTAGTTTGTTGTCCTACCTTCTGTGCAAGATGTCATGAAAAGACAACAAAATAATACATGTTTTACACAAATCTTTAACTCTAGAGAGCTTATTTATAAGAAATTATACCGAGAACTTCTTCATATGCATTATTATGAACAAGTAACTGAAAACCAAGTGCATTAATTATACTTATTTTGGTCTTTGAAAAAGTCAATAAATGTATAAATTATTGCAAGTCATTTTTATCTGCTGAATTTGACAAGACATAATGTGTCTGCAATGTATTTAAAGTCTCGGATTATATTGAATTTCAGCACTCTTTGTTGTAAGATATTTATATATTACAGCATCTTTACTGTGATCTTGTCTGATGTTGTCGAAGTCCCTTTTGTCTCCTTATCAATGTTACTTGTAAGTATTATGTATTACACAATTGTGAACAACAATAAACGTCATACAGTTAAACGCCCTGTGTTGTTTTCTCCATTTGTTGCTGCAATCTAATTTGTATGAACTGTCAACACTATTATCATGTGTTTTTAGGCTCTGATTTGGCAATGTCTGAAAGAGGTTGGTTGAGATTCTATTTAACAAGGCTCTATGCTTCAGCATATATTATTTTTTCAGATCAAATTTGACCTGTCATGCAAAAACAAGAATATCAGTGAAACTGATGGATGCTCCCCGATGATGCACTTTGTCAATCTATGTGTTAATAACCACCTAAAAAATCTTTTATTAGCCTCAGTGACTTTGACCCCAGTGACCTCAAACCTCATCAAAAGGTAGAGGCCCATGCAAGGTACCTACATGCCAAATATGAAAGAGATCGGTAAAGTATTGAAGGTGCTATGAGAAACTGATACAAAAGCGTGACTGAAAATATATTGATAGCCTCGGTGACCTTGAGCCCAGTGACCTCAAACATCATCAAAAGGTAGAGGTCCATGCAAGGTACCTACATGGCAAATATGTAAGAGATCGGTAAAGTATTGAAGGCCCTATGAGAAACTGAAAGAAAAGCGTGACGGAAAATCTATTACCGGTATTAGCCTTAGTGACCTTGAGCCCACTGACCTCAAACCTCATCAAAAGGTAGAGGTTTATGGAAGGTACCTACATGCCAAATATAAGAGATCGGTAAAGTTACAAAAGCATGACGGAAAATCTATTATTAGCCTCGTTGACCTTGACCCCAGTGACCTCGAACCTCATCAAAAGGTAGAGGTCCATGCAAGGTACCTACATGCCAAATATGAAAGAGATCGGTAAAGTATTGAGGGTGCTATGAGAAACTGTAACAAAAGTGTGACGGAAATATCTATTATTAGCCTCGGTGACCTTGACCCCAGTGACCTCAAACCTCATCAAAAGGTAGAGGTCCATGCAAGGTACCTACATGCCAAATTTGAAAGAGATCGGTAAAGTTTTGAAGGTGCTATGAGAAACTGTAACAAAAGTGTGACGGAAGGAAGTAAGGAAGGACAAACTGGCAACTATATGCTCCCCGAAAATTTTCGGGAAGCATAAAACGGTCTTAACCCATAAATATTGCGTGCATCTCCAGGCCAGCCTGCGCATCTGTTCAGGAGCTTCCCTGCAGGCTAATAAAACCACAAAACATTGTAGCAGACAGCATAGCTCCTGACCCAACTGCCCAATAGAGCAAGCTGGGATGGAGCTTCGGTGGCGTTGTATGACATAAGACCCATTTTTGAATTAGGCAGGTTATTTAATAATTTGAGTTACTTAACCACGCTATTTTTGCAGACTTAAAAGCACTTCATTTGAATCTGCCCATGACTAGAATATTTTAAATGAAAGTAAGATGTCCAGGCTCAGATTTCTTGAAACAAGAGAGCCATGGGCCCTAAGGCGCTCACCTGAGACCCAAAGGAACTAAACTATTCTGGAAGTTCAAAATAATAAAAGTACTTCATACAGACGGGCGTACATACTTAACTTGGGCTTTATAGTTTGATTATCTAGTGTTACATCTTCAAAAGAGGACGAGTGCTGAGCAGACAGGCTGTAGTACAGACTTAGTGTGCTCTATTATTAAAATACGTTTTCACTGTTTTTGCAATCAAAGTTATTTAGAACAGTTATACTCTGATTTTCAAGTAATACTGCATTTCACATATCATACATGACGTCTGTATATAAAATTAATTAGAATAATGGTATTTCTGACTTTCACATAATACTGTATTTCACATATCATCCATGTAGGCCTACATGACTTTTGTATATCAATCTGTATTTATGATTTAAAATGAAATTTCATACATTCATTTAAGAGTTAATTTTTGTTAATTATTCACATTTGTAATGTAGTTTGTAAACAATTCCTCTACACTACTACTCTTTATTTACAACCAATGCAAAACTAAAATGCATTTTAATTTTGAAATTTATTCTCCAATACAAGCTGCATTTTATATCATAAGGATTGCAAATAGTTGGTTTTAAGTACGTTTTCTCTATCTCTTTAATTCTTGAAGAAAGTATATCTGTGATATGATATGTGTACATGTAGACACGATAGTTTTTTGTCAATAAATGTTCAACAGTAAACTTGGATAATATTTCAATCTATTTTTTATTGATCAATATAATGGAATTTTGACAACAGTTGTTGCCCAAGCTGTAAAGGATATTTTTACGTACATATCTTTACTTTTTCTTCTTGATATTCATAATATACACTGGGACTTTGTGATAGTTACCTGTATAAGTTTTATAATAGCCATATTGAGGAAGTTCAATCAGGCATTACTGTACTTAAAGCTAAGAAATATGAAATATCATGCCCATTAAATTTATATATATTGTATAAACCTTTCTTGGATATATATAAGTACATAATTTTGCTATTTCAAGAGCTTGCTTCAATGTTGTAATCTGTTCTTTTTATGCAGTCAGCATGCTGATTTTTATATAAAAATAAATGCCAGACAGATGTATTTATGTGTTTATCTCTATAATGATACCATTGTATAGCAATTGCTGTTCTATGCTGCTCACTGCCAAGAGCTGTAAACAAGGGGTTAGGCATCAAGCAACTGATAATGAGGTACCTGCTGTGGCTAATGGTTATTTCATTGGTCTGCGGTCATTAAATTACATGCAACAAAATGTGTGAAAAGTGGCCAGCACAGGAATTTGGGGCCTGACTCTAAACTGTTATATACAGTTGTTTCTCACCTAAGTTAATTTCTGTGAAATCAATATTACTACTTAAAATTTTTTATATAAAAATAAATGCCAGACAGATGTATTTATGTGTTTATCTCTATAATGATACCATTGTATAGCAATTGCTGTTCTATGCTGCTCACTGCCAAGAGCTGTAAACAAGGGGTTAGGCATCAAGCAACTGATAATGAGGTACCTGCTGTGGCTAATGGTTATTTCATTGGTCTGCGGTCATTAAATTACATGCAACAAAATGTGTGAAAAGTGGCCAGCACAGGAATTTGGGGCCTGACTCTAAACTGTTATATACAGTTGTTTCTCACCTAAGTTAATTTCTGTGAAATCAATATTACTACTTAAAATTTTGAGATAATTTAATAAAGGGTTTTCAGATGGCAAAAATATGTTTGTTGCACTTCATCCCCAACCAATCATAAACATAATAATTCTCTTCAGAAAGGAACAAAAATAAATTAAAAAAATTTGGCAATTTAACTGTATATCTTATTGGCAGAATTAATATTCACATGACTGCATGGAGATCATGAATATCATAATATTCATAAACTTCATTGAATGTGTACATCAGTAATCTCATAGTAGAGCGAAAACAAGGTTACACTATAAAGCCGTTTAAAGCCATGTTTTTCAACAGACCGCAACCATAAAGGAACTCGGCCTAGATATCATAACAAGATATCCATAAAACAAATGTTTTGACCAAGTTTCATGATTGGACAATAAAATGTGACTTCTAGAGTGTTCACAAGCTTTTTTTACTATACAAATATAAGGAAAAAGAACCCCCCCCCCCTGGCGCCCATGTTTTTTTACCGATCCGAACCATTGTTAAACTCAACTGTCGTATCAAGGAAACAAATGTTCTGACCAATTTTCATAAAGCTTGGGCAAAAAATGTGTCTTATAGACTGTTCACATGTTTTCACTATATACATATAGAGAACACCGTGCCCACCCCCTGGCGGCCATGTTTTTCAAATGTTCACGACTATTCTCAAACTCACGAGATATCCACATAACCAATGTTTTGACCAAATTTCATGATGATTAGAAAAAAATATGACTTCTAGAGTGTTCACAAGCTTTTTTACTTTATAAATATAAGGAAAAAGACCCAACCCCCGGCGGCCATGTTTTTTTTACTGATCCAAACCATTATCAAACTCATCCTTCGTATCCAGGAAACAAATGTTCGAACCAAATGTCATGAAGATTGGACCAAAAATGTAACTTCTACAGTGTTCACATGTTTTCATAATATACATATTGAAAAAACTGCCCCGCCCCCTGGCGGCCATGTTTTTTCACCGATCTGGACCATTTTCGTACTCATCTGAGATTAAATCAATGTTTTGACCAAGTTTCATGATGATTGGGCAAAAATTGTGACTTCTAGAGTGTTCACAAGGTTTCTCTATAGCCATATAAGGAATACTTCTTCGCCCCCTGGCGGCCATGTTTTTCAACGGACCGGAACAATTTTTGAACTCAACCAACATATCATTAAGACAAGCATTTTGACAAAGTTACATGAAGATTGGGCATCAAATGTGACTTCAACAATGTTCACAAGGTTTTTCTTTTGTTTGACCTAGTGACCTAGTTTTTGACCCAGCATGACCCAGTTTCGAACTCAGTCAAGGTATCATTGGGATAAATGTTTTGACCAAGTTTCATGAGGATCGGACAAGAAATGAGGCCTCTAGTGTTCACAAGGCCAAATGTTGACAACGGACGCACGACGGACAAAAGGCAATCCCAAAAGCTCACCATGAGCACGTTGTGCTCAGGTGAGCTTAAAACAAATGTTCAGACCAAGTTTCATAAAGATTGGACAATAAATGTGACTCCTAGAGTGTTAACAAGGTTTAACTATAGCCATATAAGCAAAACTTCCCTGCCCTGTTTTTTTACCGATCCAAACCATTTTCAAACTCAACCGTCGTATCCAGGAAACAAATGTTATGCCAAATTTTATGAAGATTGGACAAAAAATTTGTGACTTATAGAGCGTTCACATGTTTTCACTATATACATTTAGAGAAATCTGCCCTACCCTCTGGCGGCCATGTTTTTTCACCGATCTGGACCATTTTCGAACTCGTCCAAGATATCAATGAAACCAATGTTTTGACCAAGTTTCATGATGATTGGGCAAAAATTGTGACTTCTAGAGTGTTCACAAGGTTTCTCTATAGCCTTATGAGGATTACTGCCCCGACCCCTAGCGGCCATGTTTTCCAATGGACCGAAACCATTTTTGAACTCAACCAACATATCATTAAGACTAACATTTTGACAAAGTTACATGAAGATTTGGCATCAAATGTGACTTCTACAGTGTTCACCAGGTTTTTCTTTTTTTTGACCTTGTGACCTAGTTTTTGACCCAGTTTCTAACTCAGGCGAGGTATCATTATGGCAAATGTTCTGACCAAGTTTCATGAAGATCGGACAATAAATGTGGCCTCTAGTGTTCACAAGGCAAATGTTGACGACGGACGCACGACGGACAAAAGGCGATCACAATAGCTCAACATGAGCACGTTGTGCTCAGGTGAGCTAAAAAATAAAGCCTTGTTTTATTTGGTGTTAATAAGTTTAAGTATCTTATTTTATCGAGTCACATGATAATTTTTAGTTGGTTAGCGGCAGCTAAATTTACAGAGCATATTTTGCAAATCAGTATGTGCTTAGAAGCCTTAAGTACGGTAAGAACCACAACTCACCCTGCAAGGGATGATTACTGCTGCCTGTCTGAAGCAGACGACAAATGATTCTGCTCTACCAGTGAGTGTATATACCCTCTAGCAGTGAGTTTATATACCAGCTTGTAAGTCGACATTGGCCAGTCTAGTGATTATCATTGAAATCTGTACATATTGGCTGCTTTCAGGGAAAACGGGGCTTAATGCACGTCAAATAAGATTAGCCTGTACACACTGATTAGCCAGTGCAATGCGCACAAGCTAATCAAGGACAACAACAGCGAACAACTTCAGTGCCTTCAGCACTTTGATATATTGATGGTACTATAATGTACGTTTATTACAAACTTTTCTTTTTATCAATAAACAATTAAATTACTGCTGTCAAATTAATTATTATAACACAAAAAGTTGTCCTTACATGAGCACAGCAAAGTTTAGTTCCAATTTAAATTGCACAATTGTTGGGCAATCCAAAAAATGTTTGTGTGCTTTAATGGACCAAAAACAATTCTTTGTTGTTCTAATTAATTTATATAAATCTAAAATCAGAAGTCCACATTTTTTAACAAAGCTAAATCACAACTAAATTCAAAATTATTAATAGTATTAACAAATTAGTGTCAAATCGGAATGTCATAATTGAGCATAGTTTTAGCACTGAGCTAAAATGTGTAGAAGGAAAATTTTACCCGAAAATTCCAACATGGTTCCATTTTTTAGCTCACCTGAGCACAAAGGCGAGTTGAGCTTTTGTGATCGCCTCTTGTATGTCGTGCGTCGTCAACATTTGCCTTGTTAACTCTCTAGAGGCCACATTTATTGTCCAATCTTCATGAAATTTAGTCAGAAGATTTGTCTCAATGATATCTTGGATGAGTTCAAGGATGATAACGTTTGCTTGAAAAACACGGCTTCCTAGGGGCGGGGCATTTTTCCTTATACGGCTATAGTAAAATCTTGTTAACACTCTAGAGGCCACATTTATTGTCTGATCTTCAATGAAACTTGGTCAGAAGATTCATCCCAATAATATCTTGGACGAGTTCGAAAATGATGCCGGTTGGTTGAAAAACATGGCCGCCAGGGGGCAGGGCATTTTTCCTTACTTGGCTATAGTAAAACCTTGTTAACACTCTAGAGGCCACATTCATTTTCCGATCTTCATGAAACTTGCTCAGATTTGTCCCAATGATATCTTGGAGGAGTTCAAAAATGTTAATCTTTACCTTTGCTTGAAAAACATGGTTGCCAAGGGGCAGGGCATTTTTCTTATATATCGCTGTAGTAAAGTCTTGTTAACACTCCAGAGGCCACATTTATTTTCCAATCTTCATGAATCTTGGTCAGAAGATTCATCCCAATAATATCTTGGACGAGTTCGAAAATGATGCCGGTTGGTTGAAAAACATGGCCGCCAGTGTGCGGGGCATTTTTCCTTATATGGCTATAGTAAAACCTTGTTAACACTCTAGAGGCCTCATTTATTTTCTGATCTTCATGAAACTTGGTCAGAAGATTTGTCCCAATGATATCTTGGAGGAGTTCGATAATTGTTTTGGTTTCTTTAAAAACATGGCCCCCAGTGGGCGGGGAATTTTCCTTATAAGGCTATACTTATAGTATATGGCTTTTGTAAAACCTTGTTAACACTCTAGAGGCCACATTTATTGTCCAATCTTCATGAAATATGGTCAGAAGATTTGTCTTATTGATATCTTGGACGAGTTCGAAAATGATTAAGTTTGCATGAAAAACATGGCTGGCAAGGGGCGGGGCATTTTTACTTATACGGCTATAGTAAAATCTTGTCAACACTCTAAGAGGCCACATTTATAGTCCGATCTTCATGAAACTCGGTCAGAAGATTCATCCCAATACTATCTTGGACGAGTTCAATAAGGATGCCGGTTGGTTGAAAAACATGGCCACCCCGGGGCGGGGCATTTTTCCTTATATGGCTATTGTAAAACCTTGTTAACACTCTAGAGGTTACATTAATTTCCGATCATCATGAAACTTGGTCAGAAGATTTGTCCCAATGATATCTTGGATGAGTTCAAAAATGGTTTTGGTTGCTTTAAAAACATGGCCACCTGGGGCAGGGCATTTTTTCTTGTATGGCTATAGTAACACCTTGTTAACACTCTCAAAGCCACTTTCATTGTCCAATCTTAATGAAATATGGTCAGAAAGATAGGCCTCAATGATATCTTGGATGAGTTCGAAAATGATTGTTTGCTTGAAATACATGGCTTCCAAGGGGCGGGGCATTTTTCCTAATATGGCTATAGTAAAATCTTGTTAACATTCTAGAGGCCACATTTAATGTCCAATCTTCATGAAACTTGGTAAGAGGATTCATCCAGATAATATCTTTGACGAGTTTAACAAGGGTTGTTTGTAAAACATGCATGCCACCCCATATGGGCTGTATGTTGTAGTGGCAGCCATTGTGTAAATACGTTTTTGGGCACTGTGAGCTTGACCTTTGACCTAGTGACATGAAAATCAATAGGGGTCATCTGTGAGTCATGATCAATGTACCTATGAAGTTTCATGATCCTAGGCATAAGCGTTCTTGAGTTATCATCCGGAAACCATTTTACTATTTCGGGTCACCGTGACCTTGACCTTTGACCTAGTGACCTGAAAATCAGTAGGGGTCATCTGCGAGTCATGATCAATGTACCTATGAAGTTTCATGATCCTAGGCCTAAGCGTTCTTGAGTTATCATCCGGAAACCATCTGGTGGACGGACGGACATGCGGACGGACCAACATGTGCAAAACAATATACCCCCTCTTCTTCGAAGGGGGGCATAATTAATACAAGTAATAAAGGGTATAACAAGGGCTGTTTGTAAAACACACATGCCCCCATATGGGCTGTCAGATGTAGTGGCAGCCATTGTGTGAATACGTTTTTGTCACTGTGACCTTGACCTAGTGACCTGAAAATCAATAAGGGTCATCTGCCAGTCATAATCAATGTAACTATGAAGTTTCATGATCCTAGGCCTAAGAGTTCTTGAGTTATCATTCGGAAACCATCTGTTGGACAGACGGAGCGATCGACATGTGCAAAACAATATACCCCCTCTTCTTCGAAGGGGGGCATAAAAATGATGCCGGTTGCTTGAAAAACATGGCTGTCAGGGGGCGGGACATTTTTCCATATATGGCTATAGTAAAACCTTGTTAACACTCTATAGAGGCCACATTTAATTTCCGATCTTCATGAATCTTGGTCAGAAGATTTGTCCCAAAAATATCTCGTTATCTCAGGTGAGCGAATATGAGCCTGAAAGGCCCTCTTGTTTAAGTGTGTAGTCTAATTTTATCAAAACAAAGACATGAATGCAACACTACAGTGCCAATATTCACCATCTGATTCTTAGACTTTAAAAATAAATAATATTCTCAAAACACTAATGTTTTGAAATTTTAGTGTAGCATTGCAGATAACACATATAGTTTAACTTTTACATAATTAATTATTAAGATCAGTTTGTTTATGACATTGGCACTTTTTCCAGCCAGTATACTATATGTTGAAACTCTTAAGCAATTTTTTGGTCTTAAGTCTATTTTCTATTCTTAAGTGTAAGAATGGCTTGGTGAATAAAGCTCAAGGCAGGAAACTGAACAACAAACACTGTACATCTCTCTGACAGGACCTTTATCACACAATAATGTACAGAAAAGTCTACATGATGGGTTGTTGTGGGGTCTGCACAGCGTCCTGTGGCTTGGCTCCCTTCTGTTCGCTGTAGGGCTGCGCGGGCGGGGCCTCGTCCTTGGGCTCCACAATACTCACATTGTCGGGAAGTGGCTTCTTGGGGCCGATCTTGCCTGTCGGGTCCCATGGCAACATGATCTTCACCTTGATGCCCAGAACACCTTAAACAAGATGACTACATTGTATTAGTGTTTTTACAAGGCCCTTTTTGCGTGGCCCTGTGTCACGCAGCCATTCTGAAGCACCACTATGCTGTTTTTAAAGGCAAAAGACACCATGCGCCCTTATTGATAACATCTTAATTGCCTCTTGACCGAACTTCTGAGCCGAAAAGTATCAGAGTATGGCCCCAAGGCAGCGAAGATTCACGCGGTTGTGAATTAGTTATGTCTGAATGACCCCATGTAAATATCAGTCGACAAGTACCAAGCACATATTCGGTCCGTAATGTAATCTTCGTGGATATTGTACATTTCATGCATAATACAGTGATATCAATACCTATAGTTCTGCACGTTGTTAAATTTAAAGTGTAAAAAGCGCCACGCAAAAAGGGCCTGGGCAAAACACTAAGGATGATCAAATGCCTGCAACAGTATTCAGGCCTTTTCCTGCCCATTTAAGGAAAAATACAACTTCAAGATTGGGAATTTTTTCCACTGATAAGTCCAATGATTTGGGAAAAAAAAATTCAATGTCATCTGCCAGTCATGATCAATGTACCTATGAAGTTTCATGATCCTAGGCCTAAAAGTTCTTGAGTTATCATCAGAAACCATTTAACTGTTTCGATTTATTGTGACTTTGACCTTTGACATAGTGACCTGAAAATTGATAGGGATCATCTGCCAGTAATGATCAATGTACCTATGAAGTTTCATGATCCTAGGCGTAAACATTCTTGAGTTATCATCTGGAAACCATTTTACTATTTCGACTCACTGTGACCTTGACCTAGTGACCTAAGTCAATAGGGGTCATCTGCCAGTCATGATCAATGTTCCTATGAAGTTTCATGATCCATGGCTAAAAGTGAGGAAGGATGAAAAAGCCTGAAAAAAAAACCTGGGGGCCAGGGGGCTTGAAGGCCCCCGATCAGGTCCAGGGGGCCCCCGGAAGCTCCTGCAATTTAGCTTATTTGAAACAAAGAAATCACTTCTCCTGAGCTTAGACACCTGTATTTTTAAGTGATTCAAAACAGAAAAAACAGTTAGTTTGGCTAGAAAATATCACAATCTATTTCTTAAAAATTTCATGTAGATAAAATGATAGGCAAAATCTTTAAGATAACAATAAACTTTCTAAACAATATGCAAATATTTACAGTATAATATAAATATAAAATAAACATGGTTTAGCAATACATTTTCTGTCTTGTATTTTTAAGTAATTTGTTTGTATATCTTATCTAGTTATTTTCTAATGATTTGATTTCCACGTCCGGTAATTTTTCACATGCGTAACGTCCTCGGCGTGAGACTTGAACGCCTTTTTCCCATTTGATTGGTACTTGATCGTTTTGAAACAGATATCACAATATGCGCTACCCGGAGTGTTTTTTAAACCCATCTCCCCATTTTCTCCACGAGAGTCTCTTTCATGGAGCCATTCCCATCGCCACTTGTTGTTTACATCACTTTCAAGTTTTTTTTTGTGTTGTACCCCGGAGGCAAATACATGATTTTATCATGTGTTTTTTGGTTTTGGAAGTGAAGTTATTTTGACTTGTCCGCCATATTTTTTTGAGAGATAAAACCGTTTCGTAACGTCTAATTCCATTGGTTGACCGATTTTTGTAAAACAATCAAAACTCTTTTTGGGAAACCGAGTCAGATTCCCGATTTACTTCGAGCTATTCCGTGCGGTAAACCAGATTTTGCCAGAATATTCTAATGAGGTGACGTCATGCTGCTTTCTGCACGTGCGGAGGGTCTTTTGGCTCGTATCCGTACCTGTTTTTACGGGAGACATGTTATTTCGTCTCGTAGCCGTTACTGTTTTGATGTTAAACTTCAGGTCCGATCAAAATCAAAGGCAGGGGTTAACCCCCCCCCCCCAAATATCTCGTCGGATTTATACGATTTGGAAAAGCGACCTGACTGAAGATCGAATTTACGGAAATCCCTAATATTACGGAAAACTTTTACCCATGAGAATGTCTTAAAGCGGGTATATACGATTTTGTCAAATATTTATGAATTTATATAAACTGTGTAAAAAACTTATTATATATATATTTCAAAATAAATTAAAATAAAAGTTAAGAAGAACATGTGTCGAAAAATGCGAAATAAGCAAGATATTTAATTCTGAAATTGAAAACGGCTGTACAGCCGAATTCGCCAGCATGTATACCATACATGTACGATGTGCATCTTAACTTACGAGGGGTGTTCCAGAAGTTCGTGGATTTTCGCTATAACTTTCATTTGGTAACATAAATGGACAAACAAATAGCATGTTAAGAATATTTCGTCCTTTCCAAATCTACTCTCCAAATATCATGGAAATACATAAAACAATAAATATATATCATGGATTTAAACATGTGCACAATGCGCACACCGACGCACGTGTAACGTTTCTGTTCAACCTCAATGACGTTATGAAGTTAACAACTGTCAAATCTTTTCCACATAATCACCTCCAACGCGAATGCACTTTATGTGTCGAGAAATCCACTTGTCAAAAGTGTCTCTATACCAGTCAGCGTCAAAAGACGACACGATTCGCTTTGCCGCAACTGTAAGTTCCTGTTTACTTGCAAAGCGAATACCGCGCAACTGTGATTTAACTTCCGGGAAGACGCGGAAGTCCATAGGGGCCAAATCCGGGCTGTAAGGAGGACTTAGGCGCTGTAACGTGAAATTTGGCGTAAATTCTGTTTATCAACGACATTCAAACCAAATTTAAATTCGCGTAACGCTCATACATATAATAAAATACACACGTGCGCCGCATGTCGTTACTGAGGTCTCTATGGCAACGCGTTTCAAACGCGCTTTATGGAATTCATGCATTTTTAGCTTATATATAAAGTGCGTGATAATTGGTTTGTATAAGATGTAAATTTCATTGACTTTTACCAGCAAACTAATAAGTTATAGCGAAAATCCACGAACTTTTGGAACACCCCTCGTAGTTTAACGGTTTATAATACAAAGACGAATGCTTCGATTATTGTAGGAAAATATGTACGTCACTATCGGCTCGGGGCGCTAATTTGTCTTTGCTGCATTTTATGACATTCGGCTTTAATGTATAATTTTTTTTGCCTATTTTGTGGTATTGTAACATATTTTATCAATATATTACAATTAAACACACATAAAAAATCGTATATACCCGCTTTAAAATAGAAATTCTCAGATAGCAGATGCCTTGAAACCCGACACCAGGTGCAAGTGAAGGAGTTTATTATCACTTAATACTGAGTATCTGTTAAACTGGCCCTTTTACTGGCTTAAGTGGCCATGGCTATCGATTCCAGTTCGCACACATGTTATACTTGTAGATACGCATATTTGTAATTTTTTTTTAGATCTCTATTTCGATTGGAAATATTCGCGGACCACCTACCCCTCCCCAAACTTTCTCATCGATTCTGGACGAATTGAGAGATCGACCTCCGGGGCTTTAAAAAAGCTCGAACTTCCGGAAAAATCCGGAACACTTTTAGCCATGATGATCCTAGGCGTAAGCATTCTTGAGCTATCAGGAAACCCATTTTACTGTTTCGAGTCACTGTGACCTTGACCTTTGACCTGAAAATCAATAGGGGTCATCTGCCAGTCATGATCAATGTACCTATGAAGTTTCATGATCCTAGCCGTAAGCATCCTTGAGTTATCATCAGGAAACCATTTTACTGTTTTGAGTCACTGTCACCTTGACCTTTGCACTAGTGACCTGAAAATCAATAGGGGTCATCTGCCAGTCATGATCAATGTACCTATGAAGTTTCATGATCCTAGGCCTAGGCATTCTCGGAGTTATCATCCGGCAAACCATTTTACTATTTTGAATCACTGTAACCTTGACCTTTGACCTAGTGACCTGAAAATCAATAGGGGTCATCAGCCAGTCATGATCAATGTACCTATGAAGTTTCATGATACTAGGCTTAAGCGTTCTTGAGCTTATCATCCGGAAACCACCTGATGGACGGACCGACATACATGTGCAAAACAATATAACCCCTCTTCTTCGAAGGGGGGCATAAAAATTGAGATATAATAAGCATTAGCATTAGACACTTCATTACTTTTTGTATTTTGTTTTTAAAACTTGCTTGCGGAATGGGTCTGTTTAAGAGACCTGTAGATACCCCAGAAAAAGACATGGTAATGGAAGTGTAGATTTTCACTTAGTGTGAGTACAAGGTCAAATATAAATGTGTGATAAGGTGGAAGTGATTTCATTCTAAAAATTACAGTGTCTGACCAGCTTGGTTTTCTTTTTTTGCCAAAAAATTTTTTTAGCTCGATTTATTTAATATATAGCACCTGGCACATCCTGGATTTTAATTTAACTCTCAATTCACACTTTGAGCATTTTTAAGTTATAAGGAATCAGCAATTATTTATAAAGTTGAGTTATAATGGAAATCTTCAAAAACAAGTTTTATGAATATTGGGAAACTTGCATTTAGAGTGCATACAAACTTCTTCTTCAATTTGACTTCAATCTTACACCACAGCTATCAAAGTTCATAAAGTGAATCCAATAAAGGCGAGCTATTTACTCCAAGCCACAGACCAATGACCCTAAGCCATACCCTGTCTGAGGAGGACGTGTCTGACAGCGGTATCCACGTAGTCATTGATGGGGTTACCAGAGTGGATCATGAGACCGTCCACAAACTTCATGGACTTGGCTCTCTGACCTCGCAGCTTGCCAGACACCACTACCTCACAGCCCTTGGCTCCAGACTCCATGATGAATCTCAGAACACCATAGCACGCCCTGCAGGGGAGATAATAAGGCTTGTTAGTGGAAATTTATGCTTGACCTCAAGACTCTTCACCAAAATGATATTTGTGCATGGTTTATTGATGGAGATAATGATAGACAAATGATCAAATGGCTTTTTTCCTTTTGTGAGAATGGCACAGTTTTTCACAATTTTGAGAAATTTGTGACTACAATTTGCACAATTTCAAGAAATTCGCTACTCAAATTTTCACAATTTTAGAAAGTTTGTGACTCATTTTTTCACCATTCTAAACAGGGGGGAGGGCCGCCCCCAAGGCCACTTTAGAAAAACAGCCCTTGATCAAACACTATATGATTATGTTATGCAAAACTATAGCTGTACACTGTAACTCCAATATAGTGCGGTCCGTTATAACGCTGTGTCCAATATAACGCGGGGGGTGCTTGGATCCGGTTTTTTCTCCAACCTTCCATTTCTGAGTCAAATCCATGTTATGCAACTTCATGTATTTTCAGAAAATTCAAAGGCGGCGGCGATCACAGCTCGATTGCTTTATCCGTCCATTTAACTGATTTTAATTGATTAGAGGTTAAACGCCACTCAACAGCTAATTGGTGATAATCTGTTGTGTAATGTCAATAAAGGTGTAAAAAATCGCGAGTCAGTGTTTATTACATGTATTCCCTATCATAGCAGTTCAGTGCGCTTATTTCAATAAGGTAAGTGCAAGCGGGATAATTATAAAATTAAAAGTTATTCAAAACGATAAAAACATTCTTACTTTGATATGCTTGCAGTTTGACTCTTTTTTTATTAAAGGAGCGGCTTTGAAATATACTGCGCACAGTATAAAACAAGTTTTTCTGTCATTTCATTATCATTCTAGTATTTAGTCATTTAATTCAGTTTGTGTACGAGAAATTAATTAAATAATCAAGACGATTTATTAACATGCAAACGCAGTGTAATTGTTAACAGAGATTCACTGTCATTTTTGCCCCGTATCAAAAGTCCCCGAAAAAGCACGTTTTTTGCATGACGGCGTATGACGCAATTTGTACAAGTATCGTATTGCATTCAATCTAAATTTAAATTCGCTTGTCCAATGAAAGCTCTGCCCCATAATGCACTGCTCTCTTTACACTTCTAAAAAATGGCGTATGCATATAGTTGTGTTTACGAAATTCGTAAACATATTTATCATCATAAATGTTCAATTTTTTTTTTTAAGTGATGTAACTTTATTGGATTATCAGATTAACGTGCACATTAGAAAAGCGGTATGTAAAATGTTATCGATACGATTCGGTTTATATGCATGTTGGATGACAACACAGCATGGTAATACACAGGACCTATATTATAGGCTATACTATACCTGCAATAAATGAGCTCAGACTTATAACGCGGATTTGTTTATAACGCTGTTGCGTGGCTTGGACCCCGCCATTTTTAGTCCCTAAAATTCCACTCCATATTAGCTTTAAAAGCACTGACCAATTCAGTCATTTTAAAACTTGCTTCAAGCATGTTTAGTTTTGATTGCCAATCAAAATTACTACATTAGGAAAAGGACAATACACTTATCTCAGCTGTTCAGATAAAGGCTGAGAGTTCTGATTTATAAATTTCCAAAATGACTTTTCTTGTGTTTTTACAAAATTCTTAAACCAATCTATATTCTTCAATAATGGCAATAGTATTTTGTTGGATAGTTACAAATTATCAAATTACAGTGCTCCTGCTAGGCCTAAATCGAAGGGCGCTGCGCCCTGCCTTCCAGAACCTCCGCCCTGCCCCCCCCCCCTTAAAAAAAAATAAAAAAAAATTTTTTTTTTTTTTTTTACATATGATAATTCATAAATCTCTTATTACATTGTAATTAGTTTAATCCTCATTGTAGACATTATATTTGAATGGTTTCATAATAATGGGAATAATACAATTATTTATAACATATAAATTAACATGCAATAGGAAGCATTCCAGAAACACCCGCGCGCTCGAACGTGCCCTTTTGACAAAATACTGCGCGTCGAAAGTGCCCTTTTGACAAAAAAGCCTCCCTGCCCTTTTCAAATCCTAGCTGGAGCACTGAAATTATATGGCCATATTTTAAACTAAACTATTTGTGTCATAGAATTGGACATTGAGTCTGATGGGGTCGCAATTTAACTGATAATTATTTTCATTTCCCTTTTTTACTTGTCATCTTGACCTGACTTACGAAGAGAGCAAAAACAAAATGGCAACTTTTACAACTAGTTCAATACCCTGACATAGCTTCATTGGCCGTTTAGATCCTTCAAAATTTCTTGTGCTGCATTACTTAAAACTCCCTCTAGCTACCTTCTGACTGCCAGCCCTCCAATCAGCTTGTATCTCAGGGACTCACACTGAGCAATGGCACACAGACCACGAGTAGCCACCTTCTCTGCATACAGCTGGAAAATGTCAACACAATTACATAAATGATCACACATGATCGTTATAACCTGGTCCAGAGCTCCAGATAACTTTTCTAAGTAATTAGGTAAATACCCTCTATTTTTGAGTTCAATTGGGTATTTTCATTTTCAATTGGGTACAAAAAAGTCGGTATCCACTACTTTTCTTGACAATTGGGTATTTTTGTATTAAAATTGGGTATTTTCATTGTCTTAAATTCTCAAATGCTTACCTGAATGAGCTAGTTGAAGTTCCACTCTTAATTGATAAGTTTCAGAGATCTTGTGTTATTATGTAGATATATCCATAATATACAGTCTTGATTAAAAAAAAAATTGTGTTGCTCGCGATGAAATAACTAAAAATTGTTTTTTTTGTGCCTGGGATACGATATTTCCCTGTTAACGGCCCTGCGGTTTTGACATTTTCACAACAATAATACGTAGTTACATAGACGCTTTCTTCCGTACATATTATTGTGCTGAAGGTTATACTAAAGGTTGGACGAAGCGGAATCAGGGTATTTCTGGGACAGATTCACTAGTTACACATGGAAAAATACGATATGAGTAATCAGCACTTTCAATTGGGTTTCGGTACGCAGAGTTCAATTTTTCTATGTGTTATCTGCAATTTTACATTGGGTATTTACGCAAATACTCACCTTATCTGTAGCTCTGCTGGTCATATGAATTTCCAGTGAGTTCAACAAAGCAATTATGAATTCCTTTATCATAACTGATAACCATGAAAATAAACAAGAGCACCGCATAACAGGTGCCAACGCTCCGCTGCGGGTGCAGTTTTGAAGAAATGAAAGCTTGTCAGAAGATTTTTCTTGTTAAGAGGTCACATTGACCTTCTACTTAGCAGGTTTTTTTCCCCACTTTTTGGGAAGATAGCCCATGGCTTTGGAATTGGAAATTTTATCAGCATTTTCATGAAATTGGGAAAATAAATTAATTAGCCTTTCTTTTCGCAATAAGTCCACTGATAAGGGAAATACTAAATTTGATATAACTCTTTTTTTTATCGTTCAAATTAAAAGAAAAAAATCATATAATACTTTGTTAGATGTAATAGAATTAAAATTGAGATAAAATACGCATTAGAAACTTCTTTCAAATTTTTTTTGTGGAAATTGGGAGTTTGTTGCCACATTTTGGGAAAAAAGAATACTTTTTGGGGTTGGGAACATAGCCGAATTTTGGCTATAAAATCGGGTCAATAAAACCCCTGCCTAGTGACCCAAAAATGGGTGTGGCATGTAAAACTCGTCAAGGTGCAGCTACATATGAAGCTTCAAAGGTGTAGGCGAGTGCACTTTAATTTTAGTAGAGTTGATGTTAAGGTTTAAGCACGACGCCTACGGTGCACTACATTATGACAATACCTCGGGTTTTCTCCAAAAACAGCAGAGCTAAAAAAGTACAGTGGCCAATTTTTAGGGAGAAGTGACAGAAATTAGGGAGAAGTGACTCCATTTTGGCCAAATTTAGGAAGAAAATCAATGTATTATGACAACTATCAACTAGTTGCAACCAGTAAACTTATTAGCAAGTCTATGAATGTATTTATTTGTGATTAATCAATCACTATGATATTAAGTAATAATGTAAAGAATGCTTCAAACAGAATCATTTGAAAGCTATTTGATTATAAATACGGAACATCCATGTTTGAGACCAGCATTGATTCATATTAATACAAGGCATTAGAAGATTCAGTATAACAAAGTATTTACAAACAAGATGTGTTTGTGAAACACTATGTCCCCCTTTATATTTGACCTTGGATGACCTTGACCTTTCACTACTCAAAATGTGCAGCTCCATGAGATCAAATATCAAGTTCAGTGTTTTTTTTTATGGCAATTTCGGGGCCGATATTCGGCCCCATTCCCCTCAAAAAAGAGTATATATTTTCCCCCCATTTTTTAAAAAAATCCCCTCCAGAAGTTAAAAAAAAATAATATTTTTTTTTAATTTTTTTAGAAAGAACTGTCTCATAATCATGATCAATATATCTCAAATTTATTTCATAAACAACTAAAAAAGTATATAGCTATAATTTATATTATTTTGAATAATTATAAAGAGTTGTATTAAATAGTTTTTCCCAAATCAGTGGACTTTTCACATTAATTGCATTTTTCTCCCAAAAATGGCAAAGAAAAGGCCTGATGTATATATATTGTGCCAATATTTGTTGATAAAATCATTCCAATTTGGTCCATTTTATTGATAAAAAATGCTCAAATTTGCCATTTTATCGATTTGAAAGATCCCAATTAGACTCAAAATGGCTAAGAAAACTGAGACAGTGCATGAAGGCTGAACTGTCTGAAACTTAAATGTTGAAAAAAATCATTGATATATATTTTCATTTTAAGGAAAAGGACAAAGACATTCAGCTGTGAATATTATATTCATACAAACATGTGTATTAATATAATAAATATCATAACATATAAACAAGTGAATTTTTAATTTTCCCCTTTTCCTAAAAACGACGCATTTTTTCCCCTTTGGACGGGCCCTGCCACCATTCCCCTATAAAAGGAAAAAAAACACTGAAGTTGCTATCTTCAATGTTGCAAAAGTCATGGCCAATGTTTAAGTTTGATGCAAACCAACAAACAGACAGGGCAAAAAGAGACTGGGGGACATAAAAAGGGCCTGGGGGCCAACTGTTTCGAGCTGGAAAGGTTCACAAGATTGGAAGGTTTCAAATTATTTTTTTAGGAAAACTTCCCCAGTGTTTTTTCCCCCCACCATTTTGGGAATGGGGCAGGGTCTCTTTGGATTTGGAAATATCGTGGCCTTTTGACTGGGAAATTAATGTTGTTGATTTTATGCTTATGCTTACATTATTTGAACCCACGTTTCGCATTGGACAAGATATTATCATTGGGACAAATGATCCAGTTCTATAAAGATTGAACGCAAAGTGTGGTTTCTAAAGTGTTAAAGTGACCAGGCTTTTGAACCCATATTACCAAGTTTCTAATTCAAAACAATGTTCCTTGGGATTTTCATATATTTTTACAAAAAGTTTGGCTTTTTTAGTGACCCAAGCTTTTTATTAAAGTTTACCTACTGACGCAGTTTAAATAGCCGATATGTCAGTGGGTTAAGCCGTGATTTTTTTACCTACGAGTCGTGCATCCTGTACTCACAAAAACCTCTGCTTATGCAAAGTTTCGAATTATGCCAGTCCCACAAATGCATTGAAATTTTCACACAAAAAAAATATCTTAAATATTTGGACTCATTCTTTCAATTCAGGGACTCGTAGATTTGCAAGTTACCGAGTCCCAGGATTCGGATGAGAAAATTTGTAAAAATATCACTGGTTAAGTGTTCTGATCAAGTTTCAGGTAATACAATGGCGCTACATCGCTTTTATTTTTTTGTTGGGGTGCCTGAAAATATATTTTCCATACCTAGAAATGTCAAGGCAAAATAATTTGCAGAACTTGTTTCGGCTTATCACCAAAAATGTACCTCAACAGTTCCTTCTGGGAAGCCAAAGCGCTTCTGTACAACTGATGTCAATTCTCGGATTCTTCGGCCCTTCTCTCCAAGGACGTTCTGTGTGCGTGTGGCAAGGATGATGATCTCAGTGCGGGTCGGTGTAACACGCACCTCCACCCCACTGTAACCATCTTCAGCAAGTTCACGGGTTAGGAAGTTGTTCAACTCGGCCTTGAACACTCCATCTTGAACGAACTAGTTTCAGTACAAAAACACACGACAAAGTTGATTAAATAAGATAGGGAACACTTACATTCATTCGTTATTGACAGTATTGCTTTGATTAGTGTTACAAATGAGAAGTAGGCCTCAAGTGGGATGTCACTGTGTCATCGTATGTTCACTTACAAATGACAACACAGTAAAACCTATTGGGCTTAGTAATGTATGCTACCCTAGAGACTTCAATTTGGCCATGTTATTGGTTGAATTATGGAACCACTTGTTTAGTCGAGGTGGTAAGTGGTTTTCAATAAAAAGAACAGAAACAATCGCTATTTATCCGAATTCATGCCCCGTTTAAATCGAACGCAATCTGACTATTTACTGGGGCACATCAACTCTTGTAGGGGAAAAACGGGGGCTTATACATAAGAGCTACATTATGTGCGCAAACTAATAGTTCATGTTTACTATAAAATCATTTAAAGCTCAAAACCTTTCGCTTCTTGCTGATATTTGTTGTCATCTTGATCAACTTCCGGAAAAGGAAGTATGCGGTGCGCACGCATATAATATTTCGCGGAATAAGTATTACTTCCTCAGTGTTAACTGTCAAACTAGCGTGCAGTCTAGAATGGATCCTTTTATTTTGCTATATAGGATACCACTAAAGTTGGCCGTAAAAAGGCGGCCTCACCGCAAAATAGTCGTATTTACAAGATGTCTGTCAAGTCTGTCAAAGAATGCTGAAGGGAACGAATTTTTCTCGACGGTCCAGAATGGGCTAAAGATTAAATAAAATTATAAGAGTGAAGCGAATTGTCGTCAATTGAATTGGAACTAAAAACTGTTGCGAAAATTCAGGTAGGCTAAAAATATAAAGTCGTTTAAAAGCTGATGAATCTTTCTAGTATAAATGTTTTCATGTCATTTTAAATACATAATATTGATGAATCAAAGCAACACAAATTGGTTATAAAATGTAATAAATTAAAGATTAAGGCACAGGGATGCCTTGTGGTCAAAGTTCTTTGCTGAAGGCCTGTATGTTAAAAGGTAAAGCTATGTTTTGCACGGTCACACGCGTACCCCCATTTTTGCATTTGTGAATAGGAGGTTTTGGGGATTCCGATAATGACGTCACGTTTGCGCATGCTCAAATTTTGGCCGTCAAAACTGCGGCCATTCTGCTATTGTTTGCATTGATGAAGCGCATCATGATAAGGTTTCAAACATATTCGCGACCCTTTTGAAGAACAAAAAATACTCAGAAATTGAAACTCTTTCAGATTAAATTGAATCCAATGAACGAACACAAATAAGGACGAAAACAAACAACAAATTGATTGATTTTATGTAGTCAACATATAGAAACTGATTTGAACCTATTTGTCTGTAAAAACTTACCTTGTTACAGATTAACTAAATCCTCTTGATAAATGTTAATGTTTTTAATTTTATTGTTCACACCAATTTTGACACTCTTTGTTTCAGCATTTTAACCCAGTGTTAAATTGCCCCTTTTTTATCACAAACCAATTATCTCGATATGATCGGATACTGTCCAGACAATTACTAAGAAAACAGTGTGTCATAAACCCAGGGACCTATACTTGTATGACTCTGTATGGGGTCTCTGCAGACTGCTTTAACCACATGTGTCTGGTCATTAAACACAATTTATGATACCTCCATGTCATCTCTCGACATATTAAGTCAAAAACTTAACAGTTGCTTTAATAAAATATTTGAACATATTTAAATATAAACATTTGTCCGAAATGGATTAACAGCTAGGAACTATTAAGTATATATATTAGGCAGTTTAAACATAATAATAAAGTGTTTAATAACTATACATTTAAAATATTGTACACATTTACTGCTACACAATTAACGTATTTAACGGGTACCTGCAAATGTAAACTCTGCTATAATGTGTAAAGATTGTGCGTTACTGCAGTGTTCGAAACATCATCATGAAAACAAGCAATCGCGTTTGGTCATTATAGGGATATAAAATACTTGCGTTAAAAAAAATAAATGTGTAGATTAATGGTATCATAAAATGCTAGATTTGTATCGCTCATTATCACTACAGACGAGTTTTCAATATATGTGTACATGCAAAGACAGTTCAATTTGCAAAATATGCAGGTGTTTTTTTCAATTTGAATGCTTAAATTTATTAATATTTTTATTCAATGTTAACGAAACCAAAATTCATTCAATGTTAAAGAAAATTAAAAATACATTTCAAGATTGAAATGTATTGAGCTATTTTAGGGCTTTGTTTTATAACTGATTTAATGCACCCCTTACACTAAATATCGATCGCGGATGAAAAACAACACTATCGCATCCACACCACTTATAATAATATTCAAATTATTATATGTTTTATTATTTTGTGAAATATCATTTATTAAATTCTCATTTTGAAAAAGAATACGGGTATAGTTTTGTTTTGCGAAATTGTAAGTATTAAGTCTTCCGACGACCTGTACTCTGATACAATGTAATTGGCCGCGATCAAGAAGTTGACGGCCAATCTATTTTTAGTAACGGAAAACCCCTCTTGTGACGTCACACAAAAACCTCCTATATATTAAAACAGAGTGACTGAGTCTGCAGTTAATTACTTATAGCCACACAACTTATTTGACATAGTAAATTTAATTATAAATAAGAAACATATTTTATCTATGCAAATAAGAATATATATGGTGGTTACAAGGTAGAAATCCATTTTGTTTGTGGTTAAAAACTTCAAATAATCGCATTTGTCAAAATGGACGTATACAATTTACATATAGAGCAGTTCATTGATATTGTTTTGATTTTTGCACATGCGCAATGCACTGGTAGGCAAAAGCATGGGTTATAGTAGCGCAAAACATATGGATAACGACACTTGTTTAGTAAATGAATCGAAAAGAAGGTCCGAAAAAACAACACCTAAATAATATTTCAAAAATATAATATTTAGTGCAAAAAGAATTTATTAATACATTTTTTTGCATCTTAAAACAATGTGTCATAAGTATCAAAGTAAAGATTGTCTGAAGACTGAAAGACCGGCAATTTGACACAACAAAGAGCTCTATAATGTATTAGCGGTATTATTTTTTGCATAAAAGCTTCAATAAATTACAATAATAATACATCTAAGTATAAAATAATAATTATCAATGGCATGAGTACGCTAGTGTGATAAAAATGAGTGATAGAAAGTGTAAGGGGTGCTTTGAAAATTATGTATTTCAAAGCCCTATTATAAGCGAAGTGCATGACGGTATTTACATGTAATTTTAATTTTGATGGGTTTTGTACAGAGAATGACACTATTGAGGAAAATTAACATACAGCTGAAAAACACAACTTTACATGATGCGAATTGAACTGTGTATTCATGTATATTGAAAACTTGTTACTAGTAGTATGCGTGACACATATTTAACATTTTAACACACATATATCTACATGTATATACATATTGTTTTATTATTATTTTTTGAAAACATTATTTACCCCAGTTGGTGTTAAGCGTAATTTCTTGTTTTATGATGTCGTTCGTGCATTGCTGTAACATTAAATCATCATACAGAATCATTCAGAATGACGTGGTTTTAATTAACTGATACCCGCTAAATAGGTTAAATGTTTTCTACGTAAATTATATACTTATTGAATACTTTATTTTTTATAAATGAAACGGGCTTATATCATTACTGTTTACAATTTCTGATAATCCATATTGGACATGACTTTTAATTTGTACAATATGTAACATATCTAATTTAAGCAACTGTTAAGTATTTCAGCGGTAAATAATTTAACCAAATGACTGCTTAATACTACCAGAAAGAGAAGACATGGTGGTATCCTCAATTGTGTTGAATGCCCAGACTGTCATCTGCCACCCAGTGTGGTTTACACCATGTTGTTAGTGAAGTCTGGACAATATTTGATAAAAACGCGATAATCGGTTTATGCAGAACTTAAACACAGTAATACAAAGGCTTACATGATTTTAAGATTGATGCAAACAATGAAATGAAAAATATTGCATTTAATTTATTTTAATTAAATGTTTATTTAATGTGTCAACGTGTTAGTTTTCCCAGACAAATACCATTTTAGTTAATTTTTATATGTTGTTTTTTTGGAATTGATCTATTTATTCATACATGCCATACGTCCCGGATTGTCCGGGACAGTCCCGGAAATGAAGAACTTGTCCCGCTGTCCCGGAAATCTGTCAAATGTCCCGGAATTTACAAAATCCATATATACATGTACCTTATCTTAGGCTTAACTGCACCTCGAATCTGTTTATATCTGCAGCGTCTCCATGACAATGCCTACCCGAATAGGCAGACTACGCTACGTGTCAAAATCGATCAATTAACAGGGGCCCTGTTATCATATCGATTGTCTCACGTTCGCGGTCAAACCGAAAAGGCGGCATTGTTTAATGTGGTTGTTAATTGACTTTAATTTACTACGTCATTATTTCCCGCTGCGTGAGCAAAGGATAGTTGTTAACACATCTGAAGTCCAACATCGCTGAGTAAAAAATGTGTGACTGTCCGGATTTTAAGTTTACGATCTACCGGTACTGTTTTGTTGTATTTTGCTTGGTTGTATGTATTGTGAATTGATTTGAGTTGACGATCTAACGGTACTGTATTGTTGTATTTTTTATTATATAAATGTTATAAATGAATAAAGGCGTATCAACAACTACGTGTTACACACCGGTCTTAACAACAATAACGCAGTGACGTCACCATCTATGTTTAGAACGCTTACACTGAAAACACGTGGCTTGTATCTAGTAACGGAAGTAGTAATGTTTAATTTGACGTTAATAGATCAAGTGTATTTCGGATAGGCTTTCGAACTTTTGAAATTCACGATGCGAAACAAAAAAAAAACGTACCTAAAATGCATTTGTCTATAAATATCGCTACATTTTATACATGTCCCGGAAAATCGGCAAAAGTCCCGGACAATTTAACTCAATGTCCCGGAATTGGTCTGAAAAATTATGGCATGTATGATTTATTGCTTGTTTTCAATCTGTGTTTCAGTAAAGTAGAACAACTTGTTGGCATGTTCAAAAATAAAATCGTGTAAATATGAACGATCACGCTCTATTTCTTCCCATTGATTGTGTCTTTCTTTTGCCTACCAATGTAGTCCGGATGTAAACACGCAGGTGCGGGTGACGTCACACGTGAACTGGTCTATAGAAATCCTACTTTCTGTTTTAAAAGCAGTATCGTTTGAAAATTAATAAATTACTTGCTAACTAGGCTATAGATTTAATGACAATTTTGCATACTTTAAAATTGCATCTATATGTATTGATTAACATGTATTTCATTTCAAGGTGTGCTTTAAAGCCACACATCTTGAAATGAAATACATGGCATAGTAAATTTAAGTATAAATAAGAAACATATTTTATCTATGCCAATTAGAATATATCTGGTGGTAACAAGGTAGAAATCCGTCTCTTTTGCGCTTTGAAACTTAGCAATAATCGCGTTTGTCGAAAATGGACGTATACGTCTAGAAATCCTACTTTCGGTTTTAAAAGCGGTACCGGTTGAAAAATAATAAATTACTTGTTAACTAGGCTATAGATTTAATTTTATCTATCTCAATAAGAATATATCTATTGGTTACAAAGTAGAAATCCGTCTTTTTTGCGCTTTAAAACTTAAAAATAATCGTGTTTGACGAAACGGACGTACCCGTAAAGAAATTCTACTTTCGGTTTTAAAATTAAACAGAATAAAAATTTACTTGCTAACTAGGCTATAGATTGAAGGACAATTTTGCACACTTTTAAATTGCATCTATATGTATTGATCAACATGTGCTTAATTTCAAGGTGTGTGGCTTTAAATGAAATCATACTTCAGTAGGGTGATAAGAAAAAAACAGTATCTTGGTGACCGCTTTCAGTCAATATTCCAGTGACATTGTGGAAGATGTGTTGTTAACACCAAAAATTTGGAAATTTAGAGTTAAAAAAATAGATTAATATGAACTGTTATCAGATAAGGTATCACAGTTAATTCGGCCCAAAATGTATACATTGGCAGTAGGTCTACTAGCCTTAAATCTACAAGTATTTTCCCTGTATTGAATTGATCTATTCAGTTAATAATACTGTTACTGCAGATTCATGAACTCTGATAAAAACAAATACTAAATTAAAACCACCTGTGGAACTCAGAGTGGAACTCAGATGTACTGAAATTTAATAAAATAATCAAATATATGAGTTGTTGTGATAGGCAGCATGTGCATATCATTTATTATAACTTTTGGTAATCTAACATTAATTTATGAATTTGAAAATAAGTAAAAAAGACAAGAGACTGCAAAGATAAGTTAATTGCAATTAATGACTTGTACTTTATTCTTGATAAATAGATTAATCATCATCTGGAGTAGTTTAAGAAATACTGTTAATGATCCATTATGAGATATTGTGAATGGTAATTTTCTGTGGTGGTGTGTTAACATCTTTAACTGAAATAACTGATATCATTTTCTTCTGAAACACTAAGAGATCCATGATAAAACTTTCATGGAATGTTCCGTGCTCAGGTGTTGAACTGTTCTTTTTTCAAAGCAAAAGCATTGCATATCATTCATTTGTTATGTTAGCATGTCAACCAGAGTGATAACAGCAAAAAATCGTCTCTGAAACAATGTGACTTATAGCTTATATATTTAGCTTAAAACATCATCTTGTTATCCATTGTGGTGTCTGTAAATGTTATTTTAATCATATACATGCATTATCTGACCTGAAACAACGTTGGTGCTCAGAAATCTTAATTAGCAGCCAATTGTTTTGATTTTAACCAAAATAAACAAATAGTGACAATTGAAAACATTTTCAATGAAACCACAAGGCCAAGAGATGTAGATTAATAAGCAGTATCATGTTTAATTAAAATATCCTTCAAAATTGCTCCACACTTTCATGTATGTTGAACAGGTTTGAACAGATTTGACCTTTCCATTGTATTTTATTCATGTGACACCATGTACAATGTATGTTAAAGAGCCCCTTTGTTTGTTTGTTTTTTAAAGTGATGCAACTTACCGTAGTAATGGATTTTCTGGTTTTAATTTGCAGATTGTTGAGCAAGGCGTTCATGCCAGAAGGTTTACATCCAATATTGCCCAGGGGGACAGTAATTAGAACAATTTCTTTAAGTTTGTGTGGACACAGAGGCTTGAATGTAGAAATCAAAGAGAGGACATGCGTATAAAAAATCGCCAACAGACCATGGACGGATAAAGAGAAAAATCTACTATTGTGATTGAAAGTTGAAAATAAACAGCAAATAAACTTCAAATAGAAATTTAAACATACAAGAAGTAGGACCTTGACCATGCCTCAACAACATCAGGAACAAGAAGTCAAACATGCAATATTAATTCACATGCTTGTAGCTAATAGCACATGAGCATTAGCAAGTGAAGGAGAGAAACAATAACTAATGACCATAAAATTCTATATTGATACTTATCAAAATTGGATCCATTCTGAACAACTTCAAGAGTCTAGCCAGCTCTATTGATACTTAAAGATTGGATCCATTCTGGAAATTGTAAGAGTCTAGCCAGCTCTATTGATACTAACCAAAATTGGATCCATTCTGGAGAATTTCAAGTGTGTAGCCAGCTCTATTGATATTGACCAAAACTCGATCCATTCTGGACATTTGCAAGAGTGTATCCAGTCCTGTTGAAATTGACCGAGTTTTGATCCATTCTGGACATTTTCAAGAGTGAAGCCAGCTCTATTGTTACTTACTAAAATTGGATCAATTGTGGACACTTTCAAGACTCTAGCTAGCTCTATTGATACTTACCAAAATTTGATCCATTCGGGACAATTTTAAGAGTCAAGCCAGCTGTATTGGTACTCACCAAAATTGGATCCATTCTTGACAACTTCAAGACTCTAACTAGCTCTCTTGATACTTACCAAAATTTGATCTATTCTATACAAATTCAAGAGTCTAGCCAGCTCTATTGATACTTACCAAAATTGGATCCATTCTGGACAATTTCAAGAGTCTAGCAAGCTCTATTTATAATTACCGAAAATGGATCCAATCTAGACAATTTCAAGAGTCAAGCCAGCTCTCTTGATACTTACCAAAATTGGATCCATTCTGGACAATTTCAAGAGTCTAGCCAGCTCTATTGATAATTACCAAAATTGGATCCATTCTTAACAATTTCAAGAGTCTAGCCAGCTCTATTGATACTTACCAAAATTGGATCCATTTTGGACAATTTCAAGAGTATAGCCAGCTCTATTGATACTGACCAAAATTGGATCCATTCTGGACAATTTCAAGAGTATAGCCAGATCTATTGATACTTACAAAAATTGGATCCATTCTGGACAATTTCAAGAGTCTAGCCAGCTCTATTGATACTTTCCAAAATTGGATCCATTCTGGACAATTTCAAGAGTCTAGCCAGCTCTATTGATACTGACCGAAACTGGATCCATTCTGGAAATTTGCAAGAGTGTATCCAGTCCTGTTGAAATTGACCGAATTTGGATCCATTCTGGACATTTTCAAGAGTGTACCCAGAACTATTGTTACTTGCCAAAATTGGATCCATTCTATAAAATTACAAGAGTCTAGCCTGCACTATTGATACTTAACAAAATTGGATCCAATCTGGACATTTTCAAGTGTTTAGCCCGCCTTGTTGATACTGACCGAATTTGGATTCATTCTGTACATTGTCAAAATATTTTTGATTGATCATATAATGTCCCAGGGATGAAAATAAGCCACACCTTTTTGCTTTTTATTAAAGGGGCCTTTTCAAGTTTTTGTAAATTGTCAAAATTGTTTCAGATTTTTATGTCCCCCACCACTATAGTGGTTTATAAAATTATAAATCGTTGCAATGCAAAACGATTGAATAATATGGAAAGTTCTGTTGTCGTTGTTATATTTTGTGAAACTACGAGAATTGCTTATATAAAGTATAAAATACCTTCCACATTGTATGACCACAAATGACCGAGTGGTCAAAGCAGTAGACTTTTACTCCAGTTGTCAGTGGTTCTATCCCTGTTGAGGGTTCAACCAAGATTTGATTTTCAATTTGTGTCTAGTTATACACTGGGTGCCATGGCGTTTTCCTTATATGCATGTTATAAAAATTATTATTATCCTAGACCTAAACAACAAAGATAAGGAGCCTGCAATTGAGGTTGCATCTGAATATTGTATGGTATTTGTTTGAACGACACAGGCCCTCTGGGACCTATATAAAAAACATTATTGATCCATTTTTTATCTTTAACAATTTTTATAATTTTTCTCAGTACATACTCCGGTTTGACTTGAAACATACAAACTAGTGAAAATAATAAGTACTGCCATAATTACCATGGCAATGTGTTGTTGTTTTTTGGTTAAAGGCCAATGTGCAGACTTACTACTAAATGATGAAACAATGATGTAATGTTACTGTTTTAAATTTTAGAAAGTATGTGTTTTTATAATTCTTAGCATTTTTATTTATTTTTCATGTAAAATATACACTTTTGAAAAATGGTGTTTTATAACTGTTAAGTTAAATACACAGGTATTTCAGTTTGGTTATGTAGCGGGGTTTGTGTATTGACACAAGGGGTTATAGTTGCCAACTTTTATTAAGCCCCCCTTTGAAGAAAGGGGGTATATTGTTTTGCACATGTCGGTCTGTCGGTTCGTCCACCAGATGGTTTCCGGATGAGAACGCTTAGGCCTAGGATCATGAAACTTCATAAGAACATTGATCATGACTGACAGATGACCCATATTGATTTTCAGGTCACTAGGTCAAAGGTCATGGGCACAGTGACTCGAAATAGTAAAATGGTTTCCGGATGATAACTCAAGAATGCTTACGCCTAGGATCATGAAACTTTATATGTACATTGATCATGACTGGCAAATGACCCTTTCGATTTTCAGGTCACTAGGTCAAAGGTCAAGGTCACAGTGACTCGAAACAGTAAAATGGTTTCCGGATGATAACTCAAGAATGCTTACGCCTAGTTTTAATTATATAATTGATAATGGTATGAAATATAATAACATTAAGTATTATAAGTATTATCATAAATTATAAATCAGATAATTGATAAATACAATATCATTCAAATAATATAATGATTACAATTTTAACAAGTATACAGGTAAATACACTTAAAATAATAAAATGACTCACCAGTAACCATATGAAGAAAGAAAATAAAGATAGTAGGTTTAAGCAAATGAAAAATGCTTGTACCTCTTGCAAGGTTTAGTAACGAAATGAATCAAATGTTTCAGATATATAAAACCATAAATATGTATCTTTCTGAAATCAGCTCACCTAAAAAGCATTCTCCATTTTTAATATACGGTAGCTCACTCATTCATCACACTGAATCTCTCTTGATTGGATAAGTAGTTATAATTATTTATAAAACTGGTGTTTTGTTTTGTTTTCATTGTGTTGCCTTTTTGCTTTCTCTGAGAAATTTGCATCTTGATTTTTTTCATTTGCTTTATTAGGTTTGCGTTCTGATGCTTTTTTTGCTTTTGCTTTCTTTGAGCTTAACAGTATGTATATATAATACTAGTGACACTACAACAGTTTGCTGTTGTTGTCTTATTTCGTTCATTTCATTTGATATCTTGTTGAAAAACTTGTAGAACTGTATGTATGTAGCATTAATCAATGCTTCTTTGCTCATCATTTGCCTTTGAAGCTCTGAAATAGTGCTAGTTACACATGCGGGATAATCATTTCAGCATTAGTATTGTATTATTTTGCTTTTATAATTATATTTTAATTTTTATTCATCAGTGTTGTATTGTGTTGCTTATATTGTGTGAAATTTGCTGATCATTTTCCTTCAAATCTGGTTTGAGGTGTTAATTTCCTTAAAGCCCTTTTTATTTTGTGGCACTATTGTGTTCTATTTTCTCTGTAAGCATTTTTACACCATTTCTTTTTATGGTACCTTAGGCCCCTTCCTTGTGTCAACATCAACAATCTTTTAAACAGCTCTTAATTTTGAATGTATAGTACTGATATTATATTTCTGCTTACATTTGAATAATGTCCTATAGGAATACTGCTTTAATTGTGTTTTTATTGTGCTTTATTAGAATAACTATTTCTTATGTATGCCATGTATTATTGATGTGTTGCAATTTGCTACTGCTTGTTAGTTTGGTAAACAGCTATACATAGCGTATGTTATATACATGTTATTTCATACTGACAATAAATTCGTTTTGATGTGATTTGATTAAGGATGAGTGTTTGTGAATACCCTGTTACATACTCCCTCTGTAGAGAAAAATTGCTCCTGAGATTTAATTTCTTTTGTATATCCTAAACACAACAATTTAAATAAATTAATATATTCTTACTAGAATACTTACCAGCAATTTAAAATTACTGCGTACACTTTCCACCATAGTAGATAATGTTTACAAGGACTGGAGTGTTAAAGTGAGTGGAAAAATTAGTAAGATCATGACCTACAGCTGTATATATGCCTGAAAACAGCTGTTCAATCTGCTGAGGGTTGACCTATAAGTAAGATGTAAACAGATCTTAGAATCATGTACAGGAAAATTTAGCACAGTTATTCAACTTAGAAGTTTAAAATTAACTACACACCATAATTGCAATACAAATTTATATATTTAAATAATTAAATAACGAAAAAAAACAGCCTTTATTTAATAATTAAGATAAATATCACTATATACGGTTCTGATTATTTGAAAGTTTTTTACAAACCTCTCTGTATCAGATAGTATTAATATTTAATACTAGTGATTAACAGGGTAAAAAATTATACACAATAGGAACATACACAAAATAATATTTACAGGTTTACATGAAACTCATTGTCAATATGGAAAATATAAACCTATATTGGAGCAAATCTTGGCAGATGGAGTTTAATGTTAAAAAATGCGCCATCATGAATATCTCCAACTCCACTAAGAAAAGACTACAACTATACTATGAATAACGAAACCCTCGAAAATCTTTAACATCACCCTTACTTAGGAGTCGATCTTTGTGATAATCTGAAATTTAACACTCGTATCGATAACGCAACCAAGAAAGCTTCACAAACTCTGGGATTCATCAAACGCAACTTGAATAAATGCCCACAACAAGTAAAAGAAATGGCATTTGAATACATTTTAATTAATATAAAACGGATATCCAACAAAATCTAACAATAGACACATGCTACAGATAACACAGTCGACAATACATAGAGATAAAACTCATGTTGCTCCAGTATGATTGCTTGCCCATTGATATTGGATAATATTTATGCCCCCCTTCGAAGAAGAGGGGGTATATTGCTTTGCTCATGTCGGTCGGTCTGTCGGTCCGTCCACCAGGTGGTTGTCAGATGATAACTCAAGAACGCTTGGGCCTAGGATCATGAAACTTCATAGGTACATTGATCATGACTCGCTGATGACCCCTATTGATTTTGAGGTCACTAGGTCAAAGGTCAAGGTCACGGCGACCCCAAATAGTAAAATGATTTTTGAATGATAACTCAAGAACGCATACGCCTAGGATCATGAAACTTCATGGGTAGATTGATCATGACTTGCAGATGACCCCTATTGATTTTGAGGTCACTAGGTCAAAGGTCAAGGTCACTGTGACCCGAAATAGTAAAATCGTTTCCGGATGATAACTCAAGAATGCATACGCCTAGGATCATGACACTTCATAGGTACATTGATCGTGACTCGCAGATGAACCCTATTGATTTTCAGGTCACTAGTTATTTTGAAATTTCATACCGGCTGGTAATAAGTTTCAGTTTGGATAAAGTGGCTCGGAAATCGCCCATTATCAACAGTATTAGTTAAATTAATCGCAGTCACGACCATGGAACAAATAGTGGTTGAAACGCTATTACTGTTGACCGTATTTATCAAAAATGGAAATAATGGATCGAACATCATTTCGTAAAATCAGGATTTGAATGTCATCCTAGCAATCAGTAGGGCTTTTCCGCCAAAACGGCTCAAAAGCTAAACCCAGTTCATGCTTAATTGTATTCAAATTAATTATGATTATGTTAAGCAATTAGGTAGTTTATTTACTTTAAACATTATCATCACATTTCAGCCAAATTAAACAAAAAAGGAAAATAGCCATTTAATTTCCACTCAAATAACTATTCAAAAACACCTATTTTTGTTGAAAGATGTTACATCCTATAAATACTATAAAGCTGCATAGTAAATACACACACACACATATATATATATATATATATATATATATATATATATATATATATATATATATATATATATATATATATATATATATATATATATATATTATATATGATACATTACTATATATAACTATATATATATATATATATAACTATAACTATATATATATTATATAACTCATACATGTGATAATAAACACATTGATACAACAATGTTCCTGTAATGGTTTTTATATATACATGTACTCGTTAATTAGAGAAAACTGTGAAGGGCTTATCAGCGCAGTGTATTGCTGAAATCGTCTAGAATGGATCCAAATTCGGTAAGTATCGATAGAGCTGGCTATACTCTTGAAATTGTCTAGAATGGATCCCATTTTGGTAAGTATCAATGGAGCTGGCTAACTCTTGAAAACGTCTAGAATGGATTAAATTTTAGTAAGTATCAATAGTGCTGGCTAGACTCTTGAAATCGTCTAGAATGAATCAAATTTTGGTGAGTATCAATAGAGCTGGCTAGACTCTTGAAATTGTCTAAAATGGATCCAATTTTGGTAAGTATCAATAGAGCTGGCTAGACTCTTGAAATTGTCTAGAATGGATTCCATTTTGGTAAGTATCAATACAGCTGGCTATACTCTATAAAACGTCTAGAATGGATTCAATTTTGGTAAGTATAAATAGAGCTGGCTAGACTCTTGAAATCGTCTAGAATGGATCCATTTTCGGTAAGTATAAATAGAGCTGGCTCAACTCTTGAAATCGCCTAGAATGTATCCCAAATTCGGTAAGTATCAATAGAGCTGGCTATACTATTGAAATCGTCTAGAATGGATCCCATTTTGGTAAGTACCAATGGAGCTGGCTAACTCTTGAAAACGTCTAGAATGGATTCAATTTTATTAAGTATCAATAGAGCTGGCTAGACTCTTGAAATCGTCTAGAATGGATACAATTTCGGTAAGTAACAATACAGCTGGCTAGATTCTTGAAATTGTCTAGAATGGATCCAATTTTGGTAAGTATCAATACAGCTGGCTAGATTCTTGAAATTGTCTAGAATGGATCCCATTTTGGTAAGTATCAATACAGCTGGCTATACTCTTGAACTCGTCTAGAATGGATCAAATTTTGGTAAGTATAAATAGAGCTGGCTAGACTCTTGAAATCGTATAGAAAGGATCCAAATTCGGTAAGTATCAATAGAGCTGGTTAACTATTGAAATCGTCTAGACGGGATCAAATTTTGGTAAGCATAAAGAGAGCTGGCTAGACTCTTGAAATCGTCTAGAATGGATCCAAATTCGGTAAGTTTCAATAGAGCTGGCTTTACTCTTGAAATCGTCTAGAATGGATCCCATTTTAGTACGTATCAATAGAGCTGGCTAGACTCTTGAAATCGTCTAGAATGGATCAAATTTTGGTAAGTATCAATAGAGCTGGCTAGACTCTTGAAATTGTTTAGAATGGATCCAATTTTGGTAAGTATCAATAGAGCTGGCTAGACTCTTGAAATTGTCTAGAATAGATTCCATTTTGGTAAGTATCAATACAGCTGGCTGGCTATACTCTTGAAATCGTCTAGAATGGATCCAATTTTGGTAAGTATAAATAGAGCTGGCTAGACTCTTGAAATCGTCTAGAATGGATCCAATTTCGGTAAGTATAAATAGAGCTGGCTCGACACTTGAAATCATCTAGGATGGATCCCAAATTCGGTAAGTATCAATAGAGCTGGCTATACTCTTGAAATCGTCTAGAATGGATCCCATTTTGGTAAGTATCAATGGAGCTGGCTAACTCTTGAAAACGTCTAGAATGGATCCCAATTTTTGTAAGTATCAATAGAGCTGGCTAGACTCTTGAAATCGTCTAGAATGGATCCAATTTTGTTTTGATGAGCGGTACTTCGGTTGAAAAGACAGATTTTACTGGTAGCCATTGTGCATATCAACAGTTTTATTGATACTTTGACACCCTTTAATCCAAATTTGGTCTTTATCAACAGCGATTTTCTTTTCAAATAATTTATTAAACAAAACAAAAACATTGTCGTAAACGATGCTGCAAATATATAGATTTGGTATCCATTGTAGCAATTTATTTAGGATCCAATATAGACACGACCACTAATTAAACACAGATTTAAGCGTCAAATACTACATTATTTAACAATTTTATATCAACGCTGTCAATGTAAACTGAATAAAACGGAGTGCCAAGAAAAAAATACTAACTCATTTACAGTTAAATCGATAACAAAAGACACAAGTCAAACCGACCACAATTTTTACCGGCCATAAAGAGTCTTACCGGCTACATAGTGATTTGGAAAAAGTAAAACCGGCGTTATTTTTTATTCCCTTGAATGACATGATGAATGTGTGCTTTATATTTATTTTTTATAGTACATAATGTGTATATGTTATTTAAACTCGAGTAATCTCTTACGATATAAACGTTCAAGACAATGTACAAAGAGTAATGGATAATATCTATATATAAGTATAATTCTATCAGAACAACTATCTAGATATTATACCTATGTTTTGATGGCATAATATATTTGTAGACATTTTTTTCCTGACTAATACTTGTTGTTTCTTATAGTCGATGTGTTTTTGCAACAGTTTGGTGGGTTTCATTGGGGACTACTCTGAAAGATGATCATTTGTGATCTGTTTCCTTAGGTACAGGGCTTTTGTCAAATTTCTCTGCTGAAACGCAGTTTTGTTAGGAAATCAGGCCAATTGTATTACCCCCCCCCCCCCGGGCATGGATGTTGCCATCTTTAATATCATGTGATTACCCCCTCTGATACTCATCTTTGAATGGATACTAAGCTCGCACAATCTGGAATTAAAGAAAGGTATGCCTTAAATGTTGGTACATTTATAATGGGTTCTTTATGTTTTTGGATTTGGAGTAATCCACCCTTGATCATCATTAGCAATTACATTCTTTGTTGCAAGATAGATTACTCTTTTGTTCATACATTGGAAAGGTCCTCAGACATTATTGCAGTTACCTCCCTTGATATGCTATATTTTTCTACAGGCTTGTAAGTCCCCAAAGTCATGATATGAAAATAACTATAAATTATTTTTTTATGAGTTGAGACTTGAAATACTCATCTGAGAGCCTACTATTACAAATAGCAAGATTAAATGGTAAAAGCAAATTGAAAAGTAAATTAATTAATATACTTGAAATAACGTTAGTCATTATTTATATATTGTTATTGCAAAACACATGTTATGTTCAAGATTAAAATCAAATAGGATTTTAGTTTTATTGATTGTTAATACCAAGCTATATTTTAGTAGGAATTAAAAAATATATGCTCATTAAATAATAATTTATCTAATTAACAAGTACCTCATTTTAAATTTTAATGTAACATACAGATTGTCATTCTCTGAACCTGAAAATAGATAGCAATAATTCCAGTGATAGAAAATTTAGGCACTAGAACAAAAGCACAAATCAACTTAGGTTACTCTAATTTTCAGATGGTCCAGTTTGACAATTTTCAGCCAAACAATTTCATGATTTTGGACTTGATCCTTTGAAGTTTTAAGTGAGACCCTTTGACCTGTGTTCTTTCCTTAAATGTGCAATATTGGAAATAATAAACTAACACAGTTTGACCCTTAAAATCCCCAATTATTAACTGATCAATCAGACTAAATACTGGACATTGACATGTCCCCAAGTCCCTTAGCCATTGTCAGAGGGATCGGGTGTTCTTGCTTGACCATTATGAAGGATATATTTCTGTCTCAACTGTGTGGACATTGTCACTTTTGCTGCTAATCATGATCAATTACAAGTGAATATTTTCATCCGACCCCAAATTGGACTTTGATCTTTGAAGGCCATGAAGTATTAAATTTCCTTAGTAGAAAATATAATTGGTTTCATGTTAATTCAGAAGATTTTATATCCCACAGATAGTAATACTAGATGCTCCTTGGTGTGAAACTGCTTTGGGATCAGATGTAATTAAGGATGTTGTTGTAGATGATGATTGTGGTGGTTTTGGTGATAATTGTGAAGATGAGGATAAGGAGGATGATTATGATGATACTGATGATGTTGATAATGCTGGAGTTGATGTTGCTGCTGCTGCTGATGATGATTATGATGCAGATGATGATCATTTATTTTGATTGATATATTTCATTAAATGTCAATTTGTAAATGAGGGACTCCGCTTGAAGCAACAATAGCACAAATAGCATTAAACTTAATAAAAAATCAATATGCTTGCAAGTACTTGTTTAATGATAACATTATAATAAAGGTATTACTCTAATGTGACTGTGCTCCGATTCTTAAATGTATTGTTACATTATATTATCTGTGATGCTTTGAAATCCTTTTTTTTCCATGTCAGATTATTAAGGTTTACATGTCTCAAATATGGTCATTTCCCCACCCCAGATTTAGATTGGCTCATTAGATCCATTTCTAGGGCCTAATGGAGCGACAGTCATCAGCCATTAACCCTAGCTTGTGTCATTTGCAGTTAGATCATGTCATGGCTTGTAATCTGAGGAAACAGCTTAATGGTCTTGTTATATCACACCAGATGTTGAAATGATTGCTGTGAAACATTCAACAATTTGTGTATAGAACTAGATTTGCTTCTTTTTATACCCCCCTTCGAAGAGGGGGTATATTGTTTTGAACATGTCGGTCAGTCCGTCGGTCGGTCCGTCCACCAGATGGTTTCCGGATGATAACTCTAGAACGCTTAGGCCTAGGATCATGAAACTTCATAGGTACATTGATCATGACTGGCAGATGACCCCTATTGATTTTCAGATCACTAGGTCAAAGGTCAAGGTCACAGTGACTCGAAATAGTAAAATAGTTTCCGGATGATAACTCAAGAATGCTTATGCTAGGTTTACATCTGGCCACGATTACCACGATGTCCCCGATTCCAGAGCATTGTGGCGAACGTAACAGAGTGTGGAGTCGAATCGGGGTGATCGTGGGGGAGCGTCACGGAACATGGTTGAATCGGGGACATTGTGGGCATCGGGACAGATTTTAAATCAAACTTAAATTTCACCACGATTGCCCCGATTCATTTTCTAATCTCAAATCGTAGGTCAAATCGCAGGAGATCGCAACAAAGTGGCTTTGTCGTGGGAGATCTTAACAGGACGTAACGGAATGTGGTGGAGCGTGGAAGCCAATCGTGCTGATCGCAACAAAGCATAACAGAACGTGATGCAAATCGTGTGCTCGATCGTAGCAACAAAACGTGCTGATTTCGTAAGGAAGCGTAACAGATCGTGGAGTATACCATTTAATCATAGAGCTCCCCGATTTTTTAGCCTCTGGCTAATCGGGGAGATCGTGGCCAGATGTAAACTTAGCATTAGGTCTAGGATCATGAAACTTCATAGGTACATTGATCATGACTGGCAGATGACCCCTATTGATTTTCAGGTCACTAGGTCAAAGGTCAAGGTCACAGTGACTCGAAATAGTAAAATGGTTTCCTGATGATAACTCAAGAATGCTTACGCCTAGGATCATGCAACTTCATAGGTACATTGATCATGACTGGCAAATGACCCCTATGGATTTTCAGGTAACTAGATCAAAGGTCAAGGTCACAGTCACTCAAAACAGTAAAATGGTTTCCGGATGATAACTCAAGAATTCTTACGCCTAGGATCATGAAACTTCATAGGTACATTGATCATGACTGGCAAATGACCCCTATTGATTTTCAGGTAACTAGTTCAAAGGTCAAGGTCACAGTCACTCAAAACAGTAAAATGGTTTCCGGATGATAACTCAAGAATTCTTACGCCTAGGATCATGAAACTTCATAGGTACATTGATCATGACTGGCAAATGACCCCTATTGATTTTCAGGTAACTAGTTCAAAGGTCAAGGTCACAGTGACTCAAAACAGTAAAATGGTTTCCGGATGATAATTCAAGTATGCTTATGCCTAGGATCATGAAACTTCATAGGAACATTGATCATGACTGGCAGATGACCCCTATTGATTTTCAGGTCACTAAGTCAAAGGTCAAGGAAACAGTGACTCGAAATAGTAAAATGGTTTTCGGATGATAACCCAGGAATGCTTACACCTAGGATCATAAAACTTCATAGGTACATTGATCATGACTGGCAGATGACCCCTATTAATTTTCAGGTCACTTGGTCAAAGGTCAAGGTCACAGTGACTCGAAACAGTAAAATGGTTTCCTGATGATAACTCAAGAATAATTAGGCCTAGGATCATGAAACTTCATAGGTACATTGATCATGACTGGCAGATGACCCCTATTGATTATCAGGTCACTAGGTCAAAGGTCAAGGTCACAGTGACAAAAATGTATTCACACAATGGCTGCCACTACAACTGACAGCCCATATGGGGGGGCATGCATGTTTTACAAACAGCCCTTGTTAATGTTTATGCCTCCACTGACAGAGGCAGGCATATTTAATTTCCCATGTCTTTCTGCCAGTCATGTCATATTCAACAAAATGTGGGCCTTTGTATCATTTGTGTTATTTAATTGTTTCTGATTTAAGAGAAGTTATTAACTTGTTTTTTAGCTCGGCTGTTTTCGGAGAGGCCCGAGGTATTGTCATAGCCAGCTCGTCGTGTCGTGTCTGCCGTCCGTGTAGTGCTAAAGCCTTAACATTTTGTCAATGTTTTGAACATTGGCTCTAAAATCAAAGTGCTTCAACCTACAACTTTGAAACTTCATATGTAGCTGCACCTTGATGAGTTCTACATGCCACACCCAATTTTGGGTCACTAGGTCAAGGTCACTGTGACTTTAAAAATTAAATAAAGAAAATAAATAAAAAAATTCTGTCAACCCTTACATTTATTCAAAACTGCACCCGCAGCCGAGCGTGGCACCCGTTATGTGGTTCTCTTGTTATCAAAACGTGACACTTGTAAACTTGTACTGCATGTAACTCATGAAATTTGGATGCTAAGGAATGAAACCTCCGAAACATGTTAAACAGTATGTTAGCTTGTAAATGCAATATTTAAGTGTATTTTTGTTTCTTAGTTCTGATAGTAACAGCTCTCTATTATTGAAACATGTGACATATACGCGCGTTTTTGCAGCCAAATAGATCCGTTTGCGTATTTGCGTCTATTAAAACATAATTAACCAGCCCTTGAATCTGTGTACCTGGTAATTTTAACATTTTAAAATAAGAGAGTTGTAACCCTTAAATTCTCACAGCAAAATAGGACATTGTTTTTTATGCCCCCTTTCGAAGATCGGACTGTCCGTCTGTCCATCTGTTTGTCCGTCCGTCTGTCCGTCTTTCCGTCACACTTTGCGTTTAGGTTTCGAAAAATGCTTGAACTTAGGGTCCGCGTTTAGGCTTCAAAATCTGCGTTTCGGTTTCGAAAAATGCTCATTACTTCTATGTCCCTTGAGATATAACCTTCATATTTGGTATGCATGTGTATATGGACAAGGCCTTTCCATACGCACAAAATATTTACCCCTGTGACCTTTACCTTGAAGTTAGGGTTCGCGTTTAGGTTTCGAAATCTGCGTTTAGGATTCGAAAAATGCTCATAACTTCTATGTAACCTTCATATTTGGTATGCATGTGTATATGGACAAGGCCTTTCCATATGCACACAATTTTTTACCACTGTGACCTTGACTTTGAACTTAGGGTCCGCGTTTAGGCTTCAAAATCTGCGTTTCGGTTTCGAAAAATGCTCATTACTTCTATGTCCCTTGAGATAAAGCCTTCATATTTGGTATGCATGTGTATATCGACAAGGCCTTTCCATACGCACAAAAAATTTGACCCCTGTGACCTTGACCTTGAACTTAGGGTCTGCGATTAGGTTTCAAAATCTGCGTTTAGATTTCGAAAAATGCTCATAACTTCTATGTCCCTTGAGATATAACCTTCATATTTGGTATGCATGTTTATATGGACAAGGCCTTTCCATACGCACAAAAATTTTGACCCCAGTGAGCTTGACCTTGAACTTAGGGTCCATGTTTAGGTTTCTAAATCTGCTTTAGATTTCGAAAAATGCTCATAACTTCTATCAAAGCGTTTTTAGGGGGCATATGTCATCCTATGGTGACAGCTCTTGTTGTTCTTTATCTTTCATCAATTCGTATTACATATACAAATGTAGTTATTTTAATAAATTGATATTTAATAATTTGTTACACCAGCAACATATGGTAAGTACAACACTAATGTATCTGTATATTACATTATCATGTGTAGTTGAAGGGTAGAGTTTATGTTGTGTCCCAAGAAAAGTGATTTAATGTGAAACCATAGGTGGCAATAGTTATTATACATTGAAACATTCGTGACATATTTATTTTATTAAATCAAACAAATGTGATTAAATACAGTAAATAAACAATTTGATATGAACCTTAAAGTCCCCAAATAAATTTTTAAATTGAAACTTTTAAGCCAGTATAGCTTCATTGTATAAAACAATTACAATTTTCATAGGCTGCACAACCATGTTTTTTTATTTACGTTACATGATATTTCATCTTTCATTTTAAAGTGTTATGTTATGTCCCTTGATGGAGTTCTATTTTCAAAGAAAAAGCAAGTGAATGTTAGAGTGAAATAAAATGCTTACAAATGCAATCTGTTAGAAATCTGAGTTTTTATGCCTGTACTAAAAAACGATACTTCAGTTACACTTTTAAACTGTCAATGATTGATCCACAATGCAGTGAGGTTTGCACCCAAAGGTATTGAAGAAGGGATTTAAAATCCTTTTTTCATTTATTTGGGTGTAGCCCATAGGCCCCAGGCAGTATCTGTCAGTGATTTTCTTGTCACAGGGGGAATTAAACTGTTTCATGGCAACACGATTTAATACCCAGTGATGTTGAAAGCCTATGCTGTTGGTAATTAAATACCCTATGGTGCAGATTTTTAATTAACTTAATGGCAGTGTTGTATTTTAAATAGTGACAGGTAGATTGTAAATGCCTTTTAATTTATCTTTAATGATAGCATAGAGTTCTATAAGACATGGCTGGAATTTGTTCTTGAAATTAATAAAAAAAAATACTTTTTTATCAACTGCAATTCTTCTGACTAAGACTACAGTAAAATGTTATCTTCTGCTCATACAATGTATTATTGATGGTGTGATTGCATAGTTAATGATTGTGAAATTTAAATAATATTTGTCAGGACTTTATTTTAAGTTTGTAATGCAAGTTCATTGTAATGCCAGGCTGTCATATAAAATTGTTTATAGATGCACAGCTGCAAAGCTTTCAAAACTATTAGAAATGTTTTGTATTTTGATAAAGTCTTGAATTCAACACGTTCGTAATCAACGTTTTACTAGGCAGAACAATATTCTAAGTAAATATTCTGGATGCTGTATAAATTTATTAAACCTTTATGTATTAACATTTGAAAATTTGATGCTTTGGATAATTTTGAGGCGAGTAGTTCTTGCCAATAATTAGTACATCTAACACTCGGGCCTTCATCAAATAATAGTAGAAAACATTCATGATGAATACATTAGTTTTTAGCTCCACTGGCCAAAGGCCAGCTGGGCTTATGTCATGGTCCTGTGTCTGTCGTGCGTCCAGGCGTCCGTCTGTGCTTCCGTGCGTTAACTTTTCCTTTAAACATCTTCTCCTAAACTACTGGTCCAATTTTCAAACCTCTTTCAAATTTGTTCAAATTATGCCCATAGGGTCAAATTTTACCCTGCCCCGGGGTCACAAAATTGAAAATTTGCTTATATAAGGCCTATTTTGTGAAAACTTTTAAATCTCTCGTCCATAACCATTGGGCCTAGGGCTATCAAATTTGGTGTGTAGAGACATCAAATAGTCCTTTACCAAATTTGTTCAAATTATGCCCCTGGGGTCAATTTTGACCCTGCCCCGGGGGTCACAAAATTGAACATATGCTTATATAGGGTCTATTTTAAAACTTTAAAAACTTCTCATCCATAACCATTGGGCCTATGGCTACCAAATTTGGTATATAGCGGCATCTTATAGTCCTTTACCAAGTTTGTTCAAATTATGCCCCTAGGGTCAAGTTTGACCCTGCCCCGAGGGTCACAAAATTGAACATATGCTTATATAAGGCCTTTTTTGTGAAAACTTTAAAAAATCTTTCTGTCCATAACTGTATGGCATAGGGCTACCAAATTTGGTATGTAGTGACATGTTATAGTTCTCTTCTTTAAGTTTATTATTTTGTGAAAACTTTAAAAATCTTTCTGTCCATAACCATTGGACCTAGGGCTACCAAGTTTGACCCTGCCCTGGGGGTCGAAAAATTGAACATATGCTTATATAGGGTTTATTTTGTGAAAACTTTAAAAATCTTCTTGTCAATAAACATTGGGCCTAGGGCTACCAAATTTGGTATGTAGTGACATCTTATAGTCCTGTACCAAGTTTGTTCAATTATGCCCCTGGGGTCAAGTTTGACCCTGCCCCGAGGGTCACAAAATTGAACATATGCTTATATAAGGCCTATTGGGGGAAAACATTAAAAATCTTCTTGTTCATAACTGTATGGCATAGGGCTACTAAATTTGGTATCTAGTAACATGTATTGGTTCTCTTCTTAGTTTGTTCAAATTATGCCCCTGGGGTCAAATTTGAAACTCCCCCGGGGTTCACAAAATTGAATATATGCTTATAAAGGGCTTATTTTGTGAAAACTTAAAAAATCTTTTTGTCCATGACCATTGGGCCTAGGGCTACCAAATTTGGTATGTAGTGACATCTAATAAACCTCTACCAAATTTGTTCAAATAATGCCTCTGGGGTCAAATTTGACCCTGCCCCGGGGGGTCACAAAATTGAATAAACGCTTATAAAGCGCCTGCTTTGTGAAATCTTTAAAAAATCTTCTTGGCGAAAACCATTCGGACTATGGCTACCAAATTTGGTATGCAGTAACATCTAATAGTCCTCTACCAAGTTTGTTCAAATTATGCCCTTTGGGTCGAATTCGACCCTAACCCGCGTGTCACAAAATTGAACATTATATATGCTTATATCTTGCTCATTTTATGAAAATTAAAAAAATATTCTTGTCCTTAACTCTAGGACCTAGGGCTACCACATTTTGTATGTAGTGAGATATACAAAGTACCGTAATAACTCTATGTTTTCGGACACTCTAAGTTTTCGGACACCCCCTTTTTTAGCAAAAATAATTATTTTTCATGACTCTTAATTTTCGGACACATGATTTTTTGTCCATTATTTATGTCTCTAAGTTTTCGGACATAATATTTTACAGCGCTATTTTACCAAATTTTGGTCCTGTTTTGGATATCTAATGACACTTCGATCATGGGGTTTTACAACCAGATTAACATCATAAAACGTGGAAGGTGCATGCCAGAGGGCAACGGACCATTACATTGAGTTATTGGGTAAATAACCTTGTAAACCGGTATTAAACAATGGTTTCGCCCGATAGAATAAGCGTAATGACACTTACCAGGGGCAGTACCGATTAACAGTTCAATTATCTACCGAATGGTCCTACCCCTTCTAAGTAAAATACTGTAAAATAACTGTGACAAATACTAAACGCTTCAAAGTGTAATGCACCCTATTGCAAGTTTTACGAACAATGGAAGGTGTTAGAAAACAACTACCGGTATCTGAAATGAACAAACAAAGAATTCATAGTTTGCTTTTTTTGCGTTAATTACAGGTTCATACGAGTATCGGTACGTCACATTCTCATCTTTGAACTCGTTGGTCAAAGTACAACCTTGTAGTAACTTTCTGTCAAATAAATTAAGCATTTAAAATTATTTAAAATGCAGTGCGAATATATATAACTGTAATTTATACTATACGGCATGGAATTTTACAAGCGGTAGTCGTTGATACAATTGACGCTATTTTTGGACACTTCAATTTTCGACTCTAAGTTTTCGGACACCTGCATTTTGTGAATATTTTTCGTATCTATGTTTTCGGACACGAAAAAAAATAATTATTTTTAAGTGTCCGAAAACATAGAGTAAATACGATAGTCCTCTACAAAGTTTGCTCAAATTATGCCCCTGGGTTTAAATTTGACCCAGCCCAGGGGGTCACAAAAGTTTACATGTGCTTAAATAGGGCCTATATTTAAGCATTTTCACATGCCAAGAATATTTGTTTCAGCCTTTTTTTCAGCAGTGGAGCATCATGGCCCTCTTGTTTGTTCTTGATTCTGCATCTATAGATACAATAATAACCAGTGCCCTCTGTTATATTTTAAATTATCTCAACTTTCACCATGCTTGAACAAAACTGTTGTTACAGTTCTTGACTACAACTGGGAGGATTGAGGGATTGAGATTTCATTCCTTGCCCAGACCCATTACATGTCTGATGATTTGTTGAAAACTATTTTTTTGGGCCCTCTTACCACTGATTAAAGGAGCGCAGATGTCAGTTTGTTCACTCAAGCATTTGAGGTTAACTGGTTGCCTTGATGGGACTCGAATTGTGTTAAAAACAGTTATGAATTAACCCTTTCCTACTTATGTTCAAACAGCATAAAACCAGAACAGCCTGCCAGTAACCAGGGCTCGAATTTAATTTTTTTATGTTTCCCACCACTATAGTGGGGGACATATTGTGTTTGCCCTGCCTGTTGGTTGGTTGAACTGTTGGTTTGTGCCAACTTTAACATTTTGCAATAACTTTTGCTATATTGAAGATAGCAACTTCATATTTGGCATGCATGTGTATCTCATGGAGCTGTACATTTTGAGTGGTAAAAGGTTAAGGTCAAGGTCATCCTTCAAGGTCAAAGGTCAAAAAAACTAAATCAAAGCGGCGCAGAAGGGGACATAGTGTTTCTGACAAACACATTTCTTGTTTTCTACTTGCAAAACATTGCCAGCAGCTTTAATACCAACTCGCAAAATCAAAAACATTCTCACAAATTTTGCTGGAAGCATAATTTAATTTCGTTTTTTTATCCAACAGTTAACTTTGCTTTATCTTTCGTATTGTTTTTTCCGTTTGTGGGCAAAAAAAAACTAGTTATTTTTTGCTTCGACGCCATGTCTGTTCAAGTTCAATGAACATGTGTGAATTAGCCGACTGTTTCACGTTCTTTGTACCAATACCATCCTCGTATCTGTACTATAAGTATACTAGTCTACATACAAGGTGTGCTCTTCCGCATAGGGGTATTAGGATGTTCTATGACCTACGGTTTAGCGTTCAGGACGTCGAACGCATTTAGCAATATTACTGTTTTTTTTTTCACTATTTCTTTACTCGCAAAAAATTACTAAGGCTTAAAACTTAACTCGCAATAGGTATTTTTCACTCGCATTTTGCGAGTGTGCGAGTGTTAATTTCGAGCCCTGAGTAATTCGCAGTCTGTTCAGGCTTTATGCTGTTTGCTGCTGATTAGTATCTAAGGGTTGGAATTGAAGCCTTTTAAACTTGAATTTAGTAAGAAAGGTCTATAATTCAATTTTGATTTGTAAGCGATCACAAATGTGTTAAAGTAGGAATCTAAGTGTGAAAGTGTTAAACAAGACATGTGTCAGCTGGAGATAGAGGCTCACACATTCCACTTTGTTTTCTAAAACTCCTCTTGTGTAAAAAAAATGCCATCTATGTGGCAAAGTTATGGCTGAGACAAAAATGGCACTGCTAAATTGTTATTCATTTCCGCTCTTTGACCTCTAGTTTTGACCTTGCCCTTTTAGATGGCAACCCAGTTGTTGCATACCTTCTCACGAAGCCGGTTTACATTTCATCATGTTATTTTAAAATTCATGAATGTATAACAATTTAATGGCTGAGACACGAATATTGTGATAGACATGCAGACAAATGAACATCACTACCATGGATGCACAAAAAGACAGCGTGACTGCAATACAATGTACATACCACTCTGTTAGGGCCATATAAAACTTATTATGAATATATGACTCTCAACTCATGCATGTAATTTATGCTAATAAATTTCATCATTATCAGGGAAGCTATTAAGTATCTGCTTTAATGGTAATTGCAGTCATTAAATCTCTGTTGAAACATATAATGAGTCACTCTATTATTACATATGCAACAACCTATGATCTTTTAAGCCATTTCAATAACACATCACTTATACTGGAAGCAGAATGGATGAGGTTACAAATTGGTTAATTTAATCATGAATTACAATGATACATGTATTTATGTAAAATGTCATAAATAATGATGATTGATAATTAGTCTACATGTGTGTTTACCATAAATATGTTCTAGTTGAACATATATTATTATTTAAGTGTTACAAAAGGCCAATGCTTTAAAAAACTTTTCTCCTTTGTTATTTTACATGGTGCGATCAAATGTCCAAACAATTGTTATGGAGGCATCTCCAGTTGATGTTAACCCTTTCCCACTTAGAAGCAAAGTGAAGATGGCTATGTGCAAACAGCTTAAAACCAGAACAGTCTGCGAGTAACTCGCAGTCTGTTCAGGTTTTATGCTGTTTGCTGCTCATCAGTATGTAAGGGTTGAAAATGAAGCCATTCCAACTTGAATCTAATAAGAAAGGTCTTCGATTAAATTTTACTTTCTATGTGACTACAAAATTGTCAAAATACCTTTCTAAGTGGTTAAGTGGTAATATTCTGGTGTGCATAATTTAAAAACAATCTTGAGCAAGAATATGAGAGCCTGCTTATGTCTGAGTCTTGAGATTGTTTGTGAGCTGACTGATAATTTTTAAATATAATTGGCTCTTACATGAATCACTGAGAAAACTGTTGCCATTTTCTAACACTTCTAGCTGTTTATTGATATTGTTTTTCTCATATTATTTTTCCCCAGTTGTTTTTCGATTTAAATGTGGTTCTGTTGTCATCAGAATGGTCATATGAATTACTGTCCACAGTGTGTTGAAGCTTGAACAATAGGGTCAAATACAGAGTTCAAAATTATCATTATATACTTGATAAAAATCTCGCCTTTTTGACACCTTTTATCAGTCACAATCCCTGGCTGCAAATCTCCCTTAAAGCTGAGTTGCCCATTAATTTTCATGATCTATGGGCGATAGTACGCATATATAATGTGGATAGCACCCTACCACCCACTGATGTTATGTGCGGATCCTATTTGCAAGTAACATAGGGAAATATTAAGGTATTATCATGCCTAAAAAATATGTTGACCAAGGGCTTTTAGTTAAGATTAGGTGTCAACTTTTACCACATTAAGATAATTTGGATACATTCCAATATTTTAACAGCGTTAAAACATCAGGAAATTATTGATAATTTCTTTAAAAAGTGTCCTGGTTTTATAAACTAATTTGATAAAAAAAATTCAAATTAGCATTGCAAAAGTTCTTTTTTGCCCCTGGTAGCTGGACACGTGATGCATTTAGCAAAATTCTTTCTGTCCAAGATTTTCAAAGAGATTAGATACCAGTATATCATTCCAGCAAGGCTGCTCACCACATTCTTAAAAATTTAGAAACTAGCAGTCATTGCCTAATTGTTATGATAGCCAATATATTATTGACCCATGACCATGACCTTATTTGGAGATGTAATTATTCAAATGAAAATTACATGTATCAAAAAGTGGTGTCCAGGAGAAGCTGAGTCACAGACATACAATGCACAGGATTTGATTTACAATAATTTGTTTTACAGCCACAATCTGGGAAAATGGGGCTTAATTCCTGTACATAAAGTGTCATCTTACAGGCTTATAAGAGTTGTCACTGTGTGCAGTTTTGGTAGTTTTGTCTATGAGAAGTATCTACTGTTAGCAAAAATCTAGTATATGTGTAAAGTGTTGCCCCTGATAAGCCTATGCAGACTGCACAGGCTTATCAGGGACAACACTTTATGCACCAGTATTTAGCCCATAGCCAGGCTCATAAATTATAATGACGTGATACTTGTTTATGTTTCTTTGAACCAAGTACAAAAGTATAACAAAATTAGTGCTATCAAGTGCTCATAACAATGCAAAGAGAAGTTTCGGCCCCAAGCACAGGATAGTAAAACATTATCGCCATTTTAAATTGTCAATTTTGTATCAAACCATTTAAGATTTTGAACAATTGTCACATTATCGTTACACATTTTTACCATTCTAATGAGTTAATTGTTGATTGACCAATACATGACAATAGAAACAATTTTTTTTCTCTTAAATTTAACATTTTGTGATTCAATTTTTGTTGTTTCAGGAGGAAGTTAATTATCCATGCCCGCTGTGTTTTCCATCGGTCATCAGGGACTGGTGCAACCATGATGTTGAGGTTGTCATTGGCCCTAATTAGAGTTGCCTTTCTATCAAAGACGAGAGATGGCTCAAATAGTACAATACACCAGCATTGTCCTCTGTAAGGTTTGTTTTCTGCAACTAACCCTTTCCCACTTGGAAGCAAAGTAAAAATGGCTATGTGCAAACAGCATATCAAACCAGAACAGCCTGCGAGTAACTCGGGTTTTTTGGTGTTTGCTCAGCTCATCAGTATCCTAGGGTAGGAAATAAAGCCTTACAAACTTGAATGTAGTGAGAACGGTCTTTAATTAAATTTCACGTTCTAGGGACTACAAATGCATCGAAATAGGTATCTGAGTGGGGAAGGGTTAAATAAAATCCAGACTAATTTAACCCTTTGCATGCTGGGAAATTTGTCGTCTGCTAAAATGTTGTCTGCTGAATTTCTAAAATAAGCATTTTCTTCGATTTTTTTCAAAGAATATTATCAGAATAGCAAACAGTTTGGATCCTGATGAGACGCCACGTTCTGTGGCGTCTCATCTGGATCCAAACTGTTTGCAAAGGCCTTCAAAATTCGGTTCCCGCACTGAAAGGGTTAATAGCCCAATGACTACTAAGAGATACATGTAGTAAATCACATACATCCTTTATTTTTAAGCTTATACTCTGAACAACACAGGTAGTATTATGTGGTATATACCATATGACTAATGGACCATGCGCAAATTTGACAGGTATTGAAGATAATTTTTAAGGTCAAGTTACTTTTGAATTAATCACCCTTATGGCCAACACCAGAAAATTGTAAATTAATGACAAGGAATGAAAAAGACAACCCGTGTCACCAATTAATAAATGTCCTTGATAAGAACGAACACAAGTGCCAGCAAATCACAGCTTCTAATTATGGTCACATGACCTTATTGTAGTAGTAAAGTGAAACTTTGACGATAGTCACATCTGATCTGGGTTTGGGTGTTTATATGAAAGCTGTAAATTTGAACCTGATATGCTAATATGGGTATTTTCTGGTTTTCTGTTCTTGTGTGTTTTGATGAGGTATAATTATCATAGCTGTAAATTTCCTATTATTCTAAGGTTATTTATTATTTGTTCAGAGTTTTTCTCTTATATAATAGTTTTCATATTTCATTAACGATTGTAGTGCAATAGTCGTTATATATATTTTTAACCAGGTTTTCTGAAGGAAAAATCTGGTTATTAGATTGGCGAATGTTGGCGGGCTGGTGGGCGGGCGGGCGGAACAAGCTTGTCTGGGCCATAACTTTGTCGTTCATTGTGAGATTTAAAAATCATTAGGCACGTTTGTTCACCATCATTAGTGTGTCGCGCGAAAGAATTACGTCGATATCTCCAAGGTCAAGGTCACACTTTGAGTTCAAAGGTCAAAAAAGGCCATAAATTAGCTTGTCCGGGCCATAACTATGTCATTCATTGTGAGATTTTAAAATCATTTGGCACATTTGTTCGCCATCATTAGACGGTGTGTCGCACAAAAGAATTACGCCAATATCTCCAAGGTCAAGGTCACACTTTGAGTTCAAAGGTCAAAAATGGCCATAAATGAGCTTGTCCAGGCATAACTATGTCATGCATTGTGAGATTTTAAAATCATTTGGCACATTTATTCACCATCATTGGACGGTGTGTTGCACGAAAAAATTACGTCAATATCTCCAAGGTCAAGGTCGCCACGACTAAAAAAAGATTTATTTTAAAACAAAGGGGATTAATTATAAACAATCAGTTCAGTTTGAGTTGTCTCCCTGTATCAGACTTTTTTTCAAAATTAAAACCTGGTTTTATGACAATTTTGTCCCTTGTTTTAATGTTAAATGAAACATACAAATGTTGGGTCATCTATTGTAACTTGGAACGTTTTATCATACAATGCACATAAATTATGTGCATAAATTATCAGTTCTAAAATCCCATAAATAACCACCTAATTTAAAGATAAAGAAAGTTGCATTCTGTTTGTTTAGTTGTGTTTTATGCCCCAGATTGATAGATGGGTGGTATATTGTTTTTGTCCTGTCTGTCTGTCTGTCTGTCTGTCTGTCTGTCTGTCTGTCTGTCTGTCTGTCTGTCTGTCTGTCGGTCTGCCTGCCTGCCTGCCTGTCTGTCTCAAAACTTTAACCTTGGTTAAAGTTTGATAACTTTTGCAATATTGAACATAGCAACTTGATATTTACTATGCATGTGTATCTCATGGAGCTGCTCATTTTGAGTGGTGAAAAGTCAAGGTCATCCTTCAAGGTCAAAGGTCAAATATTGTATTTTTCTTTCCTAAAACTTTAACCTTCGTTTAAGTTTTATCAAAAACTTTAACCTTCGTTAAAGTTTTATCATAACCTTTTTAATATTGAACACAGCAACTTCATATTTGGCATGCATGTGTATCTTGTGGAGTTGCACATTTTGAGTGGTGAAAGGTCAAGGTCAAGGTCATCCTTCAAGGTCAAAGGGCAATTTATTTATTTTTTAAATCATTTCTCCATTCAATCTCAATGTATCTCATGGAACTGCTCATTTTTGAGTGGTGAAAAGTCAAGTTCAAGCTCATCCATCAAGGTCAAAGGTCAAATATCATTGTATTTTTCTTTCCTAAAACTTTAATCTTTGTTAAAGTTTTATCATAACTTTTTTAATATTGAACACAGCATATTCATATTTGGCATGCATGTGTATCTCGTGGAGCTGCACATTTTGAGTGGTCAAGGTCAAGGTCATCCTTCAAGGTCAAAGGTCAAAAAATAAATTAAAATATTTTCATTTCTCCATTGAATCTCTTACTTACTTCTCGTGGAGCTGCACATTTTGAGTGGTGAAAGGTCAAGGTCATCCTTCAAGGTGAAAGGTCAAATATATGGCTTCAAAGCGGCGCAATAGGGGGCATTGTGTTTCTGACAAACACATCTCTTGTTTTAACATTTTTTCAGTCACAACACCTCAGATAGTTAACCAGCCCACAGTTACCCTGGATTAGCTGGTTGACTGGGACTTATTACACATATTTATGCCAGTAACTAACTGCCGCCTTGCTTAAAACAGAGGTAGGGGAGAATGGCTGTAGAAAGGATTTCATGATCAATTCCCACTCAGGTTATGTGGCCATGCAGGGGATTGAACCCCAATCTGGGATTTGTAGCCCAACACTATACTAACTGAGCCAACTGGCCCGACTCCATGTATTAAATTAGACTGGCTACTAAACAAAATTCTTTTTTGTAGACTGCATAATAATAGGTCAATTTCAATTGATAATCTTTTATTTGAAAAGAGTTTCCAGTTAATCACATAAGTGGTCATACATTTTTTTGTGTGTTTAAGATTATTATTTTCATTCTATATGACATGTTAATAAAAAAATGGACAAACACAAATTAGTTATTGAAATAACATAAAGATGTCAAAATAATTAAATATTATGCAATAGTTTGTTATAACAGACTGCTCGCATGTTTGTACCTGTCCTTAGTTATCATATTATCATAAAGTAACCAATTGTTATGCAAAATGGACACATTTCCCTTATTTACAAAAGGTTACATACTACTAAATGCCACCATAAAAAGTTGAAGAGTGGCAATATTTTCTTAAGAGCCCAAACATAGATCCATTAATAGTTATGATACATCTTCACAAGCCATTTATGCTCATTTAACATGTATGTAGACAATATAATAAAATAAACTGTAATATAAGGTAAACATTTAAAGGCACATGCTAATCAAGGACGACACTTTCCGCATAAACTTGATTTTCGTCAAGAACAGTCTTCTTTTAAAAATTAAATAACAGCAGAAATTGTTGTCCATGATTTGCCTGTGTGGACTACACAGGCTAATGGTGACGACTCTTTACGCACATGCATTTAACCCCCTTTTCACAACAATTTTCGAGACTGCCTACTCATTGCACTGGTGTCAATAGGGTATGAATCTGAAAAAAAAGATTTCTGACAAAACAAAATGTTGTATTTAATGTGGAAACAATGAAACATTTATGAACTTCAATTGAGAAAAATTGTTCTGTTACAGTTTTATCATGTCAATAATGAACAGTCTGGAGTAGTAGTTAAGTAGGAATGCATAGGAAATTAAAAGCAAGACTGGTGTGATACAAAAAGACAATTAAAAAAGAAATTAAAATTCAATGTCATAGTATAGATTATATAACAAACAGACAATTTGCCAGGATTTGAATAGGGGGCATTTAAATTAATTTCAATGTTGATTTCCTTGAATTCTTAAGAACTATTTTCAAAACCTAATACACTGCCTATAATTAATTGGAAGATAATGCAGACTTAATTAATTTGTCGATAGCAAATGAGCATTTTGTTGGCATGGCATGTCAAATGTATTTAGCAAAATACTCCATCCATTGCTATCAGTACTGCTAATTGTTCTACTATTGTTTTAATATCTGTCCATTCCATAAATGGTAAAAGTGATTTATAACTTCTATTATAAAGCCATCATATAGCCATTACCTGATTTATGTTCACGCAGCAGTCATTTTTTGCCTAAAATTAAGCCTCTTACAGGCTGTTTCACAATTGCAAAAAGTATAAAAAGACAAAAGACAATTCCCAATGGGGCAAAAAGTATGACAAACTTTTCCAATAAATTTAATAATGAGTTTATTGAGTTTAGTATGATAGAGCAATTTAATTCCCCAGCACCTTATTATATAAATTTTTGAAAGTAGTTAAACATGCACTTATAAATAATTTGTTTACTGTTATTTATAATCATATTAAATACTGTTAATTTTTCCCAATTCATGGTCTTTTGCGTTATGTTTTCCCAATCAAAAAGGCACAGGCTTTTTGATATAAAGTGAAAACCAAAGTACTGACAGTACTGATGTGACGATGCTTTTGAAGTGGATGGATATAAGAGCATCAATTTAAGTTTATCTACATCAACAAAAATTGTGTATGTAGGTATGAAAATTTTGGGTACAAAAATTGGTACGAATATTGTGGGTGCAAAAATTATGCCAAAAAAATATGTTAAAAAAAAAATTGGGGTAGGAAAAAATATCAAGGTAGGAAAAAAAAATTGGGTACGAAAAAAAAATTGGGTAAAAAAATAATTTGGGTACGAAAACAAAATGGGTACAAAAATTTTTGGGTAAGATTTTTTTTAGGGGTACGGGGAAGTAGTGCCCATGGGGAACTTGACCCATTCAGTGAAACTGGGAGGCAGGTTACATTCTCGATCAAATATAACAAGAAATATCTTTCAAATGTTTGTTCGTTAAGTACGGCAATAATTGTATGATGACTCCCGAAAGTAGGTAGGAGCAAATAGCCATAAGAGTACTTGAATACGTGAGTTCGCCCATGAACACATGGTAAGGTTGACTAAATCTCCGTGATATGACCTAATATGTGTTTAAAACAGCAAACAATATCCAACAAACGAATGAATGATCAAACATAGTATGTGCACTGATGTGGCTCTGTAATTTCTGTTTGAAAAGTTTATTAAATATGCAAAATGAGAAAGCACGCATAAGAGCGAGTTTCATAGATATTATACGGCTATTATGCTGTTTATATACCATACTCGCTATAACGTTTACAAATGGCAGGTTGAAATAATTTGTTTTCTTTACACTCATGATCGTGTTAAACATTAATTATACATGTTTTCATTCTCAATTTATTTACAGAATCACTACAAATGTCAAATACAAAACAGAAAATGCATAGTTGTTTCATTGATCTATAAACATATAATGGATTGAATATAACTGATTTAAAATTAACCTTTTCAAACTATTATTAAATCTTTTTCCCAGAATATGCTGTCCTATTTATAGCTGAGCTTCTTTAACCTTTATCAATGATAATCAGCGACGTATGCCGATTAGAAAATGATCTCAATCGGACTGGCTTGGTCTTTTACATAGGTTGCCATTGTGAAGAATTTGTTTATGGTATGATATTAAACTTAGAAGAGCTGCTTCGCAGCATAGTCAAAAATCACTGTGCAGGAACATGATAGTGATTCTCTGTCTGACCTTCAATAAATGACTACCACAAGATTTGTACTTGTTGCCTCACCATTTTCTTCAACTTTAGGATACTAACAATGTTGTTGCTTATGGCCATCCAACCATGTCCGCCACTCCCACTTTGACCTTTACATTGACCAAATTGAACCTAGAAAAGTTAATATGCACTGTGCCAGGTAATATGTGTTTATAAAACACAGTGTTTGTGTTACATATCAAATAGGAGAAGACTTGTGCTATTGAGTGAGCTGCATTACCCAATAATGGGTCTTAGGCTATATGCGGACAGTGTAGCTGAGATATGCAAACATCCTCTTCATTTGTGCAGTCTCGTTTAGCTACCCTGTCCCCTAATGAGATCACAAAGACCTTGCATGAATTTTTAGAACAAAAATGAAGCTCCTGACTAGATTGCAAAAATTCACAGGTTGGTCTTGAACAACACTGGCTGCATATGGCATGAGACCCATTTTCGCATGACGCTGCTACTGGTATTATGTTCACCAGGGGTTCATAGACATGACGCTGCTACCGGTATTATGTTCACCAGGGGTTCATAGACATGACGCTGCTACAGGTATTATGTTCACCAGGGGTTCATAGACATGACGCTGCTACCGGTATTATGTTCACCAGGGGTTAAAAGCATGACGCTGCTACCGGTATTATGTTCACCAGGGGTTCATAGCATGACGCTGCTACCGGTATTATGTTCACCAGGGGTTCATGGCATGACGCTGCTACCAGTATTATGTTCACTAGGGGTTCATAGACATGACGCTGCTACCGGTATTATGTTCACCAGGGGTTCATAGACATGACGCTGCTACCGATATTATGTTCACCAGGGGTTCATCTACATGACGCTGCTACCGGTATTATGTTCACCAGGGGTTCATAGCATGACGCTGCTACCAGTATTATGTTCACCAGGGGTTCATAGACATGACGCTGCTACCGGTATTATGTTCACCTGGGGTTCATAGCATGACACTGCTACCGGTATTATGTTCACCACGGGTTCATAGACATGAAGCTGCTACCGGTATTACCAGGGGTTCATAGCTTCCAAAATGCTGGATTATTTGATAACATGGCTTGAAGGATAAGCTTGATGAGCAGGATATTGACCCATTGTTCATCGTGCAAGTTTGGGGATCAATTTCACGCCGGCTCACTGCACTTTTACACTGATTCTTTCGTCAACAATGTAGCTTAACGTGAAGCATTTTTTGTTTGCTAAGTTAATAAAACTGTATCGATTTGATGTGTTTAAAAGCAAGAGTAGCAAAAGTTATCAAGCCCTGCTTTGGCATGAGATATATTCGGTATTATGTTCATAAAGATAAATGACTGAAGATTGATTATCAGTTAAGCTGATGATACCCTATGTCAGTTTGGATACAAGTTGACAGAGCTAGATTTCAAGCCATGGGTCCGTTACCAGGTTCGGAAATCTGGGGTCAATTCAACAGGGGATGGGAAATAGGGATTAGGCTAAAATCTGGTTATAGGGGGTAATATCTAATCAGCTTTACTTTTATGACATCTGGCCAATTTTTTCATATAATTAATAATATTTGATATTAAACAGGGAAAAACTGTAGATTATGCATGTAGAGATGCAAGATTACTTTTTCTGATTGTGAGAGGAAAATTGTTGAATAAAGGTGTATTTTCAATTAATGTTCTTATCTTGAGTTCCCTGGAAATGATCTTTCAACAGATTTTTTAAAATATAGATGTGTATTTAAGTCTTCAAAATAGACCTGTTTGTACTGTCTTGTGCAAACTATGGAATGACTTATATCTGAAATTCTTTGTTTCCCAAGTTTTCATGTTTAAGTTGAATACTTACGCCATTGTAACCATTATTTTTTTGTTAATTATAAGCTATCACACATCTTGTCGGCTTGAATATACCTTCACAATTCTTAAATTTCATTTATTTTCGCCTAGATAAACAACTTTCATTTGTCAGGATGGAAATTTGAAATGTCAGTTTCCCTATAGGAAGCTCAAATAACCATTAAACCTCATTATGTTACTGTTTGATGAGCCGCTGAAAGATTCAGGCCACTCTGAAAGTGACTTAAAGCTGAGATTTTAGGCAGCATCATTTATATTCTTGTATTGTATTTTTTTAAATTATAATATGCATCATCAATTTTGTTAGTGAATCAGTTAGATAAGGGGCTGATATTGATTGGGATTGACAGGCATTTAGGGCACAAAACGTATGCTAAGATACCAGTTCTGAGAGACATGTGCCAGTGATTTTCAACCTTTTCTTGTGACATTAAGAATTGTGCTATGTTTAAGTCTGATGTTTTTTTAATGTAGCTGTTTAACCTGAAGCTTTTCACCTAAGCTGACTTTTGTAAGAGTGCAATGAAATCAGAATAAAAACATCCTACAAGTATGCCAGAAGCTAGCTACTAGGTTATGATTTCACTTTAGCTTGCATGATGAAACTTTTGGGTACTGTAAGGTCAAGGTCACTTTTTCTACAAAAAGAAAACATATTCTGCTTTTATAACCATGGTTATATTGAGCCAAAATTTAGTTTGCAGATAGCTTACATGTAGACCTACAAAGGCATTGCTTTTAAGGCCAGTTAGATGCAGGTCAAGGTCAACCTTGTTTCTTATCATCGTCACATTTTTAGTTATAAAACATGTTTTTTTAGCTTGTCAGTATTTCCATTTATTACCAATTTTCTACTTGTTTTGCATTGGAGGCAGGCAAATGACTACCATGACAATGAGTGGAGTGGAAGATTTCATGAATCAACAGTGGCCCAAGTGGCAGGTGTTTGGTGGTCTTATTCCACCATGAAGCTGTAGAAGGTAGAGAGGACATTGCACTTATAAGTAAATACAGTCACCTGCTTTTATGAAACAACACATATCATGTCTTCAGCCTGAAGATAAAGTATCCACTAAATATGTGAGCTTAGCTGTGGAAAAATGTAGCTTAATGCATGTGAGCAAAGTGTTGTCCCATATAAGCCTGTGAAGGCTAATTAGGGACAACAAGTTCCACTTTATATAGACTGTATTTCTGTTTTGAGAAGGAACTTCCTTTACAAGATACTAAATGAAAGCTGAAAGAGTCGTCCCTGCTAAGCCTGTGTGGAGTGCTCAGGCAAATCTAGTATGACTCTTTACACGCACACATGCATTAAGCCCCCTTTTCCCAGAGTGCTGCTTATTCCTTTGTTACTGCAATAGCATCAATCACATTTAGTCTTCATTGATCAATGTTCAAGTCTTAGGCCAGTCAAGGCTGACACTTTCATAAGACCTTATCATGTTCTATCAAATATCATGAAATAATTGCTTGCATTCATTTGGCATTTAGACTTTTTATGAGCATTTTCCATACTTATGGCAAGCTAGTGAGTTTGTGGTAGGCATCTCATTACTTCTTAACTTAACATGTCAATATTACTGCAATTATGGTATTTGTCAAGCTTGAAAAGGCGGAAAAATCAACAAAAATGTCCACTCTGTTTTATCAAATGCATTTTCTTCTTTGATGATGTGAACGCATGAGCAAAAAGTTCAAGGGAATGTTTGTACTCTATTCCTAGCCTACCGTATATGTCCTTATTGACTCTCATGCCCTAAGAGACGTGCAGGCCGTCTTATTGGGGTTCATCAGAATTTATCAGAATCATAAGACAAGATTTATGTAGCCTTTAATCCATTAAAGAAAGGCATATAACATCTGAAAACATCGTTTGCCATTTTGTTTGCAACACGATACTACGTAGGTTACAAACCAACAATAATAATAATGATTGTCGTCAGCACAGGTGAGTGATAAATCAAAGAGATATAGACTTGTTTTCTTTTTTCTTTTATTAGAAACAAATAATATTGGTCTAATGACCAGGGCTTACATGTCTGTACTGTAGTGCGTAGTATCAAAACTTGGTAATCGTGATCGCCTACAATAATTATGCATTTGATTTCTTAAAACAAAACGGAACCAGTACGCTGTTTCTGTTAAGCAATTACCATTTACATTGTTCATTATTGATTATATATTTTGTCGATGTATATTCCTCGAGGACTGCGTGTAACTTGGGTGCTAGGCAGCAGTGAAAGGAGGTTGTCATGGGTGGCACGTGTGCTTTATGCCGATGATGTCAACTGTATGCTTTTGAGCGTTCGGGTGTATTGTTTGTCACATTATAAATACTTATCAACTAGACGCAGTGAAGGTATCATCTAAGTGTCTGGCCCTGTCACAATCAGTTATAATTCTGCTCAATGATTTTGTCTTTCTTTCTTTGTCCAATAAAGTCACATAATGTCATTGCTAAAATGTTATTATGGTATTAATTTGGCCAAACGTAAGTCAAGCATTGCAATATGACTATATATGGCATAATTGGTAATTTCTTATGTTTATGCCCATAATGCGCTGAAGTATTAGGAGGCATTAAGACTTGTTGTTTTGAAGTCAATCAGTTATAGGCAAAAGGTACAGGGGTGTAACATGCAATCAACATTCCTTAAAATTCATCACAATATCTTCTGGACAATATAGCATAGGATCACATAATGTGATCATGTAGTTATTCTTCGAGAAACGAAGAGTAAGATTAATTTTGAAATCAAGACGATGAAGGCCATGAATCCAGGGGTATGCACATTTTAAAGTCATGAGCATACATCTTTAAAAAAACTTCTCTTATTTTTGAGACATAAATAAATGTTTTATAGCACCTTAGTACTGGCATATATTTGTTTGTCTCTAAAGTGAGTCACAGATTTTGGAATCTGATTGAAGACCTAGTCATTTACTTAATACCTCACAAGTTAATACACTTATTGTTGTGCATGATATGAAAGCTTCTATTGGGAACCAGTCAAAATTGATCAGATATTTGAACATGTTAATTCAATGATATAAAAGATGATCGTTCAATTTGTTGATTTGTTATATGATACACCTTTCCGCATTGCTGAGTCCAGTGGTTTAATAGATGTTCACAAATAATTAAACTCATTATTTAAGATCAACTGTTGATGGTGACAAATGATTTGATTGATTCAATTCAATTCCTCGTACCACTTAGATTGTTCCAGTCATGCTCGGAATGTGTTGATATCGTGTTAGCGCCTTACGATAATTCTCATTGATTATCTAACTGTTGTACCATTGCAGTCAGTCTGAGTATATTTAGCTCATTTCAGCCCTTTTAACCTCATTGCTCTTGAGGTCATGTCTTGAATAGAAAAGCTTTAAAAGTTTTTTCTATTAAGGGGATCTGCAAAAGGGGCCATGAGAAAGGGTCTTAAGACACAGTTCCTTTGATTAACCCCTTATTATGTACATAATTTTATTATTATTTTTTGGTATTTTATTTGTTGATAATATAAAGTATCAGTTGCCTTTGTGGCTAAATTAAATGTCAAAATCTTATTTATAATTGAATGAACTTGTTTGACAGAGATTGAAGCCAAGTTGGTAGCACGCGTCATGGATATGGTGTCTGATTTGCAATGAGGAGGTCTGGGTTTCAATGCCAAAGCAGGGATCATTTGCAAGATGATTACTATTTCATCCCAAGAAACAGGACAAGCGCTTAAATAAAAATGAAATTGAAGCTGATTATGAATACTGATGGCTTATGTTTCTCTAGCTTCAACTCATAATTAATTCAGTGAAATTCCCATTATGAGAAAGCTTCCTTCATTTATGCTGAAGACATTTTATATTGGAGCAAAGTTCACTTACGTATGTTCAAATAAACATTTGCACAATAAAACAGTTTACATTATATAATGTCTTTAACTACCCTTTGATATTGTCATAGAGTTGGTGAGTGCAATTCAATTAATGGTTTGAACATACTGAAACTCATTTTATAAATAAGATGAACACAACCATCTGCTGAAAATGATAAATTTATTACTTTTTTATGTCTGTGATTTAAACATAATACTTATTAGTTTTGCTCATATCACTAATGGTAAATGACAAAGCAATCATACCATTTGTACTCTGTAATGAGGTTTGTTTATAACATTACTTTTTTAAGCTACTCTACCCATCAGCAAACTACCATTTCAACATTAATGTGAGTGTTTAATGTTGTACAATACATTTCGATTAATATCATTTACACCTGTGACTTTATGATTGGTTTGATTGATAAAAGAGCTCCATTTACAATCAAACAGCTTGTAAACAACTACACGGTTATGGTTTCTTTCACAGTTCACAGGTTTTTTTTTGCTTCATTTGGGCTGTTTTTGTCAACTGATGAAGTTTGTCCGTTGTGGTAATTAACAGTATGGTAATCGATTTAGGCGATTGTCAATGTAGCAGTTTTGTATCCTTGATTTTCCTGATAACCACTATTCAATGTTACAGTTTACAACACTGTATCATATTTCTCATTGGGATAATCTGCTCTTTTGTTTTAAAGATCATTAATGCCATGTGACTCACTCAGTTAATGACACCTCAAGTTATGGTTTGATTTATTATTCTACTGCCAGAAAAATGTGTTGAAGATGCTTAAAAAAAAGTACTTGAAATCAAAACTAATCAATTTTTTTAAGTGTTTTAAATATTTAATTATTGGGTATATTATTTCTAAAGTTAATAATTCTTCGTTTTGGTATTACTGTTTAAAGTAAAGAAGGCATATTAATGCAATAAGTGTATACACTTAAATACAGAACGTCTGAAACTTGGCAGTGTTCTGTTTATTATCAACTGATTGAAAATATTACAATTTGAAAATGTTTTATACCTGTCATTATGAGAAATCTACAAAACTGCTACATGTTTCATTCATTACTGACAGAACTGAGCTGTGATCTTTGATCATGTCTCTTGGGATTATTTTCAACCCATCTTTTCTCCCATCCCTGAAGGTATGGCGTACCATTTGGGTCGAAAGTCGACAAGACCTACTAGGTAAAAAGAGAAATGTATGTCGACGTACAATATGTAGGACGACATACACAAATTGTACTTTGACGTACAAATATGAAATACACTTCAATGTATATATTTGTACATCGAAATACAATTTGCACTTTGACGAACATTGGTGTACGTCGAGGTATAAATTTTCTGAACAACCAATCAAAACACTCGTCTCTTGAGCCGCTTTTCCTTCAGATTTATTCATAATAAATGTTTAAAATCTCTTTTTTAATTGAGGACAAAATGAATAAAAATATCAAAATTGAAAAAAACAAAAATAAACAACAAACAATTAAAAATAAGTATCTACTTGACGGTATTTATTCTAAAATTGGTAAAGTAATAAATATTATACACTGTAGCCCAAAATATCTTTGAGCCACCCAGATCTAGGGGGTCCGGGGGCATGTGACCCCCCCCCCCCCCCCCCCCCCACGAAAAAAATAATTGGATCCTAGATTGTCTGTGGTGCGTTTTGGGCCTATTGCCAACCAGTTTTTGTTTGTTTCAAATTACAATATATACTATAGATTTTTCATATTTCTTTTAATGACAACAAGCACATGTCACATATCATAATATACATCACATCACAATTTTCATAGTAATAGAGATATTTTCATACCGCACTTTTTTAACAACATGATGAATGGCATGTAAAATACAAGCATACATTTCATTTACAAAATACATTGCAAACAAATCCTGCTATATACAGAGAACAAAGTTATGACAAGTATCTTTATTATTTCATTATTATTCTGCGCTGTTTTTTACCAGCCCACAGTTTGTAGATCACTTTAAAGTCAACATCTTTGCAGTCTTTTCCTTCAATTGAGATTTTCATGAGATGTTCCAAATTTTTTACAGTCAAACGGCATGAGTGTGATCTGAAAATAATAAACAAAAATAAAAATAAATACATAGTCAATCTGCATATATACATATAGTTAGACTATAGCATTTCAAATAAAAATTCCTTTCATCTTCAAAATCTTACCTTTAGACTTTGCATGGTTTGTCACCGAGTCTTTTTTAAGGATATTGCAACCTACAGTGAACGTGTTGGAATTCTGCACCTTAATGCATAGGTCACAGTACATTGATTTTGATTCACTCTCAAAGCGAAGCCAATTATTATCAACGTTCCATGACTCTTGGAATGCTCTAGTTTTTTGTGTTTTATTTTTTGTTTGTTTGTTTGTTCAGACTCATTTTTGTCCAAAGGACGCTAAAGAAGCCATGTTAGCGACTGTACGGACAAAGTGGTTGCTTCCATTTATATTGTAGACAATATGAATTACTCTTCCTATGTGTTACAAATGTGTAACTTTAATTAAACTTTAATTGCAATTAAACCGTGTGTGTTTTTTCACGTTTTCCTTTGATTAAAATACGCCGCTGTTAGTTAGCATAGTGTGTGAGTAAAACGATCAAATTAATTAATTATCACCTTTTCATTTCAATCGAAAATCGGCAGAAAGTTGTAACATCAACGACATAGAACTATTTATTTAATTATCACTCTTTAATTTAGATCGATAGTCAGCTTGGAAATAATTAATTTATTGTCACGCTTATTTTCATGTTTAATCTTATAATACGACATTTGCGACCGGCCGCTATTTTGTTTGCAGACGACAATATTAACTGTTATTTCAAAGCTCCACCCATTTTTACGTTTCATTCAACAACGTCATTTCATGTGTAAGGGAGCTCAGTTTTGATTGGCCAGCTACCATGTGCACTTCAATAACAATAAGGTCAAGCGATGTCTCGATACAGGTGCACACCGGTTTTCGTTCACTGTTCAAATTGCGAATAATTTCATTGAAACAAAGAGAAAAATATAGAAAACCAGTTTTGGGTTAAAATGGCGGCTGTTTTCAATGAAATTTTACGAGATTTTAGCATTTTCGCAAATCGGATTTTTCTTGAGCCAAATTCTCAATATTTTCGCAAATGGCTCAAGTGGCGAACGACAGCGCGAGCCCTGCAGTGAGCGATGTCTGATCTATATGTAATAACTCGACGCTCAAAGGGATAGGGATCACATAGGGATACATTTCTCTTTTTACCTAGTAGGTCTTGTTGACTTTTGACCCAAATGGTACGTCATATGAAGAAGCTTCAGTGAACGTATGTGACCATCAACTTTTGTCAGTTGTACATGGTTTGTTGTAAACATTTACGTTTAAAAACGCTAGGTCGATGGCATATAGATTTAAATGTTCATGTGATTTTGCACACATTCACGTCGGAAATTGCACACGTCATCATTGAGTGTTCCAATCTATATCAATGTATTCAACTAGAGTAGTTGCATGGTCAGTACCACACACACAGCCAGATAAAGATGGAACGCAATTTGTTAGGCCGTTGCATGTATCTTTTGGTTTAGAATATTGTAGGGACATTGGAAAGTGTTTGTGAGTTTAATCAACAACAATAAATCGCAATGAAAAATGAAATGGAGTTTACGTGTATTGAGTTCCACAGATTTTGTTACAAATTGCTGCCAGGAGCGTGGCAGTTTTCTTATATTGCTATAGTGACACATTTGGAACACTCAAGGAGTCGCATTATTTGCCCAATTATCATAAATCATATTAACTTGCTCAGAACATAATTACGATATCTCTCCAGTGTTTGAAAATTGTTCCAGTCTGTTGAAAAACATGGCCGACAGGGGCTGGTACATTTTCCTTTTAGGCTATTGTGAAACTTTGTGAACACTATAAGTCTTTTTTTTTCTAAGGATCATGGAACTTCCTCAGAACATTTGATTCTTATTATTTCTTGGCAGAGCTTTTGAATGGTTCTGGTCCAATAAAAAACATGGCTGCCAGGGTGTAGGGCAGTTTTACCTCTATGGCTATAGCTAATATTTGTAACGCTTTACAATGAACTTTTTTGAATGTCATCATGAAACTTGCTTAGAACAATTATTATTATCTTTAAATAATGTGCTTCCATTGAAAAATACAGTTGATGGGGTGAATTGAACTTTTCTATATATGCCTATATTGAAACCTTAAGTGAACACTCCAGTAGTCACATTTTTGTGCATCAACATGAAACTTTGTAAGAGCATTTATTCTTCTTATATCTTGTTTGAGTTTGAAAATGGTTTCATTCCATTGAAATGCATGGCTGCAATAGGGTTGTGCATTTCTTCTTGTAACGTGAAACTTTGTGTAGACTCCAGATGCCAAAGGTTTTTTCCAATCTTACTCCATTTATGCCTAGCGTCTAGAAAAAAGGCCTTGGCAAACAGCGTAGACCCAGATGAAACGCCACATGATGCAGCGCCTCATCAGGGCCTGCGCTGTTTGCTTAAAGGAACTTATGTAATAAATATTCTAAATATAGAAATAAATATACTAGACATCCCAATTGATCCAATTTAGAAGGATGGGTGAGTCCACTAGGCTTAATGGGTTAATGATATTTGCTTATAATACTTGTTCTAAGAATATCTCATGACAGTTATAAAATGGTTTTCTAATTAACATCTAAAAAAATTCTCACAACAGTTAATTTTTTTTTAGGTTTAAGGTGAGCAGAATAGGGCATTTTGCCCTCTTGTTCTTACTGAGTGCCTCTAGATTTTGACAGAGCTGATGATTACAGGCTGTGATGTTAGGACTAAGTAGTTCGAAGATTATTTTCCCTTTAAAAATATGCATTTCAAATAATGTCTTGGTTTAGTTATATGACCAGGTTTATTTATTTATTCAACCAGGTTAATGTGTTACCATGTCAGAATGACAAAAGGGAAGGACAGTAAATGACCAACCATTTTTGTGCTTTATCTGGGTATAGGAAAGTGCTCTTCACACGCTTTGAATTAAGTTATCCCTTTCGTGAGATCACAGGTGTTTAAGACAAGTGCTCCAAGATGAAAGGTATACAAACATCAGAAAAAGTTAATTCACGGCACATTGTCACATTTCTGTCCCAATTTTCTGCCCATTTTACTGTTTGTGATTGCAATAATGAATTTGTTTAATTATGTGAAGGTTCTGTAAATATAATGTATTTTGTTGACTGTATCTCACTTTGTATTTGATCATGCTCTGTTATAGCATTTGAGGTATTGGGAAGAAGAGCATATTTTTGGTTAATCTCTATATATTCTGTTGTTTTATTTGTTATCCTTTTAACTTACTAGATTGACCTCTAATTTTATAATGTCAGTTGAAACCCCAAAATTAAATTGTATTGGTCAATTTGGTGTTGAAGAATACAATGTTGTGACATAAAAATATGAAGTAATATTATTTGATAATTGAGCAAGTATTAAGTTTATCATGACCTTATTCCTTTGTCAGTCAGTAATAGCATGTATTGATACTGGCAGTTCTCCAGAGACCTTCATATGACCAACTGTTAATGGTTGCCCGAAGCCTTATGGGTACATTTTCTACCAAATGATGATTTTATGGCCATTTGTGGTTGTGGTCAGTTTGATATAGGCCTGCAGTCAAGTCAGGTCTCTTTATATCTGTGCCGTATATCATAAATTTTTTATTTCACGTGACTTAATATTGTACCTGGCAAATAGACTGAGGAAAGTCTACATTAAGTGATCAGCAGTAGATTATGTAGCTTCATGTATCAGTAATAGATGATTATGGTTCAATCTATGGGGAATTTACTTCCTGACATGTAACTATTGTTATGACTTAATTGCCATCTCAAAACGTTGAATGTATATGACTGTGTTTCATTTACAGAAGCCATGATACTGATGGAGCTGCCTGTCCTCAAGAAGTCTGCCCTGCAGCAATAATGTAATAGCAAGACAAGGGAATGTAATACCAAGACAAGGTAATGTAATGGCAAGACAAGGAAATTAGGTACGAAAAGCTTTAGACTTCCACAACTCCAGACTACTGGTCATTGTGTTTTGAGTGATGCCACCCAAAAACCATCAGTTTCTTATAATTAACCCTTTACCACTTAAATACATATTTTCATATCCATTTGTAGTCCTTTAGTAAGTTATATTTAATTTAAGACCTTTTTTAATATATTCAAGTTTTTTAGGCTTCATCTCTAAACCTTAGATACTGATGAGCAGCAAACAGCATAAAACCTAAATAGACTGCGAGTTACTTGCAGGCTGTTCTTGTTTTTTGCTGTTTGTCATGAACACATTAACCTTTTTTTTATTTTTCAAAATCCTTTAACACTTGTATTTCAAATAACATAATTAAAAGCATTGATAGAGTTAAAATATTTGTTTAATTGGCATTTCATAGATTTACATGAATATTTTCCTCACAAGAAGTACATCATATAAAGTATGTGCTGATTTATTGTCTTTGTTCAATCGTATCATTCGTCTCATTTTTGTGGGAAGCTGTCACAGTCCTTTGATACTTTCAGAAAGCTGAAGAGAGGCTGTTTGCAATCCACTTGGGGGTTTCTGAGATTTCTCCCCCTCTTATCTTCAGTGGCGTGAGAGACATACGATGACCGCTGGGCTATGGGTCATGATGATTGGTCGATCAGTCATAATCCACAGGTGATGCTGGGAGTATATTGACCATACTGTTAATATAGAAATTTTGCTATTCTTTATTATTATTTTTACATTAGATATATGACTATGATTGAGTTATTGAATTTAAACTAGTGTATATTAAATAATTGGTTGTTGCATATTTAATTAAGTGAATAAGTAGCCTTATGCAAGATATAAGATTTCCATTAGAACAAGTAACACAATTTTGTTAAATTATTATTTTTTTATACAAGTAATACAATTTTGTTTAATTATTTGATTTTTTAAGTATAATTCGAGTTAAATACGCTTGTTAAAGTTTCAAATTGTAATAAAAAGCTTCAGATTTAAAATATGCCATGTACCTTGACTTGGCATGGTAGAAATATTTAAATCAGTTATGATGTATGATGTATGAGTTGTTTGTTTTGTGCAATTGACCATAGAGATTGTGGTAATACCCACTCTTTACTATTATTGGTATCTGTATTAAATAGTCCATTAATTTGTATTAGTTGGGCACAATGGTTTTGGCTTGCAAATGGCAAAAATGCAAATTTCATATTCTTGTATGTTTGAACTATTTATTGCAACACAGCTTTCACGCCCGTTGAGTCTGATGGTAACATCGAATTAAATCAAAGTGCATTTTGATAAAAATTCATCACACCCCAATCTATGTCACAGTCAGGCATTATTAGTAAGTGTCAATATGCGCTGATAATATCAGAGTGTTCCTTTGATTGAGTCAGGCTGACAACTGACCGCTAGATTTAATTTTCCTTTATTGCTGTTTGTCTGTAGATTAACTCGGCTGATTATTAGGTGTGACTTTTATTTGATGCTGGTCTAGGGCTTTGTTTGGACCTCTGTACAATTATCTCCTGGTATTAGAACATTGTTGTTGCTGAAAGAGTCACATTGTTATTGAAATTTGCAGGAATTCGCTTGTTTTCATTAATGACTGTAAACTTCCAATACATAGAATTTCCTTCACTTATTGCGTGTGTCATTTAAGCTTTGTTGAATTAGAATATGCTTGCCTTTAAATAGTTTGCTTGTATTTTTTGTTAATACTCAGTATAGTACATGTTTGAATACCCCAGAAATCTTGATGTATGAGGCGTGACTATAGTCATTTTTTCTGTCGGCCAGTTTGTTCGTCCGTCCATCTGTATTTTCATCCATTACAGGTTGATTTTTCAGGATCATCTAGCACCAACACCATTACTGCAACTCTGTCATACTTGCACATTGTTTTCTTATGACCATTCCACCCATATCACCCAATCTCACCTTTACTTAACTTAGACCATTCAATTGTGCTACCGCTATTTATGGGTTAACTGAGATGTTTTACTTTGAAACAAAACTTGGAGACTTACAAAGTTGTTACTTTGCACTATCTCCAATCTACCCCTATCATCTGACCTCACTTTTATGTTTACTTAATTTTACTTAATTTGGGGTAAAATACTTTTTTGTGCTTTTATTAGCCTACATATGTTTTGACTACTAGAGAGACTTTTGGAAGAAAATTATGTTTTCCTACTGCCATGTAATGTTTTTTTAGGTAAATGCACTATATTAAAACATAGTTCTTAAGTTAATATGATACAAAATGATAAATTTGAATAAAATAAAGTAGAACAAAGTCTGCAAAAAAAACTCCCATATGGGTATCAAACTCGTGACTTGGGGGCAATACAAAGTTATGAATAGACATCACTTTAAGTGATATCTGCACAGTTTTCAGATTTTTTTATGTCCCCCCACTATAGTAGTGGGGGACATATTGTTTTTGCCCTGTCTGTCTGTTGGTCTGTTGGTTTGTTTGCGCCAACTTTAACATTTTGCAATAACTTTTGCTATATTGAAGATAGCAACTTCATATTTGGCATGCATGTGTATCTCATGAAGCTGCACATTTTGAGTGGTGAAAGGTCATGGTCAAGGTCATCCTTCAAGGTCAGAGGTCAAATATATGTGGCCAAAATCGCTCATTTTATGAAATCTTTTGCAATATTAAAGATAGCAACTTGATATTTGGCATGCATGTATATCTCATGGAGTTGCACATTTTGAGTGGTGAAAGGTCAAGGTCAAGGTAATCCTTCAAGGTCAGAGGTCAAATATATGTGGCCCAAATTGCTTATTTTATAAATACTTTTGCAATATTGAAGATAGCAACTTGATATTTGGCATGCATGTGCATCTCATGGAGCTGCACATTTAGAGTGGTGAAAGGTCAAGGTCAAGGTCATCCTTCAAGGTCAGAGGTCAAATATATGTGGCCCAAATCGCTTATTTTATGAATACTTTTGCAATATTGAAGATAGCAACTTGATATTTGGCATGCATGTGTATCTCACGGAGCTGCACATTTTGAGTGGTGAAAGGTCAAGGTTAAGGTCATCCTTCAAGGTCAAATATCATATAGGGGGACATTGTGTTTCACAAACACATCTTGTTTTTTTTTAGTTGCCTCTTTGGGGCTGTTTTAAATGAAAAAGTATCTTTAACCTGATAGCATTAGGTCACTGTTAAGTAAGTATAGTTAGTAATGTGGCAAATGCATTTGTTTATCCCTTATGTTTTCTAATAATGTAGTTGTAATATAATTTGTTTGTGTTTTTTTTTGTGATTCAATATTGACTGCATAGAAAAATGAGCCATGTTCTGAGAAAACTGGGCTAAATGCATGTGCGTAAAGTGTCGTCCCAGATTAGCCTGTGCAGTCCCTACAGGCTAATCAGGGATGACACTTTCCTCTGTTATGGTATTTTTAGTTTCAAGGAAGTCCCTCCTGACCAAAATCATGTTTAGGCATAAAGTGTCGTCCCTTATAAGCCTGTGTGGACTGCACAGGCTAATCTGGGATGACACTTTACGCACATGCATTAAGCCCAATTTTATCAGAAATTGTCTCAAATCATAGATTTGTCTTGTATATATTAAAAGCCTGTAACCTTGATTTTTCTGTAAAGACATTGTGAACCACAGATGGCTTAGTTCTGCTATACAAAAAGTTATTGTAAATGGAATACATCTGATCACCTTTGAAGTTTAGGCTAAGTGTAATATAAGCCATTAACTAATTTTGTCATTTAACCAGCACCCATCTATTACAATGTAACTTTTTACTGGAGGGACGAAGTTTTACATCCTTTGTAGAAGAAAATAAGCTATTTCAACAACTCTGAAGAGATCTTCAGTTATTAATTATGTCAAAGTGAATACAAAACTTGACGATAATCTGGTGCTCTCTTGACATGGATCTGATGTCAGATAACTATGATACTGTTTGATTAATCAAAAAGGTTTCTATGGAAGGAATTCAAATTTACAATTTAAGTATTTGAAAAATAGTGGCCACAAGATTAAAGGAAAATTTATTATGAGATTTCAGATGTATTTGTGAAATTCTGTTCTGTGATGCTTTATAGCAGTTTGTTCACAGTTTTTTATGATACCAGTTGGAGCATGATTTTTTTGCATTGTGATTTTTATTTGGTAGATATGCCTTTTTTCAGAAAAAAAGTTGATTATGATTGTGTGATAATATAAAATAATGTTCTTTGATTATGTATCACTTGTCTTTTTTTTTCAAATAAGATGTAATGCACAATTAGAAAAGTGCTTGTACAATTATATGTGACATTTTCACTGTTTGAAATTAAAATGAAAATTTCAACTCAAAACAAAAAACAAAGATTAAAATTTCTTTGTCTAATAAATTTTTAGAATACAATTCTAAACTTAAATTGAAAATTAAAATATTTTTATTTATAATATATAAAACTTTGGGATACTTTTTTTTACCTTATTAAACATGTAATTTAATGAAGGTCACAAACTTGTTGATAAGGTCACACGATTATTTTGAAGAATTATACTCAATATAACACTCAAACGTGTTCCAAAATTTTTATTCAACTTTAAAGCACCCAAATTAAATAAATAAAAACTTAACTTCGATCAAGATTGAACCTCCGTCATGGACAAAATTGTGCTTTTTTAATTGTTCATTGGTATAATGTCGACTCCACAATTGCCTGCCAACAACCGCCGTTTCAATTAAAGGCAGATTAAAATCTCGAGCTCTTCAAATGGAGGGAAGAGAGGTCTTCCTGTGCATGTCATCAGATAAGATTGGTTTCAGAAATGCCTTGTAGCAAACCTTGACAATATTGTATCAGTCTTGAATATCTCTGAAAATTAACACAACCTGAGTGTGAATAAATTCGATACAATCTTGTCAAATTTAGTGGAATAAGTTTTTGGCTACTGCATTGTAATGACATGATGGTGACATTTCACACTTTGTATCAACTGATTTGCTACAATCACAATTGTTCTCAACGCATCGATACCTGTTTTGTAATTTGCAATATTGAACGTTCCATGAGCATGCTTACGCACAGCATTGGAAGATATTTTGCGTCTCATTATCTTAATGGGTACCTTTACCTGCGTTTAAGCGTACAAAAGATTTTTGCAAAAGCAAATGAGAAACCAGATTAATACTGAAGTGAAAAAGTTTGTCTCTCAAATGCTTTCAAATGGTAATTTAAATAATAGTTAGGAGCCCCTGTTTATTTTTAATGAGATTAGACCTTGTCTTCCGCATTCACATCGACTCATTCGAAGACCAACTCAAGCTTTTAATGGTGCTGTGATTGTTTAATTGTTCCCAATTAAAGGACACAGATTACGCTGTGTTTAGATAGACACAGTCTCAGCCGGAAGGACAATTCACCTAATGGTGACCCAAAAGGCTACCTTACAATGCGACCAACTTGTCAAAATATTGATATTAAAGCAGTGTAAATTAACTTATTTCATTTTGAAGCAGATTTTTGTGTTGTACGTGAATGGAAACGGGGATTAAATAAGACTGTGCAAATGTTGATACTTGTCAAGAGGTGATGGTTATTTGATCCAAAAGTAATGGATTTAGGTGCTCACTTTAACAACTTAAGGTGTGAAACTTCTTCTAAACCACTTGTCTCTTCTGCTTTGTTGAAGATATTTTTGTTTTTATAGTAAAGTTGCTTTTTTAAATTCCCTATAAGACTTTTTTGCGGCTGGCCTTCAACTCTCCTAATAGAATTTCATCTGTTGTGATTGTCACCATATTTTGCTTTGAGATTTATTTATTTATTTAATACCTGTAATCAGATAAATATTATGTCAAATCATCATAAAATGAAATTGTGATTATATGAAGCACTATTTGTGTTTGTTAGTTTCTATTCATGAATAAAAAAAATAAAAATGATGGATAAATAATTCTTGGTAAAAACCAATTATACGCAAATATGACAATAAAACTAAATTGTAATTGATATAATGACCTTTTTATATTAGAAGTATGAAAATAATATAAAATGAAAATGTATGAAATGCCAACAGTATGTTAATTTCCAGTTACCACAATAGGTGAAAACTACCATTTACTTTAAATGAATTCTTATTCACAAGGTAGAAATGTATGTATAAGTAATTTCACGGTAAAAGAATTATTGTCATTACTGCCCATCATCCTTTACAGATGTCGAGCAATTTTGCTCCAAATCATTGTATTTTCTAGTAATTTGGCTTTAATGGCCAATTTGCTATGCAGCTAAATATTAATAAACAAAAACATCAACTTATTAGCATATTCATCATCTTTTTTACTGTACTGCTTATTTATTATCTGATATCAATCATAAATGTCGTATTTGTAATGTAAGTGAATGAGCGATCGCGAATTAATTTTTTGTACTTGTCAATTTTACAATACAAATATGTCAATCATAATGAAAATGTTCGTTTGTGCAGGAAGTTTTCTTGAATAGTCATGTAATTAGCATTTTCAAATTCATATGTTAATTATGTTAATATGATGTTAAAATCATATGCTAGATGTGTGGTAAACCATTTTAAATACATGCGTCTTTAAATAATATTACAATACATGTAAGAATAAATAGATAGTTTTCTTATTATTTTTACAGAAAAATGTAACAGTTTAAGCTCAAAATTGTTTGTTATAGTTGTGGAGTAAAATAGTCATAATATGAAATAGAATGTTTTGAATTTTTCCTAAATTTTGAAATAATTTGTTCAAAGCTATAACAGCATTTATTGAAGTTGTTTTGTGTGTATTAAATGTGCATTTGTTCATAAGCTCTGTTAGTTCTGAATGTTTGCAGTATTTGGATGCATAGAAACAAAGCATGGTTATTTTTGTCGAACAGGCGTGATCAGCAGTGTAAGCCTATAAAGGTATTATAAAATTGATAATGTGGCATAATTAAGTCAGAACATCATTGCATGATGGATCACATTTAAAGTCCTATTGTACAAGGCACCATTAGCAACATGAAGTAAGTAATTAGGTCTTATGAACATGCCACATCCATTACATGTTGACATTTCAATAATCATATTGCAGAAATACCATTATGATCTTTCCAGCTGAACCATATTACGACATGTATACTGCTTATGCAGTATTTTGCAGTTCTATAGCTCATCTATTTTTGTAAAAAAATTATGAGCTATTGTCATCATCCGTGTCGGCGTCCGGTTAAGTTTTGCGTTTAGGTCCACTTTTCTCATAAAGTTTCAATGCTATTGCATTCAAACTTGGTACACTTAGTAACTATCATAAGGGGACTGGGCAGGCAAAGTTAGATAACACTGGCTTGCATTTTGACAGAATTATGTGCCCTTTTTATACTTAGAAAATTGAAAATTTTGGTTCAGTTTTGTGTTTAGGTCCATTTTATTCCTTAAGTATCAAAGCTATTGCTTTCATACTTGCAACACTTACTAACTATCATAAGGGGACTGTGCAGGCAAAGTTATGTAACTCTGACTGGCATTTTGATAGAATTATGTGCCCTTTTTATACTTAGAAAATTGAAAATTTGGTTAAGTTTTGTGTTTAGGTCCACTTTTTTCCTAAAGTATCAAAGCTATTGCTTTAATACTTGCTAACGCTTACTAACTATCGTAAGGGGACTGTGCAGGCAAAGTTATGTAACTCTGACTGACATTTTGACGGAATTATGGGCCCTTTATACTTGAAAATTTGGTTAAGTTTTGTGTTTTGGTCCACTTTACCCCTAAAGTATCATAGATATTGCTTTCATACTTGGAACACTCGCAAACTATCATAAGGGGACAGTAAAGGACAAGTTGCATAGCTCTGGTTGTCATTTTTACGGAATTATGGCTCTTTTTTTACTAAAAAACTTTGAATATATGGTTACATTTTGCGTTTAGATCCACTTTACTTTTAAAGTATCAAGGCTATTGCTTTCAAACTTCAAATACTTTCATGCTATCGTGAGGGTACTGTACCTGGCAAGTTGAATTTTACCTTGACCTTTGAATGACCTTGACCCTCAAGGTCAAATTTTTAAATTTTGCTAAAATTGCCATAACTTCTTTATTTATGATTAGATTTGATTGATACATTGACAAAACAACTCTTACCTGACATACCACAATAGACTCCAACCCCCCCCCCCCCCCCTCAATCCCCCCCAATTTATTTTTTAAAGATCATCTTATAAATGACCACCGCACCCACACACTATAACCCCCCCCCCCCTTGGAATCCCCCCTTCCCCCTCAATCACCCCCAATTTTTTTTTTAAAGATCATCTTATAAATGACCACAGCACCCTCACACTATACCCCCCCCACCCCCACCCCCACCCCAAAAAAAAAAATTGTATTGCCCCGGTAGGGTGGCATATAGCAGTTCAACTGTCCGTCAGTATGTCAGTCAGTCTGTCCGTCCGTCCGAAATAAAACTTTAACATTGGCCATAATTTTTTCACTATTGAAGATACATGTAGCAACTTGATATTTGGCATGCATGTGTATCTTATGGAGCTGAACATTTTGAGTGGTGAAAGGTGAAGGTCAAGGTCATCCTTCAAGGTCAAATGTCAAATATATGGCGTCTGTCCATCAGAAAACTTAAACATTGGCCATAACTTTTTTGATATTGAAGATAGCAGCTTGATATTTGGCATGCATGTGTATCTCATGAAGCTGCACATTTTGAGTGGTGAAAATTCAAGGTCAAGGTCATCCTTCATGGTAAAAAAAAAATATAAATTCAAAGCGGCATTCTCATGCAGCTGCACATTTTGAGTGGTGGAAGTTCAAGGTCAAGGTCATCCTTCAAGGTCAAGGTCATCCTTCAAGGTCAAAGGTCTTTTTTTTTTTTTCAAAGCGGCGTTCTCATGAAGCTGCAAATTTTGAGTAGTGAAAGTTCAAGGTCAACGTCATTCTTCAAGGTCATGGTCATCCTTCAAGGTCAAAGGTCAAATATAATAATTTCAAAGCGGCGTTAACATGAAGCTGCACATTTTGAGTGGTGGAAGTTCAAGGTCAAGGTCATTCTTCAAGGTAAAAAAAAAACGTTTTTTTTTCAAAGTGGCATTTTCATGAAGCTGCACATTTTGAGTGGTGGAAGTTCAAGGTCAAGGTCATCCTTCAAGGTCAAGGTCATCCTTCAAGGTCAAAGGTATTTTTTTGTTACAAAATTTCAAAGCGTTCTTATGAAGCTGCACATTTTGAGTGGTGGAAGTTCAAGGTCAAGGTCATTATCAAGGTCAAGGTCATCCTTCAAGGTCAAAGGTAAAAAAAATACAAAATTTCAAAGCGGCGTTCTCATGAAGCTGCACATTTTGAGTGGTGGAAGATCAAGGTCAAGGCCATTCTTCAAGGTTAAGGTCATCCTTCAAGGTCAAAGGTAAAGAAAAATAATTTCAAAGCGGCGTTATTATGAAGCTGCACATTTTGAGTGGTGGAAGTTCAAGGTCAAGGTCATCCTAAGGTCAAAGGTAAAAAATTAATATTTCAAAGCGGTGTTCTCATAAAGCTGCGCATTTTGAGTGGTGGAAGTTCAAGGTCAAGGTCATCCTTCAAGTTCAAAGGTAATTTTTTTTTTTTTTATTTCAAAGCGGCGCAATAGGGGGCATTGCGTTTCTGACGAACACATCTCTTGTTTTTTTCAAACATTGTTAAAAAAACAAATATTTATTTTTATTATTTTATTTTTGAAATACCGTCCAAGAATCCCCCCCCCCCCCAAATAAAATATTTTTTTTGCATTTTTTTGCATTTTTGGATGATAATGTAATAAGTGACCACACCCCCACACTATACACCCCTCTCCACTCCACCCCTCCCTCCTTTGTGATTGAAATTGACCAGTCGCCAAAGTATCGATCGCTCCGCCCACATTTTTCGATCAGCCAATCAGATATCGATTTTTCACACACCCCTCAGCAACGCTTATCTGGCTGCCATTTTGTCCGACAAACAAAGCGTGTTGTTCATATGGAATGGACGTAATTTTTAAGAGTTTACACAGATTTTATATCAAATGCATGATCATTACTGTTCGATCATTATTCAAAATTGTAGGTGCTTTACACACTTTATAAAAGGTTATTATGTTATCTTTATTTCTTGAACATATGAACGAGTAATGAGAAAACAAACACAATAAATAGTTTAACCACACCAGGTGCGTGTTCTATAAAACGTGTTATACCGTTTGATGCACAATATTATTAAGCAGTTTGGGCAACATAATAATTGCCACACGTGCTTATTAATCTCAGCGTCAATGATTAATAAATAACAGTATGTAGCGTGGATCTCAGAATGAAGGAACATTAATTTAAGGCATTGTTAGGTACTGTGCACAAGAAAAGAAAACTATTTAATTACTTAAATGATTTCCAATTATATATTTATTTTCTGTGGATCATAAACAAGGGAAACCATTATAAATTGTTAACTTAAATATTGTTTTAACTAAAGTAAAAACAACAAAAAGGTGATTTCAACGCGGCTTAGCCAGCTTAAAGCGACTTAAAATGTACGGCTTATAATACAACAACAACATTTCTAATACAACATATATTGATACGGGGGAAAATGTGAAAATTGCAATTAACATATAAGGGCCATCTTGTTATAAATAAGCAAATGCATAATATGCTAAATGTATTCAATTCGAATGTTCGTGAACAGCACCGTAATACCAACATTTCATATTTTGATAGTGAAATGTAACAGGTTCGCATTAAACATTAATGAAATAAAATGCATATAAGACTATCTGTTAATGAAACCACGAAATTAGGCCTGTATTAAATTATGGTTACAATAAAAATTTAATTTATATCTAAATAAAAAAAATCGGTGTCTTTTTAAAAATAACACAATAAACCAAAGATCTAAACATTTTTAATAAACAAAAAACCCATCATGATATGGATATGTCATTTGCATTTAATAAAAATATTTTCAAAATAATATATGAATAGCCACCGGGTTCACTGTCTGACGGTTGAATACAAGTTCAAATCAATATGAAATAAATGCTCATTTCATCAACTCCCTATATAATATGTATAAGAAACGTTTCTGATAGTCAGTCTGCCGTTAACTCATTTATTTTGATTACGCCATTTCTCTCTAAAGTATTTATGATTGTATTAACGTTTTACAAAGCAGTTTTGTTTAGTGTGCGGCTTTAATAATTTATATTATAGAAAAGAGCAAAATACATCATTACAAATATAGAATTTCCCTCACGTAACCCGCTATAATTGCGATCTGCTTGTCGGAGTTTTCTAATCACTAGACCACGTGATTATGTGGGCGGAGCGATCAATAATTTGGCGACTGGTCAATTGAGATAGGTCCCTGCACCTTTAAAAAGAAAAATAGATGAGCGGTCTGCACCTGCAAGGCGGTGCTCTTGTTTTTTATTTTACACAATGAGGAAATGAAATATCTAAAAAAACAAATGATAAATTATTATTTTTTTCGTAAGTTTTTTATTGTATTCAACCCAGTCTTTGTGTTAATTGAATGTTGATGTGTTGCATATTGTCTGTTAAAGTACTCATTTTTGATTTCATAAAAGTTATTGTCAATTATTATATCAATTTGAGGTTTTAATAAATTTTCTGCATTTTTTTGCATTTTTGGATGATAATATACAAATATTTAAAACTATTTCTGCAAAGCATGTTTATTGTGATTATTTCATATTTATTAGGACACTCATAAATATGTCACAAGTTAGACTGTGTAACAAAAAATCTTGTTTAGTAACCTTTGTGTTACAATATAGGGAAAAAATGTTGTTTAATGTTCACTGTTATAAATAATAATGTTTAGTGTTTGTTAAGTTGTGATACCTTTTTTAAACAGCATTATAAAATATATAAACTGGCAGAGGACTGTTTGCTAGAGGAACATACAACACAAATCTATATCATATTGTTGAATTGCACGTTTATGAAAAAGAAGCTAAAATGCATAGAAATTAGCATTTTTTTCTTAAGTTTTTATAAACTTTACGGATTTTATTACTTTCAAGTCTATGTTTTTTTTCAAATGCAGGACCAATAGCCATAGAAAATATTTCATGTGAAATTGCCAAGAAAATATGTGTATTTAGCCGTGTTAATGTTTCAGATGTACTTCATTGCATAATTATTGTTTTAATTTTTGACTGGTTTAGATTGGGCAAATTAATAACCCATCCATCGGGAAAATGGACAAATATGGAGAATATATAAATATGAAAATATGAAGATTTTGCTTATAGTTTTATCAAACGTTTATTTCATATTAAAACTGTGTATTATGAACAATATTTGAAGTGACCATAATTGATAATTATTGGAAGTAATTATGTGTTTTTGGTTTCATTGATAACAAAAAAAAAACTGGACCCAAAATAGCAGGCCTCCAAAATGTAAAATTTGTTTTCATATGCTCTTGTGGATGAAAATCCCTAGCCAAGTTTTACATAAAAATGTTAACAAAAGGTTTAAACGGCTTTTGTTTCATAAATATTTAAATAAGAAACAGTTGGAAATGTAAAGAATTCACAGAAATGTTTTTTCTGTAACAAAATGTTTGCTCTCTGACAAGTTACTAGAAACAATTTCAATTAATTGTACAGATACTTAAAATTGGTTATTATAATATTGTTTATATACTTTTTAAAATTTGTTTGTAGTTCTGTAAATATACACATAACTTTCATAAATTGTTATATACAGAGCTCTAGATAAGAGGCGAATCTGCGTATTTACGCATTGAAAAAATGAAAAAAACGCATTAAAAATCGGCCCAGTACGTAACAAAACGCTTTACAAATCTTGGTTCGTATTTTAAATCGATTAAAGTGCGTAACCGGTTTAACAATAATCCAGTTAAGTTTTTTAGTGTAAGGTAACCTTTGAATCAAAAGAAAGTCAATCAAAATAAGCTTGTAATAAAAATGACGGCAAATCATGTTTGTGGATCGAAAAGGGACGTTTTAACTTTAAGCAACTTGCGGGAATATTTTTAAAGAATGTCTGTTCATATCGTCTTTTTAACTATATTCTGTTTGCATTTAAAAATATAAATAACAAATAATAATACTATTTCTAGATTAAACACGCCTTTTACTTTTTCCGTTTTCTATAGAAATGGAAGAAACCCCTTAAAGCGGGTATATACGATCTTGTCAAATATTTATTAATTAATATAAAATGTGTTAGAAACTTATTATACATATATTTCAATATAAACTAAAATAAAAGTTAAGAAGAACATGTGTCGAAAAATGCTGAATAAGCCAGATATTTAATTCTGAAATCGAAAAAGGCTGTACAGCCGAATTCGCCAGCATGTATATCATGCATGTACGATGTGAGTCTAAATTTAGTTTAACGGTTCATTTGAAATTCCTGCAGCGATATCGATTCATACGACACACGAACACTTACTAAAAAGACGAATGCATCGGTTATTGTAGGAAAATAATTACGAATTATCTTCGTCACAATCGGCTCGGGGCGCTAATTTGTATTTGCTGTATTTTATGAAATTCGTTTTAAATGTATCATTTTTCTTGCATATTGTGTGTTATTATAACATATTTGTATCAATATTTTACAATTCAGCACATATAAAAATCGTATATACCCGCTTTAATATTCCTAACCGTTTATGGCTGAAACAAAGGAGTAAAATACGCATTGACAATAATATCAGGGGGTGAAATACCCTTTAGACTAAATCCTTATCTGGAGCTCTGGTTATATATATGTAGACTATACTTTTTGTAATTGCCAGTATAAAAAAGTTGTTTTACTTAGCGTTTATAAAAATGAGACATAATGTATGAAGCAACCATTAAATGAATACTTATAAAAAGGATTTAAAAAATCAAATAATACTGTATTTCACATAGAAAAGGTTATTTGTTGCATAATTTAGGTTGTCATTCAAACATTTCCAAACAAATCATGTCATTGGATATTTCACAGTGACACCTGAATTTGTTTTCCTGGCAACTCATTCAGTATGCAACACCTGCTTATCAGTGGCTTAAAATCAAAGACAATATAATATCCCTTTTAACAGGAGATGAGTAAATTAAATGAGCTTGACTCATTCTTTATGCTGTGTTGAATTTCTGAGTAAAAAATCCTGTGACATTTTGAACAGTATTGAAAGGGGAACAATAATAGGGTTTCACCCGCTGAAATTCATCGCTTTGACAAATTGACACATAGGTGTTATCAGGAATCTTTCAGGTTTAAACTAATTTTTTACACAGATAAGGCTGGTTTTATATTACACGAGAAATAACTTATTTTAAAAAATCACATAGACCATTAATTGTATCTGACTCGACACAAGAGGGTCAGTTATCTCAGATTTCACACTCGTGATGTTTATGTTGTCATAAAACGATAATTTGGAGTTTCTTTTAGTGTTTTCAAAGTTCTTGTGGCCTAAATTGGCCTATTTGCATTGATCTTGAACGCCAGATAAGTGGCCGTAAATTAATAAAATACATGCAGAAATCTCTTTGAATTGATAAAATAAATATAAAACAAATAACCCTTGTTATAAATCCAATGCAGGGTAGGTATAAATATATGTAAACGGCTCATAACAATTGAATAAAGTCTTTGCCATGACATATTAATTTCACTCAAGCATAATTAACAACATATTATCTCTAAATCCAGCTTTAATTGATTGGGTGACAGTAATTGTTTGAAAATCAATTGCCATCATCTGATTGGTGGGTTTAACTGCAGGCCTGTAATACAGTGAACTGCAGTGGGACAAAGTAAACTGATTTTAAGTGACTTCAATGAGCTGCCTCAAATGGCAGTAGTGTAAGGCTGTGACAGTATGGTATCATTAGAGTAGACGATAGTATAACCATAACCAATCTTAGCCAGAAGGCGATGACATTGGGACACTTTATGAGAGCATTTTAAATTTGGTTTAAAACCACAACTTGAAGGTGTTCTTTCGTCAAATCACATTGGATTGATAAATGCTATTTTATGTTTATTATACATTTTTGTTACAAAATTTTGTGAAAGTTGTAACTATACAAATATAAAGCAGTTAAGGATCTAAGGATTTTATGGACGAGTATATTAAGGTAATTATATATTTGTTTATAATGCTATTTAATTTATTTGTTCTTTAATTTGTTTTGTTGCATATAATTGATTAAAAACAAATATGGCACATTTTCTATCTGTTGTTTTTACAAATTAACTTTCTTATGCAAAGTTTATTAAACTTACTTCAAATTTACTGATACTGGATTATTGAAAAATACAGTGAGGTGATTTGTAATGTATGCATTTTTTAAGTGGTGTTACATTATTTATTGTTGCTTAATATCTTTTTAATCTTATTTTGTTACATTTTACTGTGAAATTTGATGATTGTTTTTCAACAGGTTTAACCTGAATTATTTTTTATCGGCAAGTAAGTTCAACATAACACAGCATTCACATGGTAACCATGGGGTGTGATTTACAAAGTTTGCAGTGAAAAAGGTTATTGTTTACTATTAAGCATTTATTGAAGATTATTCATAAAGAAATAAAAAAACAAAAAAAAACTTTGATATATTAATAATAATGATGATCATGATAATAATAATAATAATAATAATAATACAGGGGACTATATTATTGTTTGGTCAATATTTGTAGTTATAAAGTATTAAAAATGGGAAAATAAAATAAACAACAACATTGTTTTGGTAGCTGTATACAGTTTGACAATCTTTCACTTGTAAATGATTAATTTTTTATTGAATTTATCGAACAGATGAGATCTTGAAAGTATCATTCTCTGTATGTCGCTAGAGGTCGCATATTAATTGATATACATTTATTGTTAACTGCATGAAGCATTGTGACACGGAAATACAAGTCACTAAAGCCAAATAAACAAAACAACATGCCACATGCCATTATAAATAATTATTTACAATTAAACTTTACTGCTCTTGGTTTATATTTCATAATTTTTCAGACTGCAATAAAACAGTTATAAAACGGTCTGCCTTTATAGTAAAATTCTGCAATTGCATTCTCGACTATTGACATTGTAATAAAAGAACAGATGACTTCTTAATATGGACTAAAAATCAAAATGTTATCAGTTGTATTTATTATGTACCTGTTTTATATCATTCTTTGACAGCCATAATGTATGTTTTGCGTACAGATCACGCCTATACAGAAACAGTACATTACTCGACAGTTCATAAGTTGACCTTAGTTCTCTTGACAAATTACTCCTAATTGGTCTTTCATCGTTGTACTAATTGTAATGAAGATCATATGAATTTATAACAGTGGATTTTGGCAAATGAGTTCTGTGTTCATCTGATATTTTGTAAGTAGATGTGACCTTTTTACATGCCAGTCAAAGTGTAAAATGCTGTTGTTATTATATTGTTATGCTCACGGAAGTGTCCACAACATACACCTTTCATTTCTTACAAATAATTGTTGTATATTTTCTGTGTATGGGCCGCATCATGCGAAAATGGGTCTTAGATGTCATATGTGGCCAGCTGCAGTTTGGCTTGGGAAATCTGGTCATAAGGGTAACCATTTCTGCTATAAAGTGGTCTGGATTGACGCTGACTGTATATGGCATAAATCCATATAACATAACATATAGGCCTAAGATTCATTCCACAAACCATGTAAGTTATTTGCCAAAATATATAGAATATATTAAATGCAAACAAATCAGTTAAATAAATAAAACACTTGTATTTAAGTGTGCACTCAAGTTTGTGTACCAAATATTTACTGTTTTATAATATTAATTATTGTTATTTGTTTTTGGTTCTCAAACATTAAAAATGTTTCTTAATGAATTAAATTTTTAATAAAAATGTTAAATTGTATCATAATTAATGTATTAGCTTCATCAATTTAAATATAAACACGCATGAATATATAAATTTAACTTATCAATCCAGAATAAGATAAATAATCAACTCAAAACACACAAATTATCTTATTATTTAATGCTTTTCTGCTGTTAATATTTCCTTATTTAGCAGAGAAGCATTAAATAAGTAAGTATTTTATCACTTATTTTACTTTTAATATAAAGTTTAAATAACAAAAATGAAATAATTTGCATTTTTATAATTTTTGTATAACTAAGATATGATTCATCATGTCTATATTTGTTCGCTTTTTTGAGTGTCATGCCATTTGGAACCATGTCATAAAAGTAAAGATTAAAAGTTCCGCAACAATAACAGCACCCTAGGTTGCCATATTTTATCATTCCGTCAATGCCCTAAAGAGGATGATAGTATTATCAATTGATAGCCTCTTTTGGAATTAAATCAAGCTTAGTTGCAAAGTATTGCTTTTATTTAAGGGATAATTCCAAAGCATCTTAAAGCTTAATTATGCAATCAATTAATGATTGTTACATACATGTATTGAGAATATTAAATATTTCAATTGGCATCTGTCTGTTGAATACACCGATCTTTTCTTTTGAGAAATCTGCAATCTGACACCATGTGTTGCACATTGATTAAAAAACAGAACAAATGTACAGAATAAACCAGTGCCAAACTAAACATGACTTTTGACACGATTCCTTTTCTTAGAAAAACAGAGAAATGTTTAAGAAAGATCAGGTAATGGCAATCAAAACCACTTAATGTATTAATTAATCCATATAGTGTAATGTGTATTTCAGTGATAATGATATTTCATGCTTTAATCATTACATGTAGTTTTTACCATTATATTTTATGTTTGGTTTTTTATATTTTGATACCAAACACGTACACAGCCAGATGACCTGTACAATTCGGGTCATAATATAAAAAGTGTAGTTTATTCCTGGAAATAATCGGATATTACTAGCAACTGTATATCAAACTATTGTACAAATTATGTTATCATAAATGTTTCTTTACTTTGTCTCCAAACATGTTAGTGTGGCATCAGAAAGGTGTTAATAAAGAGACAGTAAAGTTTCCTGGATGATAAGACCGATTGGGATAATTCTATGACAGACTTGTTCAATTTACATACAACACTTTTATCTTATGGGATACAGTCTACAGCAAATAGTACCATAGATAGGATTTGATCATAGCCGCTTTGTAAAATTAAGCCACAAGTGACAAACAAAAAGTTGGGCCAGTGTTTGACGCTTTTATTACCTGTAGCTAATAAATTGATAAGTGACATTTGGTGTTAGATGTTTTGGAATTATATATAAGGGATGATTTTGTCGTAATTTTTAAAGTGCATCAAAATTACAAGCATTGATGATTTATTTTAATGGAATAATATGATAATGTGAGTAGTTTTGTTGTCATTTGTTTAAACATGGACATAAAAAAAACACAACATAAACTTATTTAAATAATTATGCCATTTTTGTTTGCATTTTAATATGATTTTGTTAAAGAATTGTTATTAAAAATTATATTGTTATACAACAATAAAAAGTTGTAAAATAATCACCATAGAATACAGGAAGTCTTATTCCAAAAATCTTCGAGGATGATATACTTTCATACATCTTTTCAAGTAACAGGAAATATGTCATGCAAGTAAAATATTGACAAGAAATTTAGAAGCCTTGATTTTTTTATGATCCATAGAATTTACTCCATTATTTTCCTAAACCCTTTACAAGGAGTCTTTATTTTCGCAAACAGTAAACAGGCCCATAAAAACAGTCTGAAGAAGTAGTACAAGAGTTTGTTTAATGATATCAATATTTGTGCGCAAGGCTTACTTTTCCTTTCATGTTTACAGATTTGTTAATCGAGGTGGATTCTTTTGAACTATTGCACAATTAAATGCTAAGTCAATATTTTGATAGCTTTTGCAGGTTATGAGCGATCATAATTTTAATGAGCTGAGGTTGTAAATGGCTTCTTTTGTACATTTGAATTGCATCTATACTAAAGGCAGCTCATGGGTCTGTAATGTTTTAGGTTTCCTGTTTAAATAGAGCTCTCAAGCTATGAGCACAATATTTCTGAAGGTGTTTTCATGTTATGCTTACCTTCTTGTATAATTTGTCTATGGTTAACTTATTTAGTGGATTTGTTTTAATACTGCAATAAATTTTCATCAGCAGCATTATAACTTTAATGCCTTTTTTTATTAAATTTTGTTATTTTAAGAGACACAAAAATAAATTATTTTGTATATATACAAAACAAACAACATCCATTAAAATACATCTTTAATTCATTGTTATTTATACTTTGATATATGCACTTTTTTATACTGATTTAATTGCCATCCAAAAGAAACCATATGTTAATATCCTCATTGCCTTAGGCAGCAAAAATAAAACAAAACAACCGTCATCTCCTTTTAATGCTCTTTCGATTTTGATTTTGAAGGAAAATGATCTATCCAGAGGGTAAGAATTATAAATGCGATGAAAGGTTATCAGTTTGTGCCTCTCAATTAACTGTTTCAATATTTATTTCAGGGAAGGGAGAAACAGTCACCAATTACATCAATGAGAAAAGAAATGTATTGCAGTCCATACAAGAAGAGAAATCTACATATACAGTTGTGAAGGTTCTCTTAACTGTAATTTGAAAGTTTAAATCAGGACAGTGTTGAAATTATAACACCTTATATAATTTGAACATTATTATGATTTATAATTTTATACAGAAGTGTATTGAAGAAAAAAGGATGGATTGTTATTTATAGAGAAAGAAAACAAATCAAGAAAGAATGAGTTATATAGTAAAATTGCTCAATACCATTGGAAAAGAAAAAGAAAATGAAATTTCTATGCAGAGAATTGACACTGTCAAGCGATTGGGCTCAACACTTTTGTCAGTTTGAAATTAGAATGTGCAATCGAAGATAATTGAGGGCAACGGGAAAGGCTTCAATTTTAACAAGTGTGAAATAAATAAAATGCCCTCTGTGGATGTTTGAATTGGTGATTGGCCTATTAAAGTCTTGAAAGCTACTTTGTAATGGTTTAATTGAATTCTCTGGATTTCGTTTAATCGACTGAAGAGGGCTTCAGATATTCTGAAGTAAAGTAATAAACAGGCTTTGAAAAACAATCATTGACACAGACCTCACAAAATTGAGATAACTTCGCACTTTGGAAAAGAAAACAATTGCTCTCTTTAATGATTCAACAGGTACCTGTATGAAAGTGCAAAACTAGGGGTGACAATTACCCTATGATTAAACATCAAATGAGATTGTAAGATAAGTAGTTGAAGATCTTTTACATGGACCGTCTTTGAAAAAAATCACCCAACAATGGAACCAGCAGAGAGTCTATCATGTTTTGTGTGTGTGTTTGCCTACCTCATCAACCTATCTGAAAATACAAATGTGAATTATGCCATCCCAGAAGGGTGGGCTCCAAACAGGCTTATCGGTAATGTGGCTGCTGACAGCAAAATCAGAGAAACTATGAGTGAAGAAGAATTTAGGAATCTTCAGTATTATTTTTTAAACATAGAGGACAAGAATTTGCAATATTTTGCTATTGATTCTAAAACCAGTGACTTGACTATCAATAGATCAATGGACTGGGAGACAGTCTGCAAATTTTCTACATCCTGGTCCTGTCCCATCTCCATAGACATTGGCACAAAAGAAAAGTTCCTAAAAATCGTAGTGATAATTGAGTTAATCGATGTTAATGATAATGCTCCATCATTCAGATCAGCGTCTTTAAATATGACATTTTCTGAGTCTGATGTGATTGGAACTTTAAAACCTCTGGATCGAGCCACTGATTTGGACACTGCAAATTTTTCTGTATCTCATTATCAGTTGGTGCCTGCAACCATTCCATTTCAAATCCAGGAAGGATCAAACGATGAATTCAATCTTGTTCTGAATAGTTCACTAGACAGAGAGAGCATTGCTTTTTACACATTTGAGCTTTTTGCTTTTGATAAAGGGAATCCATCTAAGAACGGAAGCGTGACAATTAACATAGATGTAGAAGATGCCAACGACAACAGACCAAGATTTACTCAAGAAAAGTATGAAATTACTATTAATGAGAGTGTTGCAGTGAATACAACCATCATTAATGTCACAGCAATGGATCTCGACATTGGAGACAATGGGAAAATTGTTTACAGCATAAGTCCAGACCAGGCCCCTGAAATATTGCAAACTTACACCATCAACACTTCAACTGGGGAGGTTTCTGTAGTGAAAAATTTGAAGTACACTTCATCACAGCCTATAAAAGTTAAAATTCTTGCCACTGATTTTGGCAAGCGACCGTTGTCTTCTTCAGTGACTTTGATAGTGACGATTGAAGATTCTATTAATGTTCAACCGGAAATCTCCATTAATCTTCTATCTAGCTCGGGACAGGCACAGGCTACAGAGTATGCGTCTGTTGGAACTGTTGTTGCCTTCATCATAGTTAAAGATCAGGATGGGGGAAGGAACGGAGAAGTGGAGTGTACAATAAACAATTCTCATTTCCAGCAACAGTTGTTTGCGTCTGGGGAATATAAAGTTGCTGTCAAGACATCTCTTGACAGAGAAACAATAGCGCTGCATAATGTTACCGTCATTTGCCAGGATAATGGTATTCCAAGGTTGACTACTATGGCTAGTTTCACTGTCAGTGTTACTGATGAAAATGATAATGCTCCAAAGTTTTCTAAGAGTTCTTACGAGGCCATCTTTCGAGAAAATAATCAAGTCGGGTATGTTGTTAAGCAGGTGGATGCTGTTGATGCAGATGCTGGAAATAACTCTATAGTTTGGTATTATATTGATCCCAAGGATCGATCTGTCTTTGACATAAATTCCAAATCAGGTCTTATAACTGCTGCTCAGCAATTTGATAGAGAAACAACTGATTACTATGAGCTTGTTGTAACAGCAGTGGATTCAGGAAAGCCCGCAATGTCATCTTCTGTGACAGTTGTGGTGAAGATTGAAGATGTAAACGACAACAGTCCAGTTTTTGATAAAGCCCGTTTTGAATATTACATTCCTGAAAGTGATGTTAAAATTGGCTCATCTTATGAAACAGTTCTGGGTAAAATAACAGCCAAGGATAAGGATATTAATGGAAATGGGTTTGTTCTGTTTAGTCTGGTTGGCAATTTCTCTGAAATGCCGTTTGACATACTACCTGATGGGACTCTGAAAACAAAAAGTACTTTGGATAGGGAGCAGCAAGAAAAATATGACTTTCAGGTCATGGCCATTGACCAAGGCGAAGATGTCAGGAGAAGTAGTGTTGTGAATGTTACAGTGCATGTGACAGATATCAATGACAATTTTCCATTTGTTATTTTTCCAAATGAGGAGAATTATGTGAAGACAATTACATACCTTATGCCTGTTCAGACTCAGGTGATGAAGGTTGAAGCAGCCGACTTGGATTATGATAAAAATGCTGATCTCACGTTCAAAATCACATCTAGAAATGATTCACAGGCCTTTGAAATTGGCCGCCAAGGAGAAATTTACGTTGCTAGGAGATTGCAAGAAAGTGATGTAAATTTATTCTTTCTGGACATAAACATTTCCGACCAGGGCGTTCCTCCAAAATCCATATCCAAAGTTGTGTACATTGATGTGTTGGCTAAAAACTCTTCAGCCCTTGCTACGACAGGCAACAATGATAATCAACAAAATGTTATTATTGCTGTTGTGGTTGTAGTCGTGACGCTGTTAATCGCAGCCTCAATCATTGTGGTCATACTAGTTATCAAGCGTTGTGACTTCTCACGTAAGAAGTATGTGGACTCCAATGGAAATGTGAGCCATGTGAACCCTTCTGAGTCTCCGATAGTCTCCAATGGCAGATTGTCTCCCCCTGTGACGAAGAACATCTACCAAAATGGCCTCTTGCACACCATCTTGCCAAGTCATCAAACCATTATTCCAAATGGAAAACAACCTAAAGATGTCAGTTTTCAGGTATGTAGAAGAAAAACGTTGTTTTTGATCATTTTGTTTTGGAAATGTTGAATTCCTACTTGTATACTGTTTCAAAGCAAGGAGATGTAATTTTCATCTCATCATGATATTTTTTTGGTGTTTAACCAATACATAAATATGAATGAGGATTGATTTATTTAACATATTAACCAGAAATTGAAGTTTGTTTACTTCAATGTAATTGATAACATCCAAGTGCAAGACGATACCAACCTGTATACTTCTATTTGTTCCAAAAACAATAACTGTTTTAAAGTGGTTTAATTGTTTTGAAAATTTTGAAAGATTTAATATACTCAATTAAAGCTAGGTTTTCAATTATTTCCAAATGGAGTAAGTATGGATGAAATAAGGATTGAGCGCCAGCAAATGAGCGCTTTTATGTTTTTGAGCCCTGTGTTTAAGGCAATATAAATTATTGTAAATTTTTAAAGATGAGTAATTTCAAATTTTACCTGTCACTCTTCTGTAAAATTTAAGTGTTACCAGAAATTCAATGGATTAAATCAGATACAGTCCTACTCAATGATTAGGATAATAACAGATTTACAAGTGGCATCATGTTTTTAAATTACGGTTTAAATAATCGCTTTAAAACTAACGCTTTTGTATGACACAAGTCCTTGATAGATTATTGGTAAAGTGGACCTGTGTGTTCCCCATACACTGAACCTTGAAAGTCAAATTTGTTATCTCTGCTTTTCATCATGCCTTTTGATCAACAATAATAAATTATTTCATTCTTTTGTAAAGTCATGATGAATTATTTCAATATAGCGTTACTTAATTGAATACCTAGTGAAGACTTCACACGTTTGACATCCTGTGTGTTGTCTTATAAATTGTGTTGTTCATGTCAAGGTAAACGTAAAAAAAAAATAATTCTTGATTTTTTGATCATGCGACCCTCATATTATTTTCCTTGATTGAATATAAATGACTTGTTTTCAATAGTTGAAAACACTTTTAATATTTCATAATATGTTTTATTCCGGGATATGAATTGTTTTGATTACAACTCATTATTATAAAAAAATACCACAAACATAAATGAACCTATGATATATTACCTGTGATATATAAAAATAATGAAGAAAATGCTCTACCATCATCACAAATTTATTTAAAGGAATGAAGCAATTGTTATGGAAAGTAAAGTAATTTTCATAAAAGAATAAGGCGGGGACAAAGACCTGATTTATAGGCGGAACAAATCATATCTTTCTGTTAGTCTGAGTGTAAGTTTTTGTGAAATCATCTACTGATGTTAAATAAAAATTGATAGTGTTACTTTAATCTAGAAAATGAATTAAAAGTAACAGGTGCAAATTTTGGAAAGGATCATAAGTTCAACCATATTAAATATAATCAGCTCTTTATTCGGATTAGGTACTGCTTTAAATTCTGATCTTGAAACACTAAACCTTGTACCGCAGTTTTTCAAGAACCTCAATGCATCCTGTCTGTTTTACAATAGTTTGGGGTAAATTTGGATCATGAAAGTTTAAAAAACTAAAAAGATATCCATGGCCATCTAAGTAATAATTGATATAATAAGTAATAAACTTGAAACAACATAAAAAGAACTGCATAAGTCTTTTGAAATGAGGTCTTCTTTGAAACCAAAATTCAACATTATATTTTAATGGGAAGTTCAGATTATTTTGGTGTCAGAGGTTACGCCGCGTGATCAGAAAAAGAATGATTTAATGGTTTTAATGTGTTGATCATGATGAATTTGACGCTAGCTTACAGTTTAACTGATTAAAAAGGCGAGAAGACATTGATAAAACAGGCATAAAATGAAAGAAGTTCTGGCGGTGAACTTTTCAAAATTAAAAGTTTGCCTGTCACATGTTTGATATATGGGCTGTGAAATTCGCCAAGGATTCTTTTCAGTCAAAGAAGGACTTTGGAAAGATTAGGGCTTGGAAGGCATATGATGCTTAATGTAATGGAAGATTATTAAACCGCCCTCTCGTTTATGATCGACTTATCAGGTCAAACAAAATTAATGGGCGTTTTGCCCAGTGGTGTTTAATATTTGGAGTGGATGATCAGGCAACATGTTCCCTGCATAATTGTGTCCAGTTTTTGTAATTGTCTGCCAGTATCGCTGGCTTTCTTCCACTCTCTTGAGTTTCTTCTAAAGAGCATGTAGGTTAGGTGTAGGGTTGTGTTTTAATCATGTTTCAAGACGATTTTTTGACATTTTTATTTGGTGTGATACAAGGTTGTAAATATGGTAACAAGTGCTCTCAAATCAATTACTATGACAACGCTGCTCTTCCTTGTATGCAGCTTGACTCTTTTGTGATATACTGTAGTATCATAAACAATATAATTGAAGACCTTATGCTGACGAACAAATATTGTGAGCCATATTTGATATTACTATTAATATTATTAAAGTGCTGGAAATATGATGCTTTTTTGTCTTATACAGAATTAGAATAACCAATTATAGTACATGCATATTTTTCTTGTATATAAACGTTTTATTCATTTATATTTGTATTGGTGAATAAACAGGTACAATCTTATCTTATGGTGTAATTTACAGTTTTTGAAAAACAAAACAAAACAAATTTTTGGTAGATTTTCCTTTTTGTATGTACCTGATTCAAACTGACACATTTGAAATATCTTACACACAATCCTTTTAACAGCTCAAGCAATAAATGGCTAATTATTTCCCTGTTTCCTTATTATTAAAATTGAATTGGCGACTGGTATTTCACTTTTGAAGTTGAAATAAAACAATAATGTTGAAATGTGTTGCTCGAGGCGGCTAGATTGGTGACAGAAACATGTATTAATTTGACATCAGGGATGACTGATTGACAAAATATTTGAGGTTAGTACATTATGTAATATTTTCTTTAATAGCAATGTTTCTCTCATGCTGTATTCATATTAAGTTACTAAAGAAACATGTATTAGCCAATAATAACAAGTTTGTGACTTTTTGAAGACACAGTCTTAAACCGAGTGGCATTTTATAGTTAGATAAAACTCATTTAGTTGTTGATTAAAATATTTTTCATTTGTCATAGAGTGTGTTTGATAAGTATGGTCAAATAAACATAATTTATGTAACCATATTTTCTTTTTTCACAACAGTGAAAAGAAATAAGATATTTCTCATGTAATATATTTAAAAGAACAAAACTGATTTTGAAGGACAGGTCAGGGTAGATCCAGAGAGACTGCGCTGTTTGATCAATTTGTTGCTGCCTTACTTATGAATTTGTACGCTCTATATGTTTCATTTTAACTAGTGTCAGTTTGTACAATACAGGTTAATCAGGTTCCCGGTGTTGTTGGTGTATTGAACCGAGTCATCACACTCATAATCTTTGTGCATCATGTAACAATTACCATTTCCAATAGCATTTGTAGATAAACAGTGGATAAATATGGAAGCCCAAGGGGTGTCGTGGGATAGTTATTTGTTATCAGCAATGAATGTTTCAAAGGTCTGCAGTTACAATTTAAATTTGCATGCAAATTTGCATGAATTGTTTTGACATTTTTCAATTTTTTGTGTGGTGAATAACCGGTATTGTTAATGTTAATTTTCTTATAGTGGTTGCTGAAAATTAAATTCTATCTTTTGTAATTTTCACACACTTTAACATTTCTAGTTATTATACACCTAGTTGCAACCGCACATATTAAGATGGATTATGATCAGAACTACAAGTTTGACCTCTAATATAAATTATCATAAATGCAAAATGCTTGCAAACGCAATCACATTTGTCACATGATGTCATTTTTTTCATTTTACAATTTGAGCTCATTGTCTTCTTGTTTCAGCATTAGACAATTTTTCATTGATGGAGGTCAAATACTGTTCAAATCTTCAATTTAGCAACTGGTTTATGTTAGATTTAGTACTTTCTAATGCACTGACAGCATTATCAAGTGGCTTTGCTTTTCTTATAACCAAATGATGACCTCAGTTGTAGGCGAAGTCCTACAGACCAATGAAAACTGTAGTGTATAGTATTTCTCTTTATTCAAGACATACATTTTTAAGAGCTCTACATTAAGTTGAAATACAAAAAGTGTACTTAAAAGATGATGGTTATGATGATTCAATAAACATCATATCATGTGTGTTAATTAGTAAAATTTTACTTGTTTACTAATACATGTATAATATACAAATGTATTTTAATTATGGCTGAACGAAACAATTGATTTGTCAATGCTTGTCACAATATAGTAGAGGAAACAAATGCAATCATGGTTTTCAATATAAGTGGTCTTATGCAATTTGGTATAAGAAACAAATAAAAAGAATTAAAGGCTTAGCCACTGTTTTGGAAGCTACTTATGAGAGGAAATACAATGACTTTAGCTACTAATCTGCTGTTCTTGGATTAGCTGCACACTTCCATGAGATTATCCCATATTCCTTTCATTAGCTAATCCTATAATCTCTGCAGCCCACATAATGTGAGCAAAGTTTCAATAACATATAGCAACAATTCATGTTGTCTGGTACTTACGCAAATTGTCGACCACAGAATTACATTTTATTATAGTTACATCTCATGCTAAAAGACAAGATTAAGCTATTTGATATTGATAATATATTAATTACATAGTCATATCAACTAGGTTTCAAAATATTATTCCTTTAAATAGATTTATACATTAAACTTTTATTCCTTCATTATAATTACCAGTAGTTAGCCTTTAATTGAACTTGTCTTCCTTGATTTTATAAATATACAAATCTTTGTAAAAAAGGTGATGACACATTGTATGATGCTGATGATGACAAGTTAAATTGGTGGCCATTTAGCCCGTCACCATTCTAGACCCTGCAGGATATCGGGTTCAAATGGTCAAAGCTGACCACCTCAGGTTTCAAGCCCACCAGTTTCACATGGTGTCTCAATTAAGTAATTGTTTGATTACAAAATTGTGTTTCTCTCGGTCAAAGTCACCTCTAGTTTCGATGCAGGTATTTTATTTCAGTGAAAAGGAGCAAATAACATTAAATTGGTTTATTGAATTTGCTAAATTGAAATATAAAGGCAGCCGTGGGCATCCATCATTGCAGGCTAGTCACAACACTTTTAATGTAGTAGGGTGGCAGTGTATAGTTTGAGTGTCATCAAGTGAATGAATGACTTCTCTTCAAATTATTTGGTGATTGATTATGATGCATTGCTTCATGATTTAACAAGTTGTTATTAAGAAGGTTATATTAATTTCCAGATGTTTAACATGTAGAACATTGAGATCCATTTTGTTGATTTTTGTCTCTTAAGATGTTAGCAAGCATTCAAATATTTTATACATGTTCATGCTTTGATGTACTTTTAGTTGCCTAAAACAAAAAGCAACACATAAGTAATTAGTTCTCAATAGAATGTTAATATTATAATAGTTTATACTGAGTATTAAGAAGCCAACTGTAATGATTAGTGGGATTTAAAAAATAGTTCTTTGTTGGCTTATAATGAAACACCCGCAAGAATAGACTTCCTTTAAACAAAATTACCATAAAAGCAGAACTTGTCATCCCAGATTCACCCCTAAGGACTGCTCTTGCATTAAGCCCTGTTTTTCCAGAGTGCAGCTCATATATATTTGTGTCCTGCAGTTTAGAGAGTCAGGTTAATTGATAAAGAAGAATATTTTAGAAATGACAGTTACTTAAAGCTTGAATAAGAAACTATTGTAATGGTTATCAAAATATTACAGATTGTTATACAACAGTTATGTTGCAAAAAATCCACCCAGTCATTAAAAGTGTAGTTTATGTTGCAAGTCACTACATGTATCTCTGCATATCACATAGCCACTTTTCATCTGTGATGCAGTCTGGTAGGTGTCTAGTTGCACACTTGTGACTTGTGTTTAATATGGTAACAATTAAAACAAGAAATATCTTTAAAAAAGATATACGGCGTTGATTGTGGTTGGAGTTTATGGAAGGTAAAGATTTAAATGAATGAGATCAAGGATAGCCAATATCTTTTTCTGTGCAGTTTTTAGCTGCATCAAACGCAGTACGGGATGTTACGCGGAGTTTTCGCGGCTTATTTTACATTATAACATATTGCTGGTCATAAACCTATAGATACAAAACAGAAAACCAAAGTCAACCAACCACATGCGAAGTCTCCGTACATATTTTAAATATGTATACGCGCGTTCTTCGTACAAACCTGTTTGAGTGGTTTATCGGGCATTGCTACGTGTATTTGATTCGATAACTAACAGTATCGAGAATCATCGCGCTCATACTTAATACATTATTTAGTCAATATGATGCAATAATACATTAGTTAATATGATGGAATAATTCTTGTTAATTAATTAAAAATAATATTTATCATGGTATTGTTGAAAACACATTAAGAATCTATTATTGACATGCCATAAAATAATATCGCTGGATATCTTCATTTAACATCTTTCTGGTCTAAAGAAAATTCCAGTTCACCTAGAACACGCTATAGCGTCTTTATTATATAACGATTATGTTACTGACCGCGAACTCCGATCAGCACATAAGGTCTGACCTGTATATAAACTCTGACATTCAAACACACTAACCGCGAACTGACCCCTTATACCTCGTGGGTTGAAATGCAATGCATTAAAGTGAGGCATCGCTTCCACTGATCTTTATACTTTTACATATAACATGTTGACAGGAATATGGAAGTCAGTACTAAATATGAGAACATGGCCTTTAAGTACACAACGTTCTCGCGCTGGGAAATCCTCTGAAAATAAAAGGTGCATGCACAAACTGTATTGATGTCGAGATTGAGTGTAAAACTGTTCTATCTATTAGGCCTTTTTGTTAGAGATAAAACTGTTTCATGCTGAACACGCAGTAAAACAGTTCTACAAAGACGCGGACACGTTTCCAATGTTCTAGTGGTTTTATCAAATCAGCCAATGCAGTCAATGAAGTGTATTCATCTGTACTTGGCCGCGGGAAGTTTTATTTGAATTCTATTGGACGCTAACAAAGGTCACGTAAGGTGAAAAGTTGGCGTATACAGCTAACGCCGAAAAATACCAAATAATAACTTTGATAACTTTTAATACATACTATGGGATTGGTGGTTCACATTTTTGTTAGAGGAATGCAAAAAATGCATATCTGTAACACTAAAAGTTTTCTTTTATAAAAGCCAGCATGTATATATGTTTTAAAAATCATACATTGGAAGTTTTTGAAACATGTAAAAAAATATTGTTATATGTTTCACTTAAAATTTATCGAATTAATTTATTTTGCCTTAAACATCATAATAATAATATACTTACAACTTTACTCTTTCCCCCATAAGAAGCAAAGTGAAAATTGCTTTTGCAACCAGCATGAAACCAGAACAGCCCGCGAGTAACTCGCAGTCTGTTTAGGTTGTATGCTGTTTTCTGCGCATCAGTATCTAAGGCTTGGAAATGAAGCCTTTAAAATTTGAATCTAATAAGAAAGGTCTCTAATTAACTTGAACTTTCTGAGATTACAAATGCGACAAAATACGTATCTTAAGTGGTAAAGGGTTAAATATCATAATTATAATATACTGACAACTTAAATTCAGTTAAATACTCATTGTTTGTAGAATAGTTCACTCAGTGACTGTCCATGAAAGCTGAAAATCACACTGTTATTGCTGTTCAAAACTTTTAAATTTATTGCATCCAGTTGACTTTAACTCTGTGGGCTTCCCCATTAGTGTGCACATTACATTTACAAAAATGAATTTATGATTGGACTTAATAATGTTTGGATCTTAATTTCAATAGTGGTAAAGAATTTTTATGGCTCTGTAAATGCATAAATCTGTTCAGAGCGTGGCATTGGTGTGAATCCCACAAATGACATTCGGTTAATGTTAGGGTCAGGCTAACATAGGTGGAACGGGATGTCTTGGCTTTAAATTTTTGATGACTAATCAATAAAAAAAAACAAGACTATCAATTTTGTAAAGTAATATTTAAGGTTTATATATAAATTGATGAAAAGCTGATGTATGATCATTGAGAAATAATTGATTACATATAAAACCTAAGTTAAGCCCGAGATAAAATGAATCCATAAACAATAATATAGTATTTCAAATATAAACAAGAAAAGAAGAAAAAAGTAAAAATAACAACTATTAATTTTATGACAGCTTTGGCAGGTGTTGAATCTTCACATGCTCGCGTTTTTGGCATGGGGTAGATTTTGAAGATATTTACTTGACCATCATTAAAAATCAAAGCAAAATAAATGCATATGCTTTTAATTAAGCAAATTTTTCGGCGTAAGCTGTATTAAGCCAGCTTTTCACCCCGACTTGACCTTTGTAAGTGTCCAATAATACTCAAATAAAATTTCCCGCGGCTAGGTACGAATGAATACACTTCATTTATTCCATTGGCTGATTTGAGTATACCACCAGAACATTGGAAACATATCCGCGTCTTTGTAACACTGTTTTACTGCATGAAACAATTTTATCTCTAATGAAAAGGCTCAATAGATAGAACAGTTTTACAATCAATTTTCGACATAAATACAGTTTGTGCGTTCACCTTTTATTTTCAGAGAATTACCAGCGCAAAAGCGTTTATACTAAAGGCTATGTTGTCATATTTAGTACTTACTTGCATTGCATTTCAACCCGCGAGGTTTTGGGTCAATTCGCGGCCATTTGTGAAAGTCAGAGTTTATATACAGTTCATCACCGGAGTTCGCAGAAGGGGTTGCGATCATTGTGTTACACCGGTCTTACTGACAATAACGTAGTGACTGTAATGCATTGCATTCCAATCCGCAAGGTATCAAGGTCAGTTTGCGGTCAGTTGCAGAAATCTTTATATAAATGCCGTCTCGTAAACTTTGTGCACTTGAAGTCTGTTTTGATCAGAGAAATACTAAATAAAGATATTCGGTGATATTATTGTGGTATGTCAATCATCGATTTTTAATATGGTTTCAACATTTGCATGATAAGGACCAATTTTGATAAAATTAATTAGAAATATTTATCCATTTAGACCAGTTTATTAAGCATGAGCACAATAATTCACTATACTATAATTATGCAATTAAATAAGATTCGAGTATTGCCGGCTGACCTATATGCACTCGTTTATTTTCATGTTTCTTGTGTTTTTCGATTCTGTAAATATAGATATCTGAGTAATAATATCACATAAAGCAAAATAAGCCACGAAATCTGGCGCAACACCCCGTAATTGATTTGCTTATGATGTAGCTAAGAACTGCGCAGAAAAAAGGCATCCGCTACTTTTTATCTCATAGAGATAACTTTTGATCGTTCATAAACATCGACCACAATCAACGCCGTATATCTTTTTTAAAGATATTTCTTGTTTACATTCAAATGGTAAGCATTCATAATGATATTGATCAAGATGGAGGCTGTTTTAGCTTGGGCAGTGAGTTAGTGAAAATTACAGCAGTTTATTTCTTGGTGAACCTCAGTAAATTGCACATTTTGTGTCAGCAATCTTGCTTTAAACTTGACATTACTATTTCAAACAGAATTGCACTACTGTCATGAAAATGGGCAGTTATTGCATGTGTTTCATGTTCTTTTACGAGATTCGTGAAACAAAATCATATTATCTTCCATTTATCCTGAAATTGTAGATTGGGATATTATGCACGAATAATTTCTCCAATTACGCAAGTACGCAGTTGGGATGGTTTTTAACATGGTTAAATATCCAACAACATGCAAACTACTGCAAATGATATGGAAAGTGGTTGTAAAAAATTTCCATAAATGACTGATACCATATTATCAATGTTTTTTATTGTACTGTGACAGAAATATAATCAGGTATTATTTCAAATTGTATTTGAATAATGTTTTTTCAGCTGTCGGTAGGGATGATATTGCGGTAATTGATACACTCGTCATTTTTTGTATTTATCTCTTTTTGGCAAGCTTAGCATACATATCATATTCTGTACAATGGCATAGGTGTTATGTTTCTAGCGCACTAAGTACACACTGTGTTTTACGATCCATCTGTTGATGCCTTAACACACATCGTATTAGGATATCAAATGGAAATAAGGTTCAGCATTTTTATTTTATGTCCATAATAAATCATATTATTTACTGAAGACTATTTTTTGAATTCTGTAGCAGTTGTCAGGTAAATATATGAACAGAACATTAAATATTTGAAACATCTGATTCTTTCAAAAGTGAATTTTCTGAAATGTAATTTTCTGAAAACAACAACAACAACAACAGAATATTCATGTACTTGCAATAATTGTGCGTCTTTTCTTTATGGTTTCCCCAACTCAATCAACTTCTCAAATTGATGTGGCATGAATGGCTTAATATGTTACTATTAATGTAAATGCATTTAAATAGTTTTCTCTATACATGATAACTTTTTTTCACACAAATATGTTTAAAAATCAAAACCGTCAAAAACAACTTAAGGGCTTCTGTAAATCATATAAAACGAGGACTTTTTTGCTCATTTTAAAGTTGTTATAGTGTCACATTCTGGAATACAAAAAGTATATTGTTTCGAAAAACAAGTTCAAAAATTCCCAATTGATTGTTTCACTGTTTGATGTTTAGTAATAAAGATATTTAGTCTAGAAATAGAGATTTTTTACGTTGTTAGGTCCATTTGACTTATTTACATAGGCTGAAACATTTAGGGGGGTGGATGCGGCGTATGCCCCCCCCCCCCCCCCCCCCCTAAAATTGCCAAAGTAAAGTCAATTCATTTCATGTTTCACACTTAACTTAGATCTAAATCACCTATTTATACTCGTTTTTCTTCTTTTTTGTACACAATATTTCCCACTAATCACAGACAATCGCTAAATGTTTTAATTTTAGACTCTCTGTCGCCCGTTTTTTCAAGTCGAACTTTGCGATTCTGATGTTTCCCTCTTTGATGAAAGCACATAAGGCGTGACATTTTCGAGAAGTGGTTGTCAAAGCCTTCAAAATCACTTAAATCGTGGAGCTTCTGGCTTGCCTCCATGGACCCCCAGCAGTACTTTGCCCTGCACCCACCAGGACCTCCAGCAAATCTTTCAATATCCCGCCCCCTCTAACCAGAAATCCTGAAACCGCCCCTGATTTATATGTCTGGAATTTAATGTTTGTGGAAGTTAAATCATCAAAAGTTCATAATTTATATATCAGACAATTAATTTGTTGTCCCAATTCAGAGTATAATTTTGCTTGTATTCCAAATTTAATTGATATTGTTCATATTCCCAAAATGATTACCTAGAAAAAGCCCTGGGTATTTAGAAAAATAAGAAATCTAAATTTAGTTATCTTCAGTTAGGTTATTGATTGAAATGTGAGAATGAATGCCAAGAGATAAATGACATTGTTTAAAACATTCATCTTGATACAGTTTGCACACATTATTATTTTTGCTGCATGCTTTGAGATTAAATGATACCACTTAATAAATAGATTAATTAACGACTTCACAGTTGGCATCATATATAAATACTATCATGGCTAAATTATCTGGGAACATTAACTTGTATATTTTGACTGGTTGATATGTCATGGTATGCTTATCTGATGATTATATGGACTGGTAAACGGTCACATGGTTCACTTACCTGCGTGTACAACTTGTATTGTTTTAATTAAAATTTTGATTTTTGATTATAAAGTGGTCAAATGTGAGGAAGTTCATGTAAAATTCATGAAGAAAAACAATATTTTGATATTTTATGAAAATCGTCTAAAAAAGATAATATAATATCAATGACATAATTTGACTGAATATAAGCAGAGTATATAGGTGTTTTTAAGGAACGTGAAAAAGCCCATCTATTAGTAATGTTTAGAGTTCTATAAGTTGGCTAAATGTATATTTTAAATTGCATAAATGTGAATACCCACAATCTAAAAGCATTTCATATTCCACAGTCTTTACAATGGACACTAGGCCAGACCTTTTCTCCCTAGAGATTATCATGGTCTGTTTATTATTTTCAGGAGCATGTCCATGTTAGGGAGAAGAGCCTCGATTCCACAACAGAATCAACCAATCAGAAGTCAGTGGAGGAGCATAGACTGGCCTCTCTCAGGCTACAGCAGGCTTTCATCCAGACCAGCAACAAACAGTGGACCAGTCAATCAGAGGTAGGAGTAATAGTTTTTCTGGCCAGTGTATTTTAGATGGTGACTTGCCCAATTGAAATGTATTTGTATTACTTTAAAATGAAAGAAAATCAAAATGGAAACAAAACTTAAACCTTCATGTATTGTCACGGCCTTAGGGAAACTTTGCCATAGTAGCATCTGCCATTTATGTTGTTTGAATAAATAAGGAAGTGAAAAAAATATGCATAGTTTCATGGTAAGATCTGTAAAAATGACTCATATGGTAAGAGATGTATGAAATTACCTGATATTCTTTTATAACACTTATCTTTTAAAATGTATCACTTACTGGGTTGTGGGTTTGGTATTCATTATCTCTGTAAACACCTCCTTAATATTATTCTATTGTAACCATTGATCAAGTTATACAAATGTAATCTATCAGTTAATCATCTTTGTTTTGTTCCAAAATCATTTGATGACTTTAATCAATTTTTGTCTCATACAGCGGTTGATTGCTTTTAACTGTATAAACTTGGGTTTAAGAAGGTTATTGTTGGTAACCACACTCCTGTTTGTGTGATGTCCCTATATTTTGGTATTGTTTCTCAACCATGGTTTGATGAATTGTTCATTTGTTATGGAAGATTTAGTATGTGATAATTAAATCATTGGTTCATAATTAAAAAAAAAAGTTCAGACATGTCAAAATTCTTATAAAATTTCCCATCGTGCCAATGATCTTTTCATGTTGTGGATTGAGAGCCCACATACAAACTTATTACTTTAAAACTTATTAAAAATGTTTAGCGTATAATTTTAATGCATACAATTTTGTAATATTACTTGATCCATTTTTAGTTAAAAGAGTTAATATATTTTGCATCAGAATATCTGAAAAAGTTTAATAAATTGAATACATGCTGTTTGTTTCTTTTGGTCATTATATACCTGTAAATATAAAGACAAGATCAAATGAGAAACACCAATGTTTTTCTGTTTCAAGACAATAGTAAAATAATAGTAATAAAAAAAAATGCAAATACCACTAATCAGTTTAATCAATACACAACATGTACTGCAGCAGTAAATATGCAAATTCTAACAAATCTATATCTGCCTTATCCAGTTGACAACAGAAGCAGGTGCCCGTGAAGATCGCAGGAAGCAGGAGGATATCCATAGCGACCTGTCAGCTGACACGGCTACCTATGACAGTGGCATCGGCGGCAGTGTCTCAGATACAGGTACATCATTGGTGTTTTGTAACATGGTCTATAAGCTCATAGGGTGTAGTCTTTCAACCGAGGGGCTTTGTCTGTTTGTGAACAACTAAAAGCAAGCTAAATAAAATATGTAATACGTAAATGTTGCAATTATGGAGACTAAAAAAGGATTTTTATGGTTGTGCTTTTACGCACTTTCTGTATGCAGATTGTTTTAACAAATAATTTTTTTATTTGCTACAGTCCGTAATTGGAATAATCTGCCATGAGAAATTCAATATTTATTAATACGTTTTTAACATTGTTTACCCCAAAATGTAAAGAGTTTTAGACAAAAAAATGAATGCTTCAGTTTTGTTATAATTTCTATCTGGATTGCTCTTTAAAACATTGTTTGAAAAGAAAACCATTAAAAATATGTATGCCCATAGTAAAGTTTGCATGATATACTTGTAATTTAATGTTCCACTATAATAAAATAGGTCTGAGATTTATTCACTATCAACAAGAAGTGTAAGAATATGTTATTGCTACTGCACTTGTAAATGAGAAACATTTATAAGTTTGAAATTTAAAACTTGCCAGCTTTTAACCAGGATTTTTTTCAATTGCTATGCTTTATGTTGAATTGGTGTAATATAATCATATAATGACAATATCATTATCACAATTTTAAACCTTTTTAACTGTGATTAAAGATAAATTTAATTCAGGGTTGGTTTTTGGATAATTATATGTCACACAAGGCTGTTATCTTGTCTGTCTGCAATGATAGTACTATTAAGATCAAATGGGACTAAAAGTTGTCATCTTTTGTTTGATCCGAAGTCTGGTCTTAAGATGGGATTTTTCAGTGCACAATTAACATAATGATCTTTTTGATATTTATGTATTGGTTTTTAAACATTTTTTCAATCGTTTTAATATTTAATGCTCATTTGGTAATTTTTAATTGCTTGACTCTTCATTTATGTTTATCATCGTAACACTTATTCTTTTAAATTGAAATTCATTTTTTTTTGGTAAAGTTGTTGGGATAATTTGTTGCGGCTAATTGTTAATCCTTCAGCAATTTTATAAATGATATGACTTTTAAATGTACTCTTTGCAATGTAATTTTTTTTAAATTCTGTTCAATTTAAATAAAATGTAAAGAAGGGTTATTGCCGAGTGAAATTGAGATGGAAAATTGCTAATATTTTTTCTAACAGGTTTAAACAACTATCAAAAAGGAGGCTATAAACAGTTAGCATATTTAGTCGATGTGGTGTATAATTGAAAACACCGGTGAAGGACAAAATTAAGAATTTCCTTCGAGAAATAAGTAATTGATTGAATAAATAGAGATTTAAAAACAATAATTATTGATCTGGAGTTCAACATTTCCAATGCAATGCACCTCATGTTATATGTTCATGCTACATATATTCCATGTATTGGTAGTACTACAAAAAATCTAAATGTTTTAAGATTTTTTTTAGATACAACTACATATAAAAAAATGTTTGTTAAATTCAGTTTCTCATTACCTCATGTCTTCTTTTTTCAGGTGATTTACGCATCCCACAACATCATCAGCTTTGTCATCAAAATGGTTGCAACAGTAAACCAGCCAATAGGTCTGAGAGCCAATCAAAACAAGCCAAGATCCTTGCCAGGATGCGCTCTGATGTCAGCGACTTGCCACCGGAGAGACCTCCACCCTTGAAACGCAACCCACACAAAAACTTTACGCCACTCAATGGCTTCACAAAGTCACCAACAAAGAATCTCCCTCGTCTTTCCCCACCCATCAGCCCTCACCACTTCATCACGTCAAGCTTCTTAAGTAGTGAACAATCACCCACAAAAAACATTGCCGAACAATACAGTCCCTTGTGGCATCCACATTCGAAGAGTGTCCTGCAAGACTTACTCATGTATAAAAAGTTTCAAAATGGCCTCCAATCGCCTCGTGGACAAAGCTTAATGCCAGCGGAGTCCATGGACACAACTCAGTACGATGAGGACGACAGTACAACCTCGGGTAGTTACTATATCGAAGACAACTCTTTGGAGGATTGGCAGCACCCTCACCCACCCATCCATGACATCTACGTGTGATCTCGTGTGAATAACTCATCTTTACTGTTGCTGTGATAAATATAGGTATGAACACATGGATTACATTCAATATGGATAAACATTTTAAACATGAAATATTTCACTTTTCCTTGGATTGAATTCCTTTTCAAGAGGAAGTTTTAGTTGTGTTGTCTTTTCAATATATATTCTTATATACCACATGTCCTCATTCAATATAATTAGTTTAGTCATAATGAATTTAATTCTTTTCTTATGTAATGATTCATGAATTTAATCACTATTGTCATTTAAAAAAACTTTTATTGCACAATTTCATGTTCATCTGAATAAGGGTGAAAAATGTTTGCTTGTATAAAGAAATCATATGGTTATCCCACATTAAAATTGTGCACATCTTTAAAGATGATAATCAAAAACATAAAACTAGTAAAAATGCTAGATTCTATTAATTATTTTGTATTCCTAGAGTTTAAATGTACAAGCTATGAAAAGTGGAACAAATCTTGGTTACTTTGATCACAAATATTCAGAGCAAATGTAAAATATTTCTTGTGAAAAGCTGTAAACTTGCCTTGTTGTGGAACTCATTTCTGTCATCAATGTCCATTGCTAGTTCCTGGATACAGGGCTATTTTAATGACTTGAAGTGACTGTTATCAACTTGGCTGTTGACACAACAGGAGCCTTAATTGAGACTGGCATTGTTTTCTACCCTTGTTTGAGTATTTAATTATGCAAGATGGGCTGATATTGGCATAAATATGGTCTTACAATGTTTCAAATGACGCTGAAGTTTTTGCAGCATGTTTTGCATTTGTTTGCTGGCAAAGAAAGGTTCATATTTGATAAGAAGTTTTGTTTCTGTATGATGTTATCAAAGAGGACAGCATTAAGTGATTATACAGTTTACATTAATCAGAGTTAAATGGCTTCAATTTAATTGCATTTTGACTTTAAGAACGTCTGTGTGTTTTGTGTTTTAATCATCCATACATCTATGAATATAACTAACAACAAAAACTCACATAAGATTAACATAGGCTTCTATGTCCTATGGTAAGTTAATCTGATGGACCTAGTAGATTTGAGCTGCACTCTGTGAAAAGGGGGTTTAATGCATGTGTGTACAGTGCCAATCCATATAAGCCTGTGCAGTCCACACAGGAACGACACTTTCAGCCTAAACTGGATTTAGCTAAGAAGAGACTTTCTTTAAACTAAAAATATCATAAAAGCGGACATTGTCGTCCCTGATTAACCTGTGTGGACAGCACAGGCTAACTGGGATGACACTTTACGCACATGCATTAAACCCCCTTTTCACAGAGCATGGGCCAATTATTTTTGGTTACAGCCTGCCGATGTAGTAGTTGATATCAGTACCGATTGTTTTTGTTTCAGTGCTGAGGGCTGTGTTGTCCAGCTTCTGTTTGCCGAATACCATACATCACTGCATCAAAGAAAAAATGGCTGGACATTATGGTAAGTACAATGTATCCGTATGTGAATATGAGCCGCGTTCTGAGAAAACTTGGCTTAATGCATGTGTGTAAAGTGTCATCCCAGATTAGCCTGTGCAGTCCACACAGGCTAATCAGGGACGACACTTTCCTCCTAAACTTGATTTTCGGTAAGGAGGGACTTTCTTGAAACTAAAAATACCATAAAATTGGAAAGTGTTGTCCCTGATTAGCCTGTGCGGACTGCACAGGCTATTCTGGGACAACACTTTATGCACATGCATTAAGCCCAGTTTTCTCAGAACGCGGCTCTAATATTATTTTCTTGTTAATGCAATAGTCAGCATGGATCAAAACAACCAATCTAAATCAGAATTTGCATGCATAAAGCTCATGCTCTTAATGATAATTGTTTCCCTTAATGAGTGCCATCTAGGCATTCCATAGGATTAAAGTATAGATAAGATTACAGTAATAAATACTAGGTATTTATTGCATTGCAAGTGGAATAACTGTTTGTTTAAATGGATTTAAAAGTTTGACTATTGTTTCGACAAAAGAACAAATAGTGGTGTGTTTTTTGCATGTAACATTTTATTTTCACCACTTAATATTACATACCAACATGTAATATTTATGTACATGTACTGGTAATTGAAGGGTGTGTATAAATATTGTTATAAACATACACTCATATACATGTACAAAAATATAGTTTCATATTTCAATAATTTAAATAACAAACTAACTTGCACATACATACATAATAGTTTTAGATGTGAGATGTAAATAATATATGTGTGTTTTTAAACCTACAGTAATTGTTTTACACGTGATATTGTTTCTAGAACCAAATGATCTTCCATTTCAGCCCCTTCCCTTATTGCTGTATTGTGACCTGCTCAATATGAAAGACGTAAGGGAGGCAATTCTTGACTGTGATATTTGTGCAATACTCGAGTGACAGGACTTGATTCATATGCTCATCGTAACATGATTATTTATGTAATTATTGCCGATTTTTGATGTGTTTTGTGTGAACATTGTTTCATTTTCATTCCAAATGGTGATCAATGAATTGTGCTGATCGTTTTTAGTTTCGTTGTGGATTATTTATGTATTTATCTAACAAATTTGTATTTTGTGTTACCTCTGATGAATAAATTTTATGTATGGCATTCTGTGTTATCATAATTGTAAATGTATTGTTTTGATGAACTTTGAATTTTAACAACCATTTATTGCTAAACTGAAATCAATAATAAACAACTTAAAACAAGCATTGAAGATGGCTGTTGTATTGTAGAATCCAGTGAATGTAAGCATGCATCGTATATGAAACACGCTATGCTGAGGTTTCTTAATACACACTTAGCAAAATGGCTTATGATTCTGCTTAAATTAATGATGACAAGAAAATCAGGATCAACAAAAATGATGATGATGATGATGGCTATGATAATGGCCATGATGTTTGTCATTATGAAGATGATGATTATCAACATGTGGCTTTACAATACATCTATAAACATTTATGTTGTTGCTGATGACAATTAAGGGAATGGTTGATACATGAATGACATCGATGTTCAGATGTTTAAGTATGTTTTCTTTACAATGGTGATGATGGTTCTGCCAATGCGGCTTAGTTTGCAGATGTTGCTGCTGCTGCTGATAATAATTGACTAAAACGTCTTAGAATAGAATATCGACACCAATGGACGATGATTGCATTTACTATGATATTTGGGTTGCATTCTATCATAACCACTGATAACAAACACTTTCTGAAATGAAACCCATGTTTGTAGCAATACAAAAATCTGGTTTATAATGAGCGGATCGAAATACTAGTACCAGGAAAATACTGAAATGTTTTATACCAGCACGCATAGTATTTAAATTACAATTCACCGGTAGTCGTTGACAATACAGTTATAATGTTAAATTTCCATCTAATACAAGTCAATATTTCCAAAACAGACGTCATGATAACACTATTACAAGTTAAACTAACAACAACGTTAACCACAAAAGTGGATTTTTTTTATAACGAAAGCATGGTTTCTACGCGTTACAGTGATTAAGCATGTAAGAAAATACACAATTTCACCTGTTATTGCAAATATACAGCTGCAAAGCTACGTGAACTATCTTATATTATTTTTAATCATACGACTAACTTTTCTATGTGGTAGGCGAGTATAAGATTGAAATTGATAAATCGCAAACGTAACCTCTTTTTCTTCTGGTTTAAGATTCAAGCGAACGCTTTCAAGCAGCCAATACCGACAGGCTAACATACCTCAGCCAAGAAAGCCAAAGCTGGCGTTTGTAATTTTATTATTTTTGACATCGGTGACTTGAACTTGTAGTTCTGTTCCACCAAACATCATCTTCACCAATAATTCCGAATAAATATCTCCATGTGAATCTATGTCCAGCTTGATCAAACCCACCAGCTGACATCCATGATCGTCCACAAACATTGGGTCTTTGAAGGGGCTCGCATACACATCAAGCACTGCTTGTTTCATAGCTGTTGTCGTCGGAAAATATTTATGGACTACTGCCTTTTCAGCATCTTCTGCAACGCGTATTTTGGTTCCAACCTCGATATGTTTGTTGAAAATGCCATCGCAATAGTCTAAACCGTCTATTTTGACCTTTCTATGAGCAGGATGATGAGGTTTGAATTTCATCATGCGACCGATACCATATGTATATTTGCACACCCTCTCGGCAATGGCCAACGGTCTGTGGCCGTACACAACTGCTCCATTCAGAACAGCCTGAGATGGTTCTAATGGTATGGTGATCATATCGCCGAATCGTCGCCTCATCACCGACTTCAAGTACGGTGATTCAGAAAACCCTCCTACCAAAATAATACTGTTCATATTAGGCACCTTCTTTAGTAAGTTATCGGCGGTTATCACGATTTGTTCAATGGTGTCATCAAAAAAAGTCTTAGCCAATTCTTCCACAATTATAAATTTATCTGCAATGCATTGAACTTTGCCTTCAAATGGCGTTTCGTGAAGGGCTGATTGAAATGTTTGGTCTACGTCTTCCAAATACATTTCCCCTAATTCTATAGGGAATTGAAGAGCCATGCGCCTGCTACCATCGAATGTTCGCTTTTTTGTTTCGAATTCTTGCATAAGGGATATATATTTTTCTATATGATTCCTTTTGAATTTCTGGTAAAGCGGAGCTCCGAATATCTTAACTAATAAATTGACGAATTCATTATCTACTTTCGTTCCGCCAAAGTCACCGCCAGTGGGTTGATGGAGCTCGGATAATGTTCTGTCTGCGTTCACCTCATGCATCGTGATATCAGCTGTCCCACCTTTATAAACACAACATAGCGATAAATGCAAAAACACTTAACATATTTATGATTAATGTTGGGAGTCACCAGGCGTGTTCACAAAAAAATTCAATCGAAAATCGATTTTAACTGACATCGATTTTCATTTTTGACTATCAACTACTATGGAATTCCATTTTCAATGACAAGCAAAATCGATTATTTTTGATTGCAAAAACTGTTTTGTGAACACGGGGCCTGGTTTATGTCTTCTCGAATTATTCCACTCGTTATATTTAATTCTTAAAGCACAATAATAATAAAAAAAGAACTCTTTTGTATGGGCACGCTGATAAACACTATTTGACCATAAATATTTCTGTTCAAACTAAGAGTTTCTCGAATTTTATGCGTTATGCGAACGATAATGCCCCATCAATTTACCTCCAAGATCCATGATCATGAAACGATGTCCAGTGGGAAGTTTGCTTAGTCCGAGTTTTTCTAGACAATACAACGAAGCAACCTCAGGCTCTAATGCAATCGTCAGCATTTCATCAGGAATACCCGCCTGTAATAAAAAAACCCGAACAAAACATGAACACAATACAATGCAATTATACGTATACGTATAGTTATATTATGCTTTCATGTGGTTTAAAGGGAAACATTTGTTACGTATCAGACAGGGAATCAGACAATCCACTTATTAAAACAGCGAACAATAAGAATGAAAATTATCGATACATTTTAATTGTTTTGGTGTGAAATGACGTCACTAATTTTGACGGCATCACGTTAATATTATCGTGACATTGTCCAGGTAAGACAGCTGAGGAGGTAAATGGTGTAAACGCATTAATCAAAATATTGTTTACGATATGTTTTCGATATTAATCACCTTTTGATACAATAAAACACTCGTGAACATATTTATTTCTCTGATTTCTTGTTTATTAAAATCGATAATCTACTGAAACAAAAAACAACGAATCTCATTTTACTGTCTACTTTATTTTTAATTTGTAATTCTTACGTTATTTACATCAATATATGTTCAGGTCAAACTATACAATTTTATTCTATAGATTTTCGAACCATGCAATGTGTGCATGATAAATTTGATATTTCTTTGTATTATTAAACAGCGCCTTGCAATGCCCGTACCTTACTTGCAGAATCTCTCATGAATTTCTTAGCAAGATCGTCCCAGATGGCAGGAACTGTCAGTACCCAATGGATATCCGTCTCACTTTTAAACTCCAAACCATTTCTCTGATGCATGTTCATATATACGCCATTTAGCGTATTCATGACTTCAGTTGTCATTAATGCAATTGCTTGCGTAAAAACATCGAAAGCCTTCATTTTCTTTCCATCAACATCTTTAAGCTCGATGTCTTTGCTTAGAGGCTAATAGAATATTAAAAAAAAATAAAATGCATTTCACATGTATATGTATTACTTATATAATATGTGCAGTAAAATGGAATGGTAATGAAATTGTGTATGTTATTAAAACTTTAGACATTTTCACGAAACGTTATTTCAAGCTAACAATGACTGATTAACATTAATCAGGAATTTGCATTATAAATAATTATGTAATGCTTTATGTGGTTTATTTTATTACATTTCATTGGACCATAGAAAAATATTTTGTCTAAAGTAATATTAATTTATGATCACGCTTGAATTAAAACATCGTTAATCAACCGGAAACAAAAATACCATCTATATCTCTGCGTTTTGCCTTTGCAAATTTTGTATGTACATGTAAAAGTCTTTTACTCTAAACTTAAACAATTAAAACAAACAGTTACGCGGGGAATAGATTATTAATTATTAATATGTCCTTCTGTGTAGAACATCATAAAACATAATTTTATGTTATTCATATATGTATGAGATTATTCGTAATATTATTTACAGAGGAAAGTCACGCATACCTCATCATTTACGAACAAGGCCATTTTAAACCTCTCAAACAAGTACCAATTTGTGTGCTCTCGTGTCTTTGTTAGCTGCTTATATTTATCTCTGGCAGCTGTTCCGAATGCCACCACTTTCTGCTCCGGATCCAGAAGAACAACTGTTGGGAACTTAAGTCAAACACGAATATTTAATATGAAAACTCACTCAATGACCGTTTTACACAAATGTATTGTAATATGTCATCGTAGTATCAAGATATTACAATTGGTACAAGATAAGTATTGATGCAAAGCATCAAAGGGCGTCGGGAATTTCAGTGTAAAAGGCACTCAATGAAGTTACATGGACCGATATTTTTCTACTGTAATTATCATTATATTGGCCGATTATTTTAAATAAATAAGAAAAAGATACTGGTATAACCATTATATACGATTTTGTGTTATAACCCCCAAATAACCATTATCTATGATGTTGTGTTATAACCGCCAAATAACCATTATCTATGATTTTGTGTTGTAACCCCCAAATATTTCATAGTTCATTTTATTTACATTGGTTTCCTTTTTAGTTGGTCGCGTTAGCGGCCGATTAAATTTACAGAGCATATTTTGCAAATCAGTATGTGCTTAGAAGCCTTAGCTACGGTAAGAACCGCACCTCACTCTGCTAGGGACGATTACCGCTGCCTGTTTGTAGCAGACGACAAATGATTCTGCTCTAGCAGTGAGTGTATATACCAGCTTGTAAGACGACATTGACCAGTCAAGTGTTTATCATTGAAATCTGTACATATTGGCTGCTATCAGAGAAAACGGGGCATAATGCACGTCAAATAAGATTAGCCTGTGCACACTGATTAGCCTGTGCAATGCGCACAAGCTAATCAAGGACGACAACAGCGAACAACTGCAGCGCTTTTAGCGCTTTGATTTTTTACTGGCATCCGTGTGCAGTTTTCATTAATGGAACAGAACTGTGTAGGTTTTAAAAAATCTGCTTCATCTTGTAAGCGTAATTTCATATTTTTCTCAACTTCAAGGGGAGATGATTCTGAACTTATTCTTACGTTGCTCATTTACGATAGGGGTTGAGTACTCATTGATATGAAAACACTGTAAAAGTTTTAATGTGTTAACGAACACCCCTACCCTCTCACACATATATTTCATGGGCATAATAAAAACAAAAAATGGTTACAATAAAACAGCATATTTATTTAAACTAAAATGCCTACATCAAAACAAAAAGTTAACATAGAACACAAATAAAATAATTTGATTCTACTGGGGCTCGAACCTTGGGCATCTCACATGTGAAGCGAGCGTGTAACCACTACACTATGGAACCGCTTGAAAAATCACCGTCTAACCAAGATATTAATACGCTTTTAATAGTCGGTTTAAATGTAAACCCGGAAGTTTAAACGCTGGATAGTGAGCGGGGTTAAAGGTCCATACCAAAGGGTCCATACCACTGGCAAGATACGGGTCAGGCCTGCGGCCTTCTATATGTGGATCTTTAAAAAAAAACTGTAGGAGGACTTGATAGTAATGAGACTGGGGTGCTGTGATAGTGCTCCTCATTGATAAGCGGCTGCTTCCTTTATCAAGACTCATTATTACAATTGATAATACGTGTCGCGCTTCGCGCTCTATAGCGCCTTTATTAGTAACTATGTGGTTGCTAGGATAGTGGAACAAAGAAGTTTTGTTTTTATTCAAAACCAGAAAGTTTCACCGGTTCGCGTATTTGCCCAGTCCCTGTGATCTTTCCCCTGTGATCAGTTATTAATTTAAACAATTAGCTTTGCATTATTGGCAATAAATGTTGTAGTAAATGTAATAGGCACAAATGCAGTA